>NW_027532416.1:6392-162178 GCF_008692635.1 Crocuta crocuta | reverse complement strand
AGCTAAAGCTAGTAAGTGGAAAATTTAATATTCATATATTAGGAAAGAAGAAAGATCCACAATCAATGTAAAACTTCACCTGAAGGAACAACTAAAGCAAAAACAAAGTCAGTAAAAGAAAGTTAATAAAGAGCAGAAATAAATTATATTAAAAAGAGATATATAATAGAGAAAATCAACTAATTAGAAATCTAGTTCTCTGAGAGAAATCAACAAAATTAATGATCCTGTGGCTAGAATTTTTGGGATAAGAAGGAGGGACGATACAAACCAACAATATCAGCAATGAATATTTCTTGTAGGATTTGTCACCACAGACTCTACACATTAAAAGAATAAGAGAATTTTGGGCTAAAAATGTGACAAATTACATGAAACGGACATATTTCATGAAAGACAAAACATAAAATGTGACACAAAAGGAAACCAAAAAGCTGAATGATAGTCTTAAGGTCAAGCAAAGAAGTTGAATTTGTTACTCAAAGCTGGAACTGCAGACCTAGGGTTTCACTGTGAGATTGGCAATGTCTTCTTGGAATACACTTCCCCTGGGGACACCACTGTATGTTTCCTATAGAGGGTGAGTAGGGAAAGTTGGTGGGAGTGTGGAGCAGGTGTATAGGGGGCTGCAGCGGGGCAAAGCTCATGTAGAGGATGCTTGGATTCTTGGTTTAAAAATAATCCTCTATCTAGTTACACTATCAATTTAACCTGAGCAGTCAGCCCCACATCAAGGTGAAATGGAAACTAAAAGGAGGACAAGACCAGTACTTTCACTGGGAGGCAATAAATAATGTCAGTTCCTGAGACCAACATATCTACATTATTTCCCCTGAAGACTAGAATGTAGGGAAGAATAAAAGTGCTAGGAGGAAAAAAAAATCCTTCACCAGAGCCCAACAATCTCTAATAAATAAGTCTCTAAACATCAAGGTACACAATTAAATCTAATAAATCTTTATTCTATTATAATGATTTCCTAACTTAATTTTTTCCACTTTTTTAAAACAGAAAAGGGTAGCCAATGAACCCTCAATTTCTTATACCTAGTTGTGCTTCTCATCTAAATTTGATCCATCTCCTTCCTATCTTACCCCTAGTTTGTAGCTTTACCATCTAGAGGAATAGATCACCTACTACTTAGCAAGTTCAGAGAAACAATGGTAGAGAAGGTACCGAAGGACAGCCAGCATTCAATTGCCCCTCCCAGAGGTTTCTTGATACTCAATTAGGTGTATCCTTAATGTTAGTCTGCAGTCTTTGGCCCCCTCTCCCAATTTCTCCTGGTCTGGTGATATATAATAATGGAAAAAACAAGTTTTTCCTCCTAAAAATTTTGGAAGTCAGTATTTCTTCTGATAATGAACAAGAAAGGAATGGTGATTAAAATTACTTTATTAAGTAAGCCTAATTAATTGACTATCTCAGCATCATTCCTTTTATAATTTATAGTTTTACTTTTATTTATGTTTTATCATTCTATGTATCTCCCATTCAAAAACCTCAAAAATATCCTCACATGCTTCTGTTTTCCACAACAAGATCCTGCCAACAAAGGCTTAAAATAATAAACACCAAATTTAGAAATGCTTTTGTTTTGCATGCTAATGAATGTTCAATTCACGTTCAGAAAGCTTTAAAGTTTCTTATCTCTCCAGGCTACCAGGAAAAACAGTAAAGCCTAACCAAGGCACCAACCCATCAGGTCCACACCTGAGACTGAAAAGGCTTTGGACTGTTTAGAAACAACAAAAAAAATTTTTTTATCAGAAAATCAGTGCATACCTTACGAAGGAAAGGAGTTATTAAGTTATTGCATAGTGACATACAATGTTACCATTAATTTAATTTTTGATTCACATAGTCAAGCATTGATTCCAACATTAATGTTGCTGTATTTGTAAGTTAGGTCCTCTTTTATGCTGATAAAAATGGTGTCTCTAGACCACTAGTTACAAGGTATTTTTTACTGTGGGCTAAGGAATGAGTTCCAGTTTCTCACACCAGGGCTTAATCAAATCCCAGCAATACTTTGTATTCCTCACAAGTCAAAGGGACCCAATATCATGACTTTCACCACCACAGAGCATGAACTTCAAATCAGGAAGTCCATACATTGGTACTAAGTTCAGTGTACTGCAGAAAGGTGCCGTAGCAACAGAGACACAGTGCCCCATCAATCTGGCTCAAATATCTAGGGGTTTGCACCCCAGTTTGCCCAGAACAGTCTCAATTTATGCCTCTTTTCCTGGTATAATTATTAATAGCAATCTTCTCTCATATTTCCACTTTCAAACAGCTCATGGTTTGGGTAAGTAATATAGATGCTTTATGGTGTCAGTGTGATGCTTCAGAAGGGGTTTCAGCACCAGCCATCTACCCTTTACCTTCCTATCCAACAATATAGGTGCTGGTGTTGAAACCAGAGAGCTCACCCCTTCTTTATCATGAATATGATAATCTCCATCTTTCCTTCTAGAAACTTCCATGAAAAAATTGTCAAATAAATGAGGAATAAGTAAGTATCCTGGAACTTCATCTTCAAACAAGATTTAAATCCTAGAATCTCCCAGAGTCAAAAAAGGATCTTCTTCCCCCCGCCCCCCTCCCAACACACACCAGCCCCAATAATATGTGGGTACTCACTTTGCTTTCTATAACCATAGGGTCCTTAAACATCCGACTCTTGTTTCAGCTCCAATCATGATCTCACAATTCATGAGATCGAACCCCCATAGGGCTGTGCTGACAGCATGGAGCCTACTTGGAATTTTCCCTCTCCTCTATCTCCGTCTGTCCCCTGACTCATGCTGAGCACGCATGGGTGTGCACTCTCTCTCTCCCTCTCCCTCCCTCAAAATAAATAAACATTTTTAAAAACCAGTAACATTCTTATCATAGGTGGCTTGATAATTCCACCATTATCAACAGAAATAGCAATCATCTTTTAAATGGCTATTCTCTTAAAAAAATTCTGCTTCACTGTGCACACTTCCTTTTAAGTACATGTATCTTCTCTCTCTTTCTCTCTCACACACACACAAACACACACACATCCTATATTAAAATCTTTCAAAGTTAGCAAAATAACTTGCTCAATTTTTTTGTCTGCAAAAGTACCAAGTCTTCATAAAATAAATCACAACTAAAGTACCAAAGCACTGATTCAGCAAAATATTATCAGTTCTGCTGCAGCCTCTTTCCCCAGGAACATCATTCTATAATAGCTGATTTTTCCTAGAAATGGAAAAAGTCGCTTTCCTTGCCTCTCTCTTTAACACACACATATGCACATTTTATAAATTTAGAGGTCTCAAATCCCTCACTGAATCCATATAAGTCTGTTGCTTTTAACTATACTTCCCTTTCTTCACATATAATCCTCCTAAAGAAGTGTATGTGGGAGGTGGGTGCAGGGGTGATGGGGTGAGAGGTAGTGAGGAGTGACAAAGCCCCCTGGGAACTGCCTCTTTTTGGTGGCTCAAAGTCTCACTCAACTTTGCAGTCTCGGATTGCTAGTCAAAATATTTTAGGCACCACATATATACATTTTTAATTTTTACTCCCATCTCCCAAAATTTGTCACAAAAAATTAAGAATTCTGATGATCCAACCCAGCACCAACACACAGACACACATACACACACACACACACACACACACACCAACAATTCCTGCATCCTACCATCAAAGTGTTAAATGTACTTCTTTGTATTCAATCTTAAGAATTTTAACTTATTGCTTCTATTGATTTCCAAAACACATCTCACCTGCATCTTGGAGCATCAGAGGGCTTGTTCTTTTCATTGAGCTATGTGGAAATTCATCATTATTGGTAAAATTCAAATGCACCCATTAAAACTAATCTATCTTTGAGGGTCTGCATTTCATGGTTGGGGTAATAGCTTCAGATGTGGGGGTATAGGAGCGGGATGCAATTAGACATTAAGGCAGCATGCATCTCCAGCCTTTCCTCTGGAAAAGATACAGTCTCACAGAAATTTCCTGTACCTCCTTCAATGGAAAATAATAATAAGACCACTTCTGAGACTGAATTTAGTATCTGTTAACATGAGAGCACCTATTCGTCCCCTATTTTCCTTCTCCAACACCCCACAACTAAATTGTCAACCCTTTGAATGTAGAGGCTGTGTTTTGCTAACTTCAGCATTTAGCATGACATGCATTTATTGCATGGCACAGTAGGTGTTAATGAAAATGAACTGAACTGATTTCAACATCATAGAAGCTATACTGTTTTATTTTATTTTGACTATTTTTAAAATGTTTATTTTTGAGAGACAGAATGCAAATGAGGGAGGGGCAGAGAGAGAAGGGGCAGAGGATCCAAAGCAGGCTCTGCACTGATAGCAGCGTGCCCCCTGCAGGGTTCAGACTCACAAACTGTGAGATCATGACCTGAATCAAAATCAGACACTCAACTGATTGAGCCATCCAGGTGCCCCAAAGCTATACCATTTTATATGAAAGTGAATCACAGTTATTTTTTCCCACAATTCACAGAGCCTTTACTACCTACAGACAGTGGTTAGAATGGCATTTCATGGCTAAATGCGTTGATTAGAGGTCAACTTCTTCTTGTTGTTTGTTTGCTTGGTCTGAATTATCTGGGTCACTTGCCTTACCTCACTCTTTCTCAGTTATTACCTACATATGAACACAGTTTAGACATAATGGCATTGAAACACCAAGTAAGAAAAACTGATGCTACATAGCTGGAAAGGGAGGATAGTTTCCATTTTCTAAATTTAAAAAATTCACATGAGGTCAAAGTTGTCATATCTTAATCCCAAGATTAACTTTGCCATGTGGAGCTCTCTGCACAGAACTTGGGTCCCTCTGAGGAACCCTACCACCTGGAATGGTCAATTGACCGAAATTCACTTATGTCTCCTCCTAATCATTTCATTTTTGTTTTTTTTTCCATTTTACAGTTGTTGGAAACAACAATATCAAGGAAAATTTGCTGCTGAAATTATGTTTGAAAAGATCCTGAGCAAAATATTTTTAAGAAAATAATGTTTGTTTCTGGTCCTAATGTATCTTTCTTTTTAAAATGTGTTTTAATTATAATTAACATTGAGTATAATTAACACAGAGTGTTATATTAATTTCAGCTGTACAGTATAGTGATTTGACAATTCTATACATTACTCAGTGCTCATCAAGATAAGTGTGCTCTTAATCCCTTTCACCTACTTCACCCATTCCCCCCACTGAACTGTCCTCTGGTAGCCATCTATTTGTTCTATATAATGAAGAGTTGGGTTTTGAGTTTGCCTCATTTTTTCCTTTGTTCATTGTTTTGTTTCTTAAATTCTACATATGAGAGCAATCACATAGTATTTAACTTTCTCTGACTGACTTATTTAGCTTAACACTATACCCTATGGATCCACCCATAATGTTGCAAATGGCAAGATTTTGTTCTGTTTTATTGCTCAGTAATATTCCATTTTATACATATATTATATATATTGTATATATATGTTGTGTATGTAAATGTGTGTGCATATATACATATATACCACTCCTCCCTTATTGATTCATCTATATGGACACTTGAGCTGATTCCATAATTTGGCTATTGTGAATATTACTGCAATAGACATAAAAGTGCATATACCTTTCAAACTAGCCTTTGAGGAACTATCCACTAGTGGAATTACTGGATCATAAGGTAATCTTATTTTCAATTTTTGAGGAATGTCCATACTGTTTTCCATAGTGGTTGCAACAGTTTGTATTCCCACCAACAGTGTATAAGAGTTACTTTTACTCCACATCCTCAATAACACCTGTTGTTTCTTGTGTTGTAGATTTTAGCCATTCTAACAAATGTGAGATAATATCTCATTCTGGTTTTGATTTGTATCTCCTTGATTAGTGATATTGAGCATCTTTTCATGTGTCTTTGACCATCTGTATATTTTCTTTGGAGAATTATCCGTCCATGTCTTGGGCTGATTTTTAATTGGCTTATTTGGGTTTTTTTTTGGGGGGGGGGTTAATATGTATATGCTCTTTATATATTTTGGATACTAACTCTTNTTTTCTTTGGAGAATTATCCGTCCATGTCTTGGGCTGATTTTTAATTGGCTTATTTGGGTTTTTTTTGGGGGGGGGTTAATATGTATATGCTCTTTATATATTTGGGATACTAACTCTATTGGATATGTTAACTGTAAATATTTTATCTCGTTCAATAGGTTGTCTTTTAGTTGTGTTGATTGTTTCTTTTGCTGTGCAGACGCTTTTTATTTTGATATAGTCCTACTACTTTATTTTGCCTTTTTTTTTTTAACTTGTCTCAGGAGACATATCTAGAAAAATGCTGCTATGGCCAATGTCAGAGAATTGACTGCCTGTGATACTTATGGTTTCAGGTCTCACATTTAGGTCCTTAATCCATTAGTACAGGTCTTTCACCTCCTTGGTTAAGTTTATTCCTAGGTATTTTATTCCTTTTGGTGCAATTGTAAATGGGATTGTTCCTTAATTCTCTTTCTGATGTTGCATTATTAGTATACAGAAATGCAACAGATTTCTATATTGGATTTGCATCCTATAATTTACTGAATTTGTTTATTAGTTCTAGTAGCTTTTTGGTGGAGTCTATATATAGTATATGTCTTCTGCAAATAGTGAAGGTTTTGCTTCTGTATCAATTTGGATGCCTTCTATTCTGTTCACTCATCTAATTGAGGTGGCTAGGACTTTCAGTACTAAGTTGAATAAAAATGGTTGAAGTGGACATCCTTGTCTTATTCCTGATCTTAGGGGGAAAACTCTCAGTTTTTCACCACTGAGTATGATGCTGACTGTACGTTTCTGTACCTGGCCTTTATTATGTTGAGGTATGTTTTCTCTAAAACTACTTTGTTGAGAATTTTTGTCATGAATGAATATTGTACTTTGTCAAATGCCTCTTTCGTATCTATTGAAATGACAATATAGTTTTTATCCTTTCTCTTGTTGATGTGATGTATCACATTGATTGACTTGTGAATATTGAACCACTTTTGCATCCTGAGAATAAATCACACATGGTCGTGTGTGGGAAATGGAGCAGTGTCACGACCACAGGCACATACCCACTCAGGGTCCAAGATCTCAGAGAAAACTCAAGATTGCAGGGTTGAAAACAATCCGAGAGGACTTGAGTGAAATGCTCTTGGAATGTGGCCTGTTCCTTAGTACACAGATAAGGAGGCTTTGCTTAAGGGAAGCCAGCAGTAAATAGCACTGTGAGTTCACTCCCCTCTTTGTATTTCATCCTACCAAGAAGACTCCAGGGACGCCTGGGTGGCTCAGTCAGTTATGCGTTTGATTTCAGCTCAGGTCATAATCTCACGGTTCGTGGGTTCGAGACCCCTATTGGGATCTGTACTGAACATTTGCTCAGAGCCTGGAGCTGCTTCAGATTCTGCGTCTCCTTCTCTCTCTGCCCCTCCTCCACTTGCATTCTGTCTCACTCTGCCTCTCAAAAGTAAATAAATGTAAAATTTTTTTTCAAAATGCCATTCCTTAAAAAGAAAAAAAAAAGACTCCTGTCATTCATACTTTGTTTTTCTGAGACCACTCCTGCATGATGTTTACCTACTGTGCAGAAGCTTTTTATTTTGATGTAGTCCTACTAGTTTATTTTTGCTTTTTTTTTTTTTTTGGTCTCAAGAGACATATCTAGAAAAACACTTTTAACAATTGTGAGGTAAATTTTTAAAATCTGCCTATTAAAATTAAATTATTAAAATTAACAGGTAATAGTTGTGGTATCACAGGTGGAGTAGAACACACATTTGGATTAAAAAAAGGGACTGGTCAGCTATACCTTAGAAGATTTGTTTAGGTTGCACAAAAGACATGACATTTTATTTAAGGCAGAAGTGGTAACAAGGGCAAAAGTGTAGAAGCATAAAATGAATGCTATAGTCTAGGAACCAAAATTCTGATTGGAGCAGATATTTGTGAAATGAGAACAATAGAAGATGGAACTGCCAAAAATTTGAATCTCCAATTCAGGAATGTCTTGAATGGGATTGCAGTGCTTGTATATTATTTTCCTATGGCTGCTGAAACAAATCAGAAACTTACTGTCTTAAAACAATACAACTTTATTATCTTACAATTCTGTATGCCAGAAGTATCACAGGAGCCTCACCAGCTTAACACCAAGGTGTCAGTAGAGCTTCTGCATTCCTTTTGAGAGGCTCTAGGAAAAGATCCAATTCTGATCATTTAGGTTGTAGGCAGAATTGATGACACCCCTCCACTCCTTTCCCCCTTTGTTTCTTAATGGCTGTTGGCTGAGGACATATTCAGTTTCTAGAGGCTGCCCAAGTTCATGTCCTCTTACTCCATCTTCAAAGCTACTAATAGCAGAGTCCTTCTCCCATTGCATCTCTCTCCACAGCAAGGAAATGTTATCTGCTTTTAATGGCTCATGTGTTAGATAGGATCCACCTGGATGGTCCATCTCAAGGTCCTGAACCATGATCACATCTGCAAAGTCTCTTTTGTCTTGTAGGGTAATGTATTCACAGGTTCTAGAGATTAGCATGTGGACATCTTTGCGGAAGTATTATTCTGCCAACCACAGCTGGTAAATGAAGAATTTCAGTTGACTGTATACAACTTAACTGAAAATGTGGTATCTTAGTAATATTCAAGCCCAATTTGTTCTTTGTACACATAGAAAAGTGTTGGCTGTGAGGATCTAGGAGATTGATCCTCAATCTCCAAGAAAGTATCTACTTTCTTTTGACTCAAGTTTTGTTTTCTTATCTTGCCTTTCTATGGAACAAACTTAACAGTGATAGTGAATGGGGAAATGTTTCATTTTCAGCACATAAAGTTGCTACTGAAATATGAATTTTGAGAAAACTGAGCATGCAGTAGGAAGCCATTTATCTTCCCTTGGTTTTTGACTTTTTTTATGGGTAACATCCAGAAGTAAAGCCATAAGTGAAATATTTTATTCCTAGTAGCAAAATTTTATAATTGACCTTCTATTTACAAAAAAACATTTTATGCCATAGAAGCACCAAAATTAATTAAAAAAATAACTGCATTAAAAATAAAACACTTTGTTTACAAACATTTTTTAATTATGTAAAAAAACTCAGTTAATACAGAAAGTTATAGTGTAATGTTTTTCTGTGGGCATTTTGTGTTTGTTGGACTTGCTGAGATTCCTTAAAATTATAAGCTTATTGAAATTTGGACTTATAATTCCCTCTTTTTTATTAGAAAATGTTTCTATTAGTAAGCAGAGCAAATCTGTATTGTTCCATTGCTCTGAAGACTCAGATCTCATCAAAATTAATCTCTTGTAAAATTTTTCATGATTTATTCAATATATACGAATGTTTCCAAAAAGTCTTTGGGTGAAACACCCAGGGAAAAGCATAGTTTTCCTTGGTGATCTTTTTCTTCAATAATCTCTTTCTGTTCCATTTCAGTAATACCCCGGTAGACTTCTACTGGCTTTCTGAGGCTATAAATCCACTCAGAGCAGTGGCAATGTCAGCGTCATTAAGTTATTAGGAAGTAACAAATAAGTTTTTCTGTCATGACATTGGAGACATTATTTACTGTAAACCATGGTTTCAGTTTGATCTATTCAAGTTATTAAAGTTAATATGGAAAGTAGAGAAGGTAGAGTTTTAAAATATGACTATAAATAATGTTTTATACCTACTTTCAAAGATATCACAGAAGAAAAGTTTTAAAAGAGTTTTATAAAATAAACTCCTAACCTATGAAATAAAAATAGAAATGAAGGTGTTGGCATTTAGTCTTTTCCTACATAGAAAATACCTTCTACATTCCAGTTGTAATAGATACTTAGATTTTTTTTCACACTTATCTTTTAAACAAACATAAATAATTCTTATAGTTCTACTAGTGAGTTAGTATAACCTCAGCATATTTGTTCAGCAGCTCTGTTTTTCATATTTTTCTATGTTTTTTATATGTTTTGTATAGGGAAATATGCAATTGGTAGTAAAACATTCACAGACCTTTCCAATACTTGATTAAGTGTCCCTTCAATTTTTTAAACTAATGATTTTCTAAAAGTCGCCATAATTTTATAAAACACCATGATGCACTTAAATACACACTTAAAACAATTAAAAACATACATTGTGATATGTAAGAGATCATCTGTGGCAGAGAGTGCTATAAATTTATAAAATTTATTTCATTTCTTCCTGATCAAACAGTAAGATTGCATATCCTAACTATTAGCAGTAAATTTGGCATAATAAGCTACATTCTGACTGACAGAATTGAGTGGAAGTGATGTGTTCCATGACTGACACACAATACCATCTAGATGATTCTCCGCATTCTCTTCTCCTGTCCTACAAAAATGTTATGTTAAAGATGGAGTTCACATGACACGGAAAGAGTCTGGGCTCCTGAATGACCACATGGAGTACAGCTCTTACCACCTTACATTGGACTATGAAGAGGTAAACGATTTTATTATAGTAAACGATTAAGATTTCAAGGTTTTTTTTTTCAGCAACTAGGCACACTTATTTTAATAAATCTTATATAGACTTTAGTATCTGAAAATAATAACAAAAACCAAAAGCTTTAGATAAATTTATTATTGAAAAAACTTTTCATCACACCTGGGAATAATTGAAATAATTCAAATTTATAATTAGAATGCCTTGTTCCCACTAGAGTATAACCTGTGAATAACTGCTTCTAAATAAAATGGGAATAGAATTGTCATGAAGTCATCATCATGATTTACTGTACTTGACTTAAGTTCTAAGTTATATTTTAGCCTAGTAGGTAAATATTTCATTTGACAAGGAAAGGATATAATCTACTTTTAGATGAAGAGTAAGGGTCAAGGATAGCTAAACACTTATGAAAAATAAGAGAAGGAAATAACATTTTCCCTATAAGATATATAAATTTCTATGAAGCTATATTAATCAAGAAAATATGATAATGGTATAGGAAAAATGTATTAATGACATAGAACAGAGTCCATAGAGATGCATATATATGAATTCTGATATGTGATTAAGGTTGCATATCAGATCAGTGAGGTAAAGTAGAACTGCTGAATGACTGAAAATTAATTGCTAAATCTATATAAAAAGATATTAGTTCCCTGCTCCACATTATTTATAAAAGTAAAAACACTAGATCAAAGGTTGGCAAGCAATGGTCCATGGGCCAAATCCAAGCTCCGGCCTCTTCTTATAAATAAGGTTTTACTGGAACACAGGCACATGCATTAATTTATGTATTGCTTATAACTTCTTTCATGTTACAACATCAGAGTTGAAAGAGAAATCATGTGGTTTTAAAAACCAAAAGGATTTACTATCTAGCCCTTTGTGGAAAAGATTTCTGACTCCTGTCCAGGATGAATTAATAAATATAATAAACTTTAAAACCCTTAGTACAATATATAACTAAATATCTTTTAGATCAACTTTGGAAAAATATTTTTAAGCAAAATAACAAGATTATTCAATATAAAAGGAAAATATCTAATTATGTCTGTATTAAAATACCCAATTATGATTTATAAGCAACTAAACAAACATGGATAGGCAAATTATAAATGGAGATATTAGCAATTTTCCCACCAATAAAGACTTAATGTCAATAATTCATAAAGGAAATATAAATAAACTTTAATAAGAAAAAAATCATAATTCCAAAGACATGAACAGACATTTCACAGGTGAAGCAACACATAAACATAGAAAGATATGTTTAGCATGTTATTATTTACATAAATGCCAATCAAAACTATATTGAAATATATTTTATACCGGTCTGCCAAAAATTAAAAACTCTAACATTGCCAGGTGTTAGAGAAGGTTTGGAGACAAAGAACATTCACTCACAGGTTCACATGCTGGTAAGGAACACAGGTAGTGCAGCTACATTGTAAAAATATGTGGCATTATCTCCTAATTTTGAGTATTTATATAACCTACTTTATTTTTTTATTTTTAAAAAATGTTTTATTTATTTCTGAGAGAGAAGAGATAGCGTGAACAAGGGAGGGCCAGAGAGAGAGAGGGAGACACAGAATCTGAAGCAGGCTCCAGGCTCTGAGTTAGCTGTCAGCACAGAGCCTGACGTCGGGCTTGAACACACAAACCGAGAGATCGTGACTTGAGCCGAAGTCAGATGCTTAACCGACAGAGCACCCAGGCGCCCCTATATAACCTACTTTATTCCTGGCTATATGTCCAAAAGAAAACTTTACACATGTCAATACTACCCTTAGATCTAGGCAAAAAAGGGGTGCTTGCCCTGGGACCTAGCATCAAAGAACTCAATGCTTTAGAGGGACTTTCTCAAAATTTTCTAAGTTCCCCTCCAATAAGTAGGATCAGACTCATCCCAAATGCATCCTTATACCAGACTAAACCTGTGGACCTTGGTTAACTTTTTTCTTCTTTAGGGAACTCTCTGACCCTCTATGGTGAGTTGACAAAATGTTTTGGAGCTGCAGACTCATGCCTATGGTGTCCTCCTAAGGCTCAATGGCAGGGCCCTGGTTCCAGGAGGATAATCTGAAAAATGGATTGCTCCTACAGGCCAGAAAGGTATTTCATTCATGGGATCACATAAGATTAGACAGCCAGTAGTTTTCTACATGTGTATTTGGAGTGATTTAAATTATTTTTAGACAGAGATCCCACAAAAAATTTCTCCAAGGCCCTGCAAATCCTAAGGGTATTTCTGGTACCATTGTATAAAAGGTAACACATTAAAATAAAAAAATAATTATAGAATACATATAGAATTTATAAAGCACATGTAGTATTTACAAAGAAAGCAAAAGAATGATAGGTTGGCAGGAAACAAGGTAGAGGGAAATGAAGGAGAGGAAGATGGTAGCAGAGTAGGAGGACCCTAGTCTCACATCCTGTAAGGAACACACCAAGATAACTATCAAATCATCCAAATATCCCAGAAGTCAAACTGGGGCGCCCGGGTGACTTAGTCGGTTAAGCGTCCGACTTTTGCTTGGGCCATGATCTCACAGTTCGTGGGTTTGAGCCCCGCGTCGGGCTCTGTGCTGACTGCCAGCTCAGAGCCTGGAGCTTATTTCAGAGTCTGTGTCTCCCTCTCTCTCTGACCCTCCCCTGCTCACGCTGTCTCTCTCTCTCTCTCCCAGAAATAAATAAAAATATTAAAAAAAAAAAAAGAAAAGAAGTCAAACTGAAGACTGACAGAACAAACTTCACAACTAAAGGGATGGAAGAGGCCATATCAAAGAAGGTAGGAAGTATGGAGACACAGTTTAAGGTAGAAATAGATTACAGGTGCTGTAGAGTGAAGGGAATCCTGGTCGCAGAGAAGGGTAAAGGAGAGAGAAGCACCCAGGAGATTGCACAAAAAGAATGCTTCCCCAAAGTGTTTGGCTTAGAACACAAGAGAGGTTGAATTTTGTGAGTTCTTTAAACCGGCAGGTCCTAAAGCCTGAAGTTTTAAAGTTCACCAGGCTTGGCTAAGATAGAGCCCAGAGGGAACTGCACTGCTTCTGGAGAGAAGACAGGAACACAACCCAGGGTAAGAGAACATGGAAATAGTGATCTGAAGACTGCCTGGGGCACACGGGGCAGGGGGCAGGATTTTTTTCCCTTCTGGGAATGTGCCCCTAAGAAGCAGTGTTCATGGAGATGCCTCTCTGGGAAGAAAAGAGCTGGCCAGTGCCATTTCCCTCCCCTACCTCTCAACCTAAAGAAGAGCCACCTGTGGGAAGCAGTACAGAACCAATACTGGCTGCCTAACTTGCTTACACCAGGCCTTACCATCCTGCACTCTGGTGGGACTTCCCTTCTCAGGCAATCTTGCCTCAGTACCACTGTGCCAGGCCTCTACACCAGAAGACAATCACAAACCCATTCTCACACCATGTCTCCTGACCAGAGTTCTACAGGGCCTCAGTTCTGGTAGAGGTGACAGCAGACCAGTGCCCACCTGGTTAAAACTGGTCACATGCAGGCCAAGGACCCAACACTGTCCACAGCAGGAAAGGAGAGACTCTGCAGACAATTGCCTGAAGGATAGAGCAGCCAAAACACAATAGCAGAGTACATGTAGCACACACCAGAGACAATCCCTAAAGCAGCAGGACCTGGGCACTACATGACCTCTTCTTCATAAAGCCATTACTTTCAGAAGCAGGATATGTAACTGGCTTTTCTAACAGAGAAGAAGGCAGAGATGTAGATAGAATGCTGAGATGGAGGATTTTATCTCAGATTAAAGAACAAGATAAGGTCACAACCTAGGGTCTAAGCAAAACAGATATAACTAACATGCCTGATGGAGAATTTAAAGCAACAAACGTAAGAATACTCACTGGACTGGGACACCTGTGTGCCTCAGTCAGTTAGTGTCTGACTTCAGCTCAAGTCATGATCTTGTGATCTGTAAGTTCAAGCCCTGCATCAGGCTCTATGCTGACATCTCAGAGCCTGGAGCCTGCTTTGGATTCTGTCTCTCCCTCTCTCTCTTCTTCCCACTCCTCCATTCTCGCTCTGTCTCCCTCTCTCTCAAAAATAAATAAACATTAAAAATATTTAATAATAAAAAAAGAATATTCACTGGACTTGAGAAAATAAGACATCAACTAGAACCATAAAACAGAGATAAAAGAATTAAAGAATCAATTAGGGATGAAAATGTGATAAACGAGTTTGGAAATAGGCTTGATGCAATGGACAGTAGGATGGAAGAAACAGAGGAACAAATTAGTGACTTAGGAGACAAAAATAGGGGTGCCTCGTGGCTCAGTCGGTTGTGTCCAACTTCAGCTCAGGTCATGATCTCACAGTTTGTGGGTTCGAGCCCCGTGTCGGGCTCTGTGCTGACTGCCAACTCAGAGCCTGGAGCCTGTTTCAGATTCTGTGTCTTCCTCTCTCTCTGACCCTCCCCTGCTCATGCTGTCTCTCTCTCTCTCTCAGAAATAAATAAAGCATTAAAAAAATATTTTAAAAAAAGGAGACAAAAATAATGGAAAATAATGAACAAAAGAGAGAAAGAATTATGGAACATGAGAGAGACTTAGGGAACTCATTGACACCATCAAACATAAAAATATTCATACTATAGGAGTCCAAGAAGACAGAAAAAAGGTACCAGAAAATTAATTTGATGAAATTATGGAAAATTTATTTGAAGAAATTTATTTGAAGAAATAAAATTCTCCCTCATCTGGAGAAGGAAACAGACATCCAGATCCATGAGACACAGAGAACTCCCATCAAAATCAATAAAAGCAGGCCAGGGGTGTCTGGGTGGCTCAGTTGGTTAAGTGTCCGACTTTGGCTCAGGTCAGGATCTCACAGTTTGTGGTCTCAAGCCCCACTTCAGGCTCTGTGCTGACTGCCAGCTCAGAGCCTGAACCCTGGTTCAGATTCTGCATCTTCCTCTCTCTGACCCTCCCCTACTCTCTCTCTCTCTCTCTCAGAAATAAATAAAACATTAAAAAAATTAAAACAAACAAACAACAAAAAAAGCAAGCCAACAGAAAAACATATTGTAGTTAAATTTGTAAACTATAATGATAAAGGAAAAAAAACCCATAAAAATAATCAAGACAAAAGAAGACTTAAAACCCATAAGGCTAGCTGGAGGTTTCCCAACAGAAACTTGGCAAACCAGAAGGGAGTGGCATGATATATTCAACATGATGAATGGGAAAATCTGCAGCTGGCAACACTCTATCCAGCAAGGCTACCATTCAAAATAGGAGAGATAAAAAAAAGTTTCCCACACAAAAACTAAAGGAGTTCATGACCACTAAAGCAGCCCTCCAAGAAATAATAAAGGGGTCCCTTTGGGTGGAAAGAGAGAACAAAAGTGACAAAGAAAAGAACAGAGAAAATCTCCACAATGACAAAACAAGTAAAAAATGACATTAAATATATATCTATCAATAATTACTCTGAATGAAAGTGGATTAAACGCTCCAATCAAAAGACATAGGGTGTCAGAATAGATTTTTTAAAAAAAGGAAGCAAAACCCATCTATATGCTACCTACAAGAGACTCATTTTATGCCTAAAGACACTTGCAGATTGAAAGTGAGAGGATAGAAAAACAAACATCATGAAAATAGATGTCAAAAGAAAATGGGAGTAGCAATACTTATATTAGAAAAACTAGATTTTAATGATTGTAAAAATAGGGGCACCTGAGTGGCTCAGTCGGTTGAGCCTCCAACGTGGGCTCAGGTCATGATGTCACAGTTGGTGAGTTTGAGCCCTGCATCAGTCTCTGTGCTGAATGCTTGCTCAGAGCCTGGAGCCTGTTTCAGATTCTGTGTCGCCTTTTCTCTCTGCCCCTCCCCTGCTCACGCTCTGTCTTACTCTGTCTCTCAAAAATAAATAAATGTAAAAAAATTAAAATAAAAGATTATAAAAATAGACAAAGAGGGACACTTTACAATCATAAAGAAAACAACCCAAGAAGATAAAATATGTGTATATATTTATATATACATAAATATATAAGGTATATTTATAAATTACATTAAATAACAACAAACATAAAAACACTAATTGATAATAATATAACTTATTAGAGAAATTTAACACCCCATTTACAATAGATGATAAAGTAACAGAAAAATCAACAAGGAAACAATGCCTTTGAATGACAAAATGTACCAAATGCACTTAACAGATATATTCAGAACATGCCATCCCCAAACAGCAGAAAACATATTATTTTCAAGTGCACATGGGACATTCTTTAGATTAGATCACATATTAGGTCACAAAACAGACCTCAACAAATACAAAGAGATTGAAGCCATATCATGCACCTTTTCTGACCACAATGCTATGAAACTAGAAGTCAACCCACAAGAAAAAAAAATGGAAAGACCAGAAATACATGGAGGCTATATTACATGCTATTAAACCAGGAAATCACAGAAGAAATTTAAAAATAATGGAAACAAATGAAAGTGAAAATATAATGAATGGCCCCAAATCTTTTGGATGCAGCAAAAGCAGTTCTAAGAGGGAAGTTTATAGCATTATAGGCTACCTCAAGAAGCAAGAAAAAATGTCAAATAAGCAACCTAACCTTACACCTAAAGGAGCAAACAAGAAGAACAAACAAAACCCAAACCGGTAGGAGGAAGGAAATAATAAAGATTAGAGAAGAAATAAATGAAATAGAAAGTAAAATAATAATATAACAGATCATATAAACCATGAGCTGGGTCTTTGTAATGACCAACAAAATTGATAAACCTTTAGCATGACTCATGAAAAATAAAAAATAAAAATAAAAAATAAAGGAGAGAAAGAAAGGGAATGACACAAAATCAGAAATTAAAGAGAAGATATGCCAACAAAAGCACAGAAATACAAAGGAATACAAAGGTAATATTATGAAAAATTATATGCCAACAAATTGGACAACCAAGCAGAAATGGGTAAATTCCTAGAAACATATAACCTCCCAAAACTGAATCAGGAAGAAATATAATATTTGAAAAATTATCAGCAATAAAATTGAATTAGTAACCAAAAAACTCCCAAGAAACAAAAGCCAACGACCAAATGGCTTCACAGGTGAATTCTACCAAACATTTAAAGAAGAGTTAATACCTATTCTTCTCAAACTATTCCAAAAAATAAAAATAGAAAAGGAAGGAAAACTTCCAAATTCACTCTATGAAGCCAGCATTACCTTGATATCAAAACCAGACAAAGGCATCACTAAACAAGAGAACTATAGGCCAATATCCCTGATGAACACAGATGCAAATATTCACAATAAAATACTAGTGAACTGAATCCAACAATACAGTAAAAGAATCATTTACCACAATCATGTGGGATTTATGCCTGCGTTGCAAGAGTGGTTCAATATTTGTAACTCAATCAATTAGATATATCATATTAATAAAAGAATAGGATGAGAACCACATAACCATTCAATAGATATAGAAAAAGCATCCATTCATGATAAAAATCTTCAACAAAGTGGATTTAGAGGGAACACACCTCAACATAATAAAGGCCATATATATAACAAACCCACAGCTAATATCATCCTCAAGGGGAAAAAGCTGAAAGCTTTTCCTCTATGATCAGAAACAAGACAGGGATGTCCTCTCTCACCATTGTTATTCAACACAGTACTGGAAGTCCTAGCCACAGCAATCAGACAAGAGAAAGAAATAATAGGTATTCAAGTCAGCAAGGAAGAAGTCAAACTTACACTATTTGCATATAACATATTATTATATATAGAAAACTTAAAGATACCACAAAAAAACTGATTAAACTGATTAACAAATTCAGTCAAGTCTTAGGATGCAAAATCAATGTACAGAAATCTGTTGCATTTCTATACACCAATAATGAAGCAGCAGAAAGAGAAATTAAGGAAACAATCTCATTTACAATTGCACAAAAAAGACTAAAATACTTAAGAATAAACTTAACCAAAGAGATGAAAAACTTGTACTGTGAAAACTATAAAATGTGTATGAAAGAAATTGAAGATGACACAAAGAAATGATCCATGTTCATAGATCTGAAGAACAAATATTGTTAAAATGATGTTACTACCTACAGCAATCTACACATTTAATGCAATCTCTATCAAAATACCAATAGGTGGTGCACTTGGGTGGCTCAGTCAGTTGAGCATCTGACTCTTGATTTAGGCTCAAGTCATGATCCCAGGGTTATGGGATCAAGTCCTATGTTAGGCTGCATACTGAGTGTGGATCCTGCTTAAGACTCTCTCTCACCCTCTCTAAGAAAATACCAACAGTATTTTTCACAGAACTAGGACAAATAATCCTAAGATTTGTATGGAATTACAAAAGACTGTGAATAGCTAAAGCAATCTTGAAAAAGAAAAGCATAGCTAGAGGCATCACAATTCCAAACTTCAAATTATATTAAAAAGATGTAATAATCAAAACAGTATGGTATTGGTACAAAAATAGATATAGATCAATAGAACAGAATAGAAAACCCAGAAATATAACCACAATTATATGGTCAATTATTCTACAACAAAGCAAGAAAGAATATCCAAGGGGGAAAAAGACAGTCTTTTCAACAAATGGTATTAGTAAAACTGGAGAGCAACATGCAAAAGAATAAAACTGGATTACTTTCTTATGCCATTCACAAAAATAAAGTCAAAGTGGATTAAAGACCTAAATGTGAGACCTGAAACCATAAAAATCCTAAAGGAGAACACAGGCAATAATGTCTTTGTCATCAGCAGTAGCAACTTCTTTATAGATATATTTCCTGAGGCAAGGGAAAGAAAAACAAAAATAAACTATTGGGACTTCATCAAAATAAAAGCTTCTGCACAGTGGAAAAAAACAAACAAACAATCAATAAACCTAAAAGTCAAGCTACGGAATGGGAGAAGATATTTGCAAAGAACATATCTGATAAAGAGTTAGTATCCAAATATATAAAGAACTTGTAAAACTCAACATCCCCGAAATGAATAAACCAATTAAAAATGGGCAGAATACAAGAATAGACATTTTTCCAAAAATGACCTATAGATGGCCAACTGACACATTAAAATGTAATGATGCTCATCATCACTGATCGCCAGGGAAATGCAAATCAAAATTACAATTAGATATCACCTCATACCTGACAGAATGGCTTAAATCAGAAACAGAAAAAAAGCAACAGGTGTTGGTGTGGTTATTAAGAAGGGGGAACCTACCTACTCTGTTCGTGGAAATGTAAACTGGTGTAGCCACTGTGGAAAACAGTATGGACCTTCCTCAAAAAGTTAAAAACAGCACTATCCTATGATCCAGCAATTGAACCGCTAGGTATTTACCCCAACAATTCAAAAATACTAATTCAAAGGGATATATGCACCCTAATGTTTATAGCAGCATTATCTACAATGGTCAAATTATGGAGATAACCCAAGTGTCCATTGACACTGATGAATGGACAAAGAAGATATATATATAAATTATATATATAAACATATAAGTAAAATTATATACATTGGAATTTTATNATATTATTCCATTTATATATACATGAATATTACTCAGCCATGAAATCTTGACATTTTCAATGAGATGGCTAGAATTGGAGAGTAAAATGTTAAGTTAAGTAAGTTAGAGATTTCACTCATATATGGAATTTAAGCAACAAAACAAATGAGAAAAGGGGGAAAGAAAAGAGAGAGAGGCAAATCAAGAAAAAGACTCTTAAATGTAGAAAAACAAATTGATGGTTACCAGAAGGAAGGTGTCTGGGGGATGGGTTAAAAAGGTAATAGAGATTAAAGAGTGCATTTGTTGTGATGAGCACAGGGTATTGTATTGAACTATTGAATCACTATATTGTACACCTGAAACTAATATTACAATGTATGTTAACTAACTGAAATTTAAATAAAAACTTTTTAAAAAAATATTGGAAGAAGATAATCAAATAGTTAGATGTAGGTCATTGTCAAAGTCCTGGATTTTGCTCTCAGTGATGGATTTGCAGGTGTTTAAATTGCCAAACCAACCAAATAAATGAAACCATGTAATCTATATACCAATGTTGGCAATATGTCATAAAACAAGGGATATGATTAATAAAATTTGTGTGGTGTTCAAAAAGTAAAAATATAACATAGATTAGTGAAGCAGAGTAAAATCAAACAACACACTTAGGTATAAGAATATAACAAATGATGAAAATAACATTTTAAATCACTGGGAAAGAATGAACTATTTAACAAATATGTATGTATGTAGCAACTGGTTATTTACTATATATTATCTCACAACAAATGAATAGTCAATGGTATTGTACTGGCCTATGGTAAAAGACAGTAGCTACACTTATGGTGAACATAGCATAAACTATAGAGTTGTTAAATAACTATGTTGTACACCTAAAACTAATGTAACATTGTGTGTCAACAATATCAAGAAAATAGCAAATAAAACTTTAAAAATATTTTAATGTTTCAAAAAGCAAATAGTAAATTAAAATTTAAAAATAAAGGATAATGTAAAATTTAAAAAACTTAAGTCACTTAATATGCTTTTGGGAAGAACCTCTAAACAAGAGAAAAATGTATCAACTATAGAGAAAATGATTAGCAGATGTCACTAATAAAATTTTAAAACATCTATATGAGAATACCATAAATAATGTTTCAAGGAAAGGGATAGTTTAGAAGAAATATATTCACCTTATATAATAAAGGATTGATCTATAGGATATATGAAGAACATCTGAAAATCATATAAATGACCTAATTTAAAAAAAAAGGAAAAATGTATGTATAATAAAGCCATAGGAGAAAATTATAAATGCTCAAACATCTATGAAAAATGATCAATTTTCTAGTTATCAGATCATTCAAATTAAAAAGATATATATATATTTTTACTACATTTTATCAAAAGATAAAATTGTGGAGAAGGGTTTGTTGTGTCTTGGTTGGTAGAGTCTATGGAAGGGCAATTTGTCAATATCTATAATTTTAACTGTAAAATAAAATACCCTCAAAGTCTGACGCTAATAATTTTAGGTATCTATCAGTATCAACAAGCTATCTTTTGGTTGTGCTGACCTCAAATGGTTTAGGCAGAAAAAGGAAATTTACTGTTTCACATAACTATAAAGTCCAGGGGTATTTCGAGCCGGCATCACAAACATCTTGTTTCAGGGATTGACATTAAGTCAATAGGACTTTCTTCTCTATCTACTTCTTGTCTCTGCTTCCTTATTTTGGCTCCATTCCCAGTGAGGTGGTAGCAGAAAAGTGGCAGCAGTTTCCACATTGTATTGTATCTAATAGTCAGTAGAAAATAATGTCTCTCTTCGTTCTAAATTAAGCAAAAGCCATGATTCTCATGGGATCAAACAGGTCATTATCAATAACATGGAAGAGTCATGGAGGAGATTCCAACAAAGGTCATTTTGATTTTATTATTTAAATAATATACAATGGATGTTAGAAGGTTCCATACCTGGAAGTGGTCACTACCTTGTAGCAAAGAAAGACACTCAACCATAAAAAAGAAGAAAACCCTGCCATTTACCACAACATGGATGGCCCTTTCGGTTCCTAAGCTTAGCAAAAGCAAAAAAAAAAAAAAAAAAAAAAAAAACAAAAAAAAAAAAAAAAAAAAAAAAAAAAAAAAAAAAAGTCAAGCAGAGAAAGACAAGTATCTTCTGATCTCACTTATATGTGGAATCTAAAAGACAAAACAAAGCAAAACAAAACCCATGGTTACCAAGAACAGAGTGGTGGTTACCATGACAGAGAGGGGTGGGGAGTGGGCAAGATGGATAAAGGGGATTTGGAGGTACAGACTTCCACTTATGAAATGAATAGATCATGATGTGGTGTGCATCATGGTGCCTATAGTTAATGGTAATGTAGTGCACATTTGAAAGTTCCAGGAGAGTATGTCTAGAAAGTTATCTGAAACAGTGGAGCCAGAATTTACAACCAAGTTGGAGAAAGAACAAGGATATACAAAGCCTGAAGGGAGTAGAGATGGAGGAAGAGAGACTGAGAGTCGCTGAATATTACCAGGATATTGATAAAGGAGTTCGACAAGAAATAAATACCAAGATTTCTGGGTCTTCAGATGTGCATTACCTTTAATATGTGGCAAGCTCCCTGACAAGCACTGATGCTATTCAGCAGGCAATATCTCTCCACGTGAGTTACCTTCAACACCACTGCTTTCTATAGCTTTCTTGACTTGTGTTTCTTTACAAATAGAAGTAACTATGAACCAATTCACCCAGAAGATAAATTCCTACTCTGAGAAAAAACTTCTGTGGGTAGGTTCCTAATTAAAAAGGGAGAGAACACTGGAGGTAAAGAAGTTTCAGGTTTTACTATGAGACAGGATGAGATCTTGAAATCTTGGTGGAAATTACCATAGAAAGGAGCCATATTATTTCCCCAAATATATTAGTTTTGAGAAATCTCAAAGTATAGATCTTCCACTAAAATGACAAATTGTTAATATTTTGCCCCATTTGTTCCTCTCCCCATTCCCCACTTGGACACATACACTTTTTTCCCCTCAAACCTTTTGAAAGTAGGTTTCACATATCATAATATCTTTACACTGAATAATTCAACAGGAATCTTCTAAAAATAATCACATTCTCCCACATAAAACTTTTATTTCACTTTATCATGGACATACTGTCTAATATATGGCATATTTAAATTTCCCCATTGTTCCAATAATGTCTATTTAGCCCTTACTACGTAAAGTGCAGTCTGCAGATTGGACAGACACTTTATTACCTGGGAGCTTGTTAGAAATGCAGAACCTCAGAGTCTACTCATTTAACAAGATCCCAGTGGCTCTAAACACATTCAAGTTTAAGAATCACTGTTGTATCTTTATTTTTCCCCTTTCAAATTTGGGATCCAACTGAGAGAATCACACATAGAATTTAGGTGCCTTACCTCTTTAGTATTCTTTATTGCAAAGTTCCTGACATTTTTAGTCTAATGACAGTGAATTTTTAAAGAATCTAGGCCAATCATCATATAGAATGGCCCATATATGTATTCATCTAATAGTTTTCTGATTAAAATCATGAGTCCTCCAATTATCCAAAGATATTGCAAGTCCTTAGCTAATACTTATTCATAAACCAAGATTCCCTCTATCTTCTCAGGACCATCTATAATAATAGTGACTGACATTTACGTATGCACTTTTACACATATCTTATTGTTCTCTACAATCCTATAAAGAGTCAATATAATTAGACTTAATTTGACAGAAGAAAGAGCAGCATGGTGAGGTCTGACAACTGCTCAGAGTCACCATTATGAAGTGGTGCAATGCTCTGAGCAACAACTACAGCCGAGTGCTTTCCCTAGTGTGTTCCATCTGTGAAAACTTCCAAAATTTCAAGATGTAAACGGAGGAGGAATCAGGAATCTGGTGATCATGGAAATGACAATACACTTTAATCACAAAGTGACATTTATCCTATCTTTACTCACTAAAAACGTCATTCAAAAGTCATTAATTGTTTTGATAACAGAAAAGATTAATATCTATTTTCCTCTGAATATAAACTTTGGTAAGGAATGAGACAACAGATGCTTCAGAGCCTGGCTTGGGTAATCTTTTCTTTGTTAAAGTGTGTGTTTCCTGGGATCTCTCCTTGGGGGATTATTGCATGTGGTAGCAGCTCAGGTAATGCACAAGCAGTAAATAAGAAACAGTTAAACACTAAAATCTGCTTTGTGACCTTTTGTGTGAATTGAATGCCTCCAAGCTTTAGTTTCTAAGTCAATGAAGGTAATATATCTCAGGGTAATTTTCAGGATTAAACTAATACTACAGTAGGCAAGGTAGAGATACATATTATTTTTAAAGACTAAAATTTTATCTCCATGAGGTAATTTTAGTCTCAGTCTCTGGAGCCTGAGAGACAGTAGAATGAGATGAGATGAAAGCTAAATTCTGTAGAAAGGAAGAGCTTCAATGGGGAAAGGTCCTCTAGGCAATCCTTGATCTAAAAGTCATCCATTGCCTCACTAGAAACCAAACCTCTTTAGTATAGCCACAGAGAGCACCCTTAAGGCTTTTCTGGAAATTGTCAATAGGCAGAAGACATTAGTAAAGCTTCCTGACATTTAGGAAGAATTGAACCTTATATTCCAAACAGCACAAATGTGGGCAGTAACAATTTGGCAATTTGGTAATAACCAGAGAATTAAAAACATAATTGATAGAATCTGAAGTTGAAAAAGCCTCTGTACCTTGTACAGATGTGACTTTGTACTTCGTGACTGTGAATACTTAATATTTAACTAGTGCCTATCCTGTATAGATGCTTTTATAAGTGCTGTAAACATATTGGCTTATTGAATTATCAAAGAATTCTAAGAGGTAAGCTTACATTATTATTTCTATTTCACAGATGAAGAAACTAAGACACAGAGCTCAGTTCACTGAACTAGTAAGTGGTACAGATGGGCTTAAAACCCCAGTTATGTTGCCTTGCCCAGTACTGTCTGCAGTGTCTCACACTTTAAAAGGCCTAACACTTGAGCTGTGGACAAAGATGCTGAAACTCTATGCAGTACATAAGTCAAGGCAGATAACAAGTAAATGAACAATCTGACATGGAGTGTTTGGAAATGGAGGATATTATGGGTCAGAGAATATGATGACAGAAATTAAAGACCGATCCAGATTGGGGATGGGGGGAGAGAAAGAGAGAGAAAAGAAAAGAAAATTTGGACAGTAGGCATACAATTAGGCCATGCACTCTGGCAGAAGGCTTCTTTGCTATTGAGTATTCTCCACTGAGGAAGCATGATAGTCATGGAGGTCATATTGTTGGTGCTCTGCCCATATTCCTTTGACTGGCTGATGCACCACCCCAGCTACCGCAAATATTGCCTCTTTCTCTAAAGAATTGCCTCTACCAGGCAGGAATGCACCCCACTTCAGTCCCAGTTCCTTTAGATCATTTTATTGTGGCCAGTGACTGAGTGCTTGAGGGAGTGGCAAAGGCTGCCTCCCCTGCCCCAAACTAAGATAAAGACTATTAGACTTGTTCATACTTCAGAGCTTCATAATGGGAATAAACTGAAATGAGTCCAAACCTGAGACATAATTGTTAATTCACTATTTCCAGTGTCTTACCCGGCTCTTACTCTTCTATCAGAGTCCAGGAAAGTAAAACCATAAAAGCAACTATTTTAAATGTCACTATTGCTATAACTTGCCATTCTTCTGGCAAACAGTCCTTTACTATTTTCTGCTACATGATAATTCACTTTCATCAACAAAATAATAAGTTCAGCTACTATTTTTTAGATTACTTATTAAGCTCCAAGCACTGGGATAAGCACCTAATACAGTATCTCTTTTAATATTCTTAAGAAGCCAAATGACCACTCATGGTCACTTAGCTGCAGAGCCTGACTGTGAACCATGAACATTTACTTCAAATTAGTGCCCTGCTCCCTGTAGTATAAAACTTCTGTAGGCAGAACTGAACTAATGAAAGTACTGATTCTCTTTGGAATATGGAATAGTTATAGTTTTGGATGTACCAGAGCAGCAATGTTAAGAGTGTTATTCTTATAAAGTTTTATACCAGGTATATGTTTCCTGCTGTTTTCAATGATTTTTGTTAAGTTCAAGTATATGTGAAAGATTTAAAAAGAACCATTGGGGGTACATTGAGGATTATCTCTAATAACTTCATAATTGTTTGTATTGTTATCCTTTCTTGAATGGGAGACAGCCTGTAAGCTACAATCTTACTATCTATGCAACACAGCTCAAACAATTGGCACCCACTTCTTTGATGTCTATGGTGAGGGAGATGTGCAGGATATTTTCTTAACTAAATTCACAAAAGCATGTACCTGTTACGAAATCAAAGGCAACTAGAATGAGATAACACCATGGAAAAAATAAGTATTAAATAATATGTGTTAAAAGTCAGAAATTCTAGGGGGACCTGGATGGCTCAGTTAAGTGTCTGGCTCTTGGTTTCAGCTCAGGTCATGATCTCGCAGTTCATGGGAGCAAGTCCTGCAATGGGCTCTGCGCTGACAGCCTGACGGCATGGAGGCTGCTTGGGATTCTCTCTCTCCCTCTCTCTTTGCCTCTCTCCTGCTTGCTCTCTTTCTTTCTCTCTCAAAATAAACATTTAAAAAGTCAGAAATTCTATCCATTATAATTTTAACAAAATAAATTATGTGCTTATCCTGAAATAATATAAAATTGTTCATCTTAAGAATACCTGTGGAATAGAAGTCTGGGGGTGGGAAAGACCTTTCTGAAATTAATAACTTTAATTTAGATTAGACATGATATTATTTATCCTCTTAAGTACTTATTTGGGACTGATTTTATTGTTCACATGCTCACAGTAAATATTTTTTATGAGTGCTTCATCAAAAAGAAAATATTTCTATGGGGCTGTTTACTGTACTTCCTCATGAAAGCTTTTATAATTCTATGAAAAAAATCTGTGTATGCCAGGAATGTCAGACATATGAACATCTTCCTCCATGAGTCATCATGACAATGGGTCAGAAACATTGCTGTATAGGGGGTTATAAAGTATTGTAAAGCAAAGCTGAAATGGACTTTATGTTTATGATGTAGCTAGTGTGCTCACTTTTATTCTTAATTCAGTTTTTTAATGCCTTATGTCAAATAAAAAAATCATAAAAAATAAATCATTGCAGGATCTACATACCTATTGTCACCGGGGCCCCACCACTTTTCTCTACTTATGGCCTTGGCTCCTCTGGCTTTTTTTGACTTTCATATTTCTTTATTCTTGTTTTTTGTTAGTGTTTCTGAGATAAGACAGCATTCTATTTGTATTTGCTAATAACATTCCACATAAAAAAAAAGATGCCCACATAAGTTGCAAAAGGAAAATAACTTCAGCAAAGATGTAACACAACTGCTCTAGTCCTCTGTCCAAGCCAATTTAGACCTTTCTAAAATTAGAAGCGTTGGTTTGGATTAGTAATGATATTATTTAGCCTTTTAAAGTAAATATTTATTTGGGACTGATTATTATTCACACTCTTGAAAGTGACAACCTCAAAATCATATGGGACTTTTCTTAGTCTGATGTTTGTGTACAGAATAACTGTCATAGTCTGTATGTTTGTATTTTTTGCTCAGACCAAATAAAAACTATGGTTTTTCATTTGTAATGCAACCATTCATTGCTGTATTTTATGTAATTGAATTTTTTATACTATTCATAGTATTATGTTGTGTTTTACTTTATTATGCAAAATGTTAAAATTGTTTTATAACCATATTTATATACAAGTTATTCCATTTGTTCCAAACTTTAATCTGGATCCAAACATTCAGTTTAACATACAATATGTAAATATTAAACTAAACAATTTTGAGAAAATCATTTTTATGTTTAGCTGATTTCACCTGAGTGTCCAAATATGATTCCAGTTTGTTGTTAGTCTGTTTGTCAAAGCATGTCATTGCGTATTCTGACTGCCTTCAGGACAAGCTGTGAAATGTCTAGATTCCAGAAAAGCAGACTGTGATCTATTCTCAACAGCCCCTCCCCACCTTCTGCCATCAGCTCTTATAAAGCAGTGATCAGAATTTAGCTAACTCACGGGGCGCCTGTGTGGCTTAGTTTGTTAAGCGTCCGACTTTCGCTTAGGTCATGATCTCACAGTTCGTGGGTTCAAGCCCCGCATCGGGCTCTGTGCTGACTGTCAGCTCAGAGCCTGGAGCCTGTTTCAGTCTGTGACTCCCTCTCTCTCTGACCCTCCCCTGCTCACGCTGTCTCTCTCTCTCCCCTAGAAATAAATAAAACATTAAAAAAAAAACTTAGCTAACTCAACTTAGGTAAGATGTCAGGCTTCACAATAGACTAATAGAAACAGACTAATTTTACAAAACAAATCCCGAAGCTTGTGCTATGTGCCTGGATTTTGAACTTGATCCAGAAGTTTGTGGTGTACATACAAAGGTGTACACACACACACACCTACACACGCACACACACACACACACACACACACACACACCTACACTTTAAATTCTTTTTAGTGTCTTCCAATAAAAACCATAAATTAGTCCATTAAAAAATCCTGGGCATTTTTAAGGTACAATTTCAATTCCATAGAAATAAACATAGAGAAAAATGCACAAATCCTAAGTATAGAGCACAATCTATCTTCTTCTTGTCTCTCCCCACCAATCTTACTGAATGAGCTCCTCTCAGCTACCTGTGTGGTCTTCCTAAAGTAGTTTCATCCTCATAGCTGATATCTACAGTGAGGCCCACTTTACCAACCAGGTCAACTTAGTAGCGATGAAGCCACACTCTCCTTCTATATAATCCTGTACTCCCAGATTCCCCACTAATTTTATCCTTTTCTTAGTTCATGACCAATGTCTATTATAATAGCTCCATACTACAGACTCTACTCTGTTTCAGACACTCTGCATTCATTACTTATTCTTATACCATGGTGCATATAAAGGTTACTATTCCCATTCTGCATAGAGCCTGAGAGAATTTAAATCAATTCCCCACAATCCCACAACTGGCATGAGGTAGGTGTAAGCTAAGGACTCATTTTGCCTGACTAAAACCTAGGCTTTGACCATTATACTCTTTTTTAAAAAAAAATTTAATTGTTCTTGTATCCCCAATGCCTAACACATGCTCAAAGAAGTATTTAATTTGAATTAAATGATCTCAGTCTCTTACTTGTGAACACCCGGTTATGCAGCACAGAAAACAGCAGAGGACTGTGCAAAAGCTTCACAACATTCCATAAAGCAGACAATAAAATGCCATAAAACTGAAAAATGAAGAGGAAGCGGTCCATGGTTTCTGGAAGAATTTATCCCAAGGCAATGTTGAACATGTCGAAGAATGTTTTCATCAAGGATAATCTCAGTGTTAGAAAAGCAATTCCCATTGCTGACAGTGAGGCTGTGCTAAAAATTGCATTTCCCACTCCCCACTTTCAGCTCCTCTTTATTTCATGTACTACCACATGTGGGTAAGCAAATCGCAGCAGTTAAAGCCAGCTGCATGCCACTTACATCTGCAAAAACAGTGGGTTCGCCAGGTGAGCTTCTTGCTCAATCCACCTCTTTAATCCATCCCATGGAGAGAAAAATGAGACTGACTCAAGGATGAAATTGTTACCTTGCCTCATTATACTATTCTCATTAAATTGGTTATTTCCACATTATCACAATGGAAAATATCCAAGTTGAGTATCCTCTCCTAGCTGGCTTCTCTAATTTGCAGGGCAATTATNATTTTTTATTTTTTTTTTTTTTTTTTTTTTTTTTGCCTCAGTGGGAAACTTATATTGCCTAGGAATTTAAATTCTGGCAAAGTACTTGGAGGGGTGAGGAAACAGGTCATACTAAAGATAGGCAGAACTCGAGATATTTTTGTTTTGCTTTCTTATTATGGGAGGATAATGGTTTTTATATTAAGAATATCATAAATATAAATTACATTGTTTACTAATTCCTACATCAATCACTAAAACAACAAATTACTTGAGCTAAGTGTAAAATTTCTTATTTACTTGGAATGGGACTGTAAGTGCTCACAAATATTTTTTATGTGTTTATGTGAATATGTATCCACATTTCCAGGGCATAGCACATCCCAGCATAAGGGACAGATTTCAGAGGGAGCACCTGCTTTTCTTTGCTCTGCTTTGCTTCACTTCTCTATAGATGAAGAGAGGGAAGGAAGGGGATAAGATAAACTAGAGAGAGAGAGAGAGTGAGAGAGAGAGAGAGAGAGAGAGATAGGAAGAGAGAGAGAGATAGGAAGGGAGAGAGGGGGAGGAAGACAGAGACAGGGAGGGAGAGAGGGAAGAAGAGAGAGTTTTGCAGTGACTGAGATGATTTTTTAAATTGGGACTGCAAAAAAACCCAAAAATATTTGTTTAAAAAGGTAGGACCCACACTCTGGAATGGTAACTCTGTGAGCTTTATTTTTAGTGCTCTGTGCAGCAGACTAAAGGGGTGTATATAATGGGTTATCTGCCATCTCTGGCTCTTCAGTAAGGAGCTGGTGAGAATCTGCGTTGTCATGGAATAGTCTCAATGCTCATCGCATGTGGATTTTCTTTTGGGAGTTCTACATTATTTTTATTCCACATGACATAATTGGGCAAAACCATCCAGTTCTTGCTTTAAAAACTTTCATTACTAGGGCTAATCATTGTTTATTCAGTTATGCAAAGTGAATCAATTACTGTGTGACCATGAGCCAATTGCCATTTGTTCTCTAAGCCTTTACCCATCCATAAAACAATAACAATGCCTATGTCTTAGCATTGTAAAAAAGAAATACAATAATATCTTTAAGGTGCTATATATGAGGTAAACATTAAAATATTAGCAATTAGTTAAATATTATAATTTTCCCACAACATGCTATATTTCTCTATTAAGGCACTCATCTTACTTCATCATAATGGCTCATTTATCTTCCCTTGTAGACTATTAGCTATAAGAGAGTGGCAATAGTGTACAAATAACTTCATGAAATAATAATAACTTCATGAAAACCTAGCGACTGAGTTAATTAATGTCTGATTATTGGATTTTTATTAAAGGATTTCTTTGGGCTATTTCCTGTCTGTGTTTTCTATACCTCTTGGCTATGGCTAGAAATACCAACACTCCTCTTGTTTTTAAACTCAGTGTTGGAAATGTTACATGAAACAATGCCATATGTTCACCAAACCACTTGATTTTCCTCCTTGGCATACAATATGACTACCATGTATAGACCTCTTACAACTGGATGAGATCACACAGAATATGGATGAAAGCAATAGCACTTCAGGTCCTGACCATGACATGTCACACATAGCCTCCCTACTCTGTCTGTCCCTACTTTATATTACTTTTTAAAATATTTATTTGTTTTGAGAGAGAGAGAAAGAGAGAAACAGAGAGAGAGGGAGACAGAGAATCCCAAGCAGGCTCTGTGCTGTCAGGGCAGAGCCCAATGTGGGGCTCAAACTCAAAAATCGTGAGATCATGACCTGTGCAGAAATCAAGAGTTGGAGGCTTAAGTGAACCAGCAAGGTGCCCCTATATATTTGCATTTTAAAGCTTTGAAAAGAGTTCAAGATGATGGGGACACATATGAAAACAGTTTAGATCCCCAAGTCACAGCTTATAGGAGAACCGCTCAAGGGACAGAGATATGAAAACAAGTTATACTTTATTGTGTTAAGTGACTAAATTGTCAAGTTCATTTTTACTACATTTTTCCTAGACTATACTGACTAATACATTATTTTAAGATGGGAGATTCCATTTTGGTGTGAAGAGTCATTTTCTGTTTGGTATGAAAATAAAAANGAGGAGTGCACTTGTGGGGATGAGCACTGGGTGTTATATGGAAACCAACTTGACAATAAACTATTTTAAAAAAAAAGAAAAGAGAAAATATATATCTTATATGACCAGCAATTCTATGTTTTATGCTTGATAAGCTATCCCCCATGATAGTAGTTGAAAAGAATCTCAAAGTTTCCTGTTTATTCACTTTATGCCCACATATATTGTTCACTTACTCTGCGATTTCTTCATCTATTAAAATAATAGTTGAAAGTAGTGTTTACAAAAGGCATCAAGAATTCAGTGGTGAACAAGACACTGANTATACCATGGAATACTACATGGCAATGAGAAACAATGAAATCTGGCCATGTGTAGCAACATGGATGGACCTTGAGGGTGTTATGCTGAGCGAAATAAGTCAGGCAGAGAAGGACAAATATCATATGTTTGCACGTATAGGAGGATTAGGAGGAGCTTAACTGAGGACCATGGGGGAGAAGAAGAGGGGAAATGGTGGGGAAAGGGAGAGAGGTAAAACATGAGACACTCTTGAATGCTGACAAAAACTGAGGACTGATGGATGTGGGGGGGGAGGGGGGGAGAGGGGCATGGAGGAAGGCACTTGTGGGGAGGAGCACTGGGTGTTATGTGGAAACTAATTTGACAATAAACTATTTGTAAAAAAAAAAAAAAGATATGAGAAAAAAAATTCAGTGGTGAACAAGAAAGGTCCTTTCCCTCAAGGAGTTTATTTTTGTAAGGGGCATATACTGCAGAAAATTTAAAATAACAAATTTAAAATAAAACACCAACTATCATTGAGTGCTATGGTGAAAAGTAAAGCAGGGATGTTGTCTTATTTTAATGGTATCCTCAATACATAAGAACACTGGCACATAGAAGATGCTGGAGGGAAGGAAACAATGTGGGCTCTGTGGGGGGAATCGCTGTCCCTTATGGCCTCATTTCAGAGCTCAGGACATTTACTGAGCCATATTTTGTGGATAGAGTGTTGACTTAAAAGACAGACTCCAGGGTCACATGGGTGGCTCAGTCAGTTAAGCATTCAGGTTTTGATCTCAGTGCAAATCATGACCTCACAGTTTGTGAGCTTGAGCTCTGCATCAAGTCCCACATTGGGCTCTGCACTGACAGTATGGAGACTGCTTGGAATTCTGTCTCTGCCTTTCTCTGCCCCTCCCCTGCTCGTTCTCTCTCTCTGAAAATAAATAATTAAACTTTAAAAGAAAGAGACAGATTCCAGACTAGGCACTAAGGTATTGGATGCTTATCCACTTGTTAGTAATTCTGGATCTTACATTGCCTTTTCATCTTTCTACTTTAATTTTTTATTCATTTCATATTATTTTTATTTTTGTCCTTATCTTCTGGGCACAAATACACACTGAATTTAGAGACTACATCTTGTCACATATTATTCTTTTCTTTATATCTATAAAGTATAACCAATGTTTCTTTAGCCATGCTATGAGTAAGAATAGGTCCATAATGACAACAATATCTCTCTGGTTGCAGGTATTTAAGAATTATTAGTGGGTTGTCTCTTATGAGCTCCAAGTTTTGCCATCAAGTTTTTTTTCTTCTGTTTTCCCCCATTTTCTGTTCTGGCTTTGTGGTCACATTCTTGTCACTTCAATAATAAAAGCCAGAACCATATTTCTCCCCTGCTAAAATAACAGCCAAATCCTGTGAGTGGTGCTCATGTTGCCGCTCATGCCCCTGTGTCCATAGCGAGAACACTGCTGCTGGACGGGGTCTGATCAGGCAGCACTACCTTCAGCAGGAACTGATACTAATCTTCCTTCCCTGCCATAAGTTTCCATTGTTCTGGAGTCAAATCAATACTCTTTCATCCTTCCCCTTTAACAGAGGTTATTACTTGACATTTCCTTAGTTACTTACCAGTCCATCAGACAATGAAATGGATTTGAATTGTAAAGATATCTTTAGTTTTCTTTTTAAAAAAATTTTTTTTAATGTTTTTTATTTATTTCTAGGAGAGAGAGAGAGACAGCGTGAGCAGGGGAGGGTCAGAGAGAGAGGGAGTCACAGACTGAAACAGGCTCCAGGCTCTGAGCCGGCAGTCAGCACAGAGCCCGACGCGGGGCTCGAACCCACGAACCGTGAGATCATGACCTAAGTGAAAGTCGGACGCTTAACCGACTAAGCCACCCAGGCGCCCCGATATCTTTAGTTTTCTAAAATAATTTTATGTTTCAGAGATAAAGTCATCATTCTGGTATTCCTGACTTCCCCTGACCCAGTTTGGGGCACATAGGAGGCCCATGATGAGTGAAAACAGTTATTCTTATGCTTTTTGGTAAGGGATAAAGTATAGCTTTTGACAAATATGAGTCTTAGCATGCTGCCTGTGGATTTGTGTAGAAATAACTGTGGTTCTAAAAACTTGGGTGCACTTTGGAACCCCCTGCATGGCTTTATAAAAATGCAAACATCTGGACTCCATTGTAGATCTTATATTTGAGAATCTTTATGATAAACATAGGTAACTTATATTTTTCAGATCCCCTCCGGTGATTCTAGGTCTACCTACCCAGAGATTGCATTTGAGAACCACTGTACCAAGGTAATATAGTATTCAACTGCAGTCTACCAACATTGATGAAGCACCTACTTCTTGCTAAACATTAGGCTACATGATATGTATACAAACTGAGTAAGTTAGATCCTGTCCTCAAAACGTAATGGGGAGTGAGGTCTGAACTGTAAACGGACAATTAGAATAGGATATGATCTTGAAACAAGACATTTCTACAGCTGTGCTCATTTTCGTCTCTCTCCCATGGCCGCTTTTTCCTTTTGGCCATAGAATCTCAGTATCATGGACAATTATCATGGAAACTCAGGTAACCTGTTTCCTTAAGGAGTGTCTAGGTTATTTTTCAGAAAATAGCTTTATGAGACATTGTTTTTCTAAGCTTTCCCTTTCTTCCTAAGATGATAATAAATCTGGCTGAGATTAAAGGTGGAATATACTCTATTTTTCCCTGTTTTTATTGCTTCGTAAGACAGTTTGAAGCTCCAGTACAGCTATTTAGAGAAGACTCATTTAATTTCCAGTTTGTTTGTTTGTTTACATTTGTTTCTCTATGTGTGACTGTGGTGGACAAAGCTTCATGAAATCACCCTAGCTAAAGCCTAGAAACACTTAGTGGATTTTACTCTGATTGCTGCAGGAGGTCACCACTGGCTGGATATGCCACCCAAAGCAGTTTTTACTTTTAGCATCCACTCTAAATCATGTCATGCACCTCAGAATAAACCCCCCTCCACCACCACCACAGCAACCCAACTGTTTCCATGGAAATTCTCTGCTAAACCAGGGAGCCGGTTTACTGAATCCTTGACAGGGGAGACAGCAGAGGGTGGTGGATAAAAACTCAGACTCAGGAATCAAATGACTTCAGTTCAAATCTCAGTATGACACTGGCTGCCTAGGCCACTTTTGGCAAGTTCATCTCTCTGAGCCACAGTTTCCTCATCTGCAAAATGGGGATGAGGCTGTATAAAGTGATATTGCTGAGAGGACAAGGTAATACACAGAAAGCATAATAAATGATTGCCATTTGTGATAGGTGAGAAAACGCTCCCCTAAAGATGTCCACACCCAAATCCTTAGGACCTGTGAATATGCTACTTTACATGGGAAATCAAGCGATGGGCCTGCGTGCTGTTAAGGCTAGGCAAGAGAAACATTTGTCAGTGGTGGGCTGGAGCAGCCTGTAAAGATTTACATCATGGAAATCATCAAATGCTACACCAAAGATTCCCCCTATCCTACCCAAAGAACCCATTGTGAAGCATTTGCCAACATAACCATCATTTAGTTTGCAACTAGTCAAAAGAGTTTGATTCTAACTGGTATTTGATTCTACTCAAGACTAACAGGGTCAGAGGAACTAGCTACTACACCAACTCCTTCCTAGTGAAAAACACTTTTGTTATGATGATCTCCTCTCATTCTGATAACTGCCCTGGGGAAATGATATTGTTATTCACTTTATATAAACCAGGTGAGGTTCAGCAACATGAGCTGATTGTCCAAGATCATACCATGTAGTGGAGCCAGGGCTCTCAGAAGTTATCCTGATGTCCAAACTCCTGTTGTTTTTCTTTTTATACTGACGGCTGGCACACTGTGTGGTGCATTACTGTGCTGAATGGATATGTGTTGAATAAATAAAAGATTACATGTGCTGCCAGTTTTGGAGCAGAAGAAATAGAAAATAATTTTCCTTAGCTAGTTTAACTTTCTTGAAAAAATGAACAGGGCTAAAATTAGACTAGATATTCAGCCCAAAACTAACTCTGTGAAATGGGAAAAGAGAATTGTCTTCCCGTGGCGACTTTGTGCTAGTCAGTGTGCTAAGTGGGACAAAATCACATTCATCATCTCCTCTAAGGCAATCAAAAACCCTGCTGACTTGTGATTATCATACACTTTTTACATAAAAATGAGACTCTGAGAGGCTACATGACTTGCCAAGTTCTTGCAGTCCATGAGTGGCTTATTAGAGATTCAAACCTTGGGTATGTTTGCCTCTAAAGTCTGCCTGATCCCACTGTGCTATACCAAGAAAAAATTGGGAGTCTTCAGTCAGTCATTCACTGTTCCTCTGGGCATGCTTGCCTTCTTCCTTCAGTAGGCAAAATAGAAACTTGTTACTTAATTAGCCAGAAATTGACTAGTATTTGCATGTACTCTGCTAAGTGCTATACCTCTAATGTCATGCCCAGAAACTACTTGAAAAGTAAAGAAGGTGATGTTTAACAACAAGATTGCTGAGGATGAAAACCCTGGGTTAAAAATCCACGTGGTATGAATGTGGGCAAATTACATACCACTCTAATTCTTATTTCCTCTTCTGTAAAATCAGGATGATAATAACTACTTGACAAAACTGTTGTTAGGATTAAAAGATATAATTTATGCTGAAGCACAATACTTGAAACACAATAGGATCTCAAAAACATGGTGGCTAGTCTTGTCATAGCCAGACCTTTTTTCTTTGAAACACACCTGACTAAAGGCAGACAACAAACTCAGGAATAGACCTAGGGACCTTGTGGAGTGTTTTGAACATAGATTTTTATCATATAGCAGTCTTACATAATATGAAAATAAAGGAAAATGGAAATATAAGCCAAAATACAATGACAATATAAGCAAAACCAGTTTGACTATTCTGAATAAGTTTGGCCTAAGAATGTTTTAATTACTGCTTTTCTGTAGAATATTCTTGTGCTATCAATGGCATTGGCCATGCAGTGTTTCTGAAAAGTGCACTAATATTTTCTGTGAGATTTTCTCCCAAGCCCCAGACTCTCATTCTGCATGTGTTAATGGTAGCAATTTCTTGATTTTATCATGCATCAAGAAGGGTTTCAGCAAACAAATAAAACTCATATTCCTTCATTAAATGTCCCTTAAATGACTTGTTGGTAAAAGCATCAAGGGACTGCAATTATCAAATGATGTCTTAACAACAACATGCAAGGTTGTGCACACATAGACAATAACATACAGTTAAAACTCTCTTTTGCTAACAGAAATTGTAAAACATTATGTATTCCCTTTTCATATAGACTCATAATGTTAAAAAAAGTGTTTTGGAATTGATGAAATACAGTAAGCTTTGAACATCCAGGGAAATGAGAGAACACTGTGATAATGAAAAGAACATCAGCTTTAGAGTTAAACAAACTTGTGTCTAAATGCCTGTCCTACCCCTATCTCTGTGACTTTGCATTAAGCATAGTTTCTCAGAGCCTCAGTTTTCTCTTTGTTGAATAAGGATAATAATGTACTCCTTGAGGGATTAGGAGGAATGAACCATTGTATATGTAAAAGTATCATTGATACCCTAATTTTCATCTTTTCTTCATCAGTTGCCTTCTGATAAACCTTCAAGAGCAAGGTGTTTAGAGAAAAGACTTCCCTACCTACTCCTTCCTCGCTCCTGGCATCATGCAATGAGTCAGGCCTACCACTGCTATAAGGGGAGGAGGGGAAAAGAGACTTGGATTATTTCAAGAATTTTTTTGTCCTAAATATTATAACTAACTTCTCATATATTTATTCCAATGTATTGGTTGCCTAAAAGGTGGAACTAAGTACTGTACCATCTGACTGATAGAACATAAGGACAATGAAAGCATGGGAGAGACTTCCGAGGAGGAGATGCAACAGATAATTAGTGCTGTCTGCAAGTATCTGCTCAGAGCAGATAACACTACTTCAAGGAAAGGATTTCTCCCATATTAGCTCTCATGTATCTCTAAAGGGAAAGTACACTCACTAATAGCTTTGTTTTCCTCTTGCCAACAATTGTTTTTAAAGTTTGAAAATATGGGCGTGAAAAAGAATATCACCTCATGTTTTTCTCCAAATGAAAGAATTGTTGGTTATTAGGTAAGGAAATCACTGAAGTGCCCCCTGCCCAGGCAGTACAAAAGAAGAAAGAAGGCACAGGCAGAGGAGTCCCTTAGCTCAGTCCATCCTCCGTCTGCTTGCTGACTGACTCCTGCACGTGGCTTCTACTTTGCTGGAGCCAAACAGAACTACTTGACATGAACATCCATAACCTACCAAGCACACATCCTTTTTCCTCTGCTCAGGATTAATTATTTGCTATTTTTGCCCACCTTATTTCTTCTCATTTTTCAAGAATCAGATCAAGATCAAGTAATCTGAAAAGCTGCTCCTCATTTGTTCAACCCAAATTTTTTCCCATATGTGTGTACATTGATAAGGACATTTTTTAGGTTTATTTATTTGCTTATTTTGAAAGACACAGAGACAGTGGGAGCAGGAGAGGGGTGGAGAGAGGGGGAGAGAGAGAATTCCAAGCAGGCTCCACACCATCAGCCCAGAGATCAATGCAGGGCTTGAACTCACAAACTGCAAGATCATAACCTGAGCCAAAACCAGGAGTCAGACATTTAATTGACTGGGCCACCCAGATGCCCCTACATTGATAATAATATTAATAATGATAGAATTGTGAGCACCTACAATGTGTGAGGTTGTTTGCATTTATTATATAAGCCTCATAACATTTCTGAAACAAAAGTATGATCTCTAATTTTGTAAAAGCACACAGAAGCCAAATAAGCTTTCCAAGCTGACACAGTAGCTAAGAAGTAGGGCCTGGATTTGAACCCAGATTCTTCTGATTCTAAAGCTCATATTCTTTTTTAAGTTCGTTTATTTATTTTGAAAGAGAGAGAAAGAGAGCGAGAGTGTGCGTATGAGTGGGGGAAAGGCAGAGAGAAGGAGAGAAAGAGGATTCCAAGCAGGTTCCACACCATCAGCATGGAGCTGTGGGGCTTGAACCCATGAACTGTGAGATCATGACCTGAGCCAAAATCAAGAGTTGGATGCTTAACTGACTGAGCCACCTAGGCACTAATCTGAAGCTTATACTCTTTCTTTTATATCATATTACCTTCATAAATGACACCATTCTGTACTCTGTGTGTGATTGTGTGCATATATATATTCGTCTTTCTATTATTTTTGTTGCCAGAATATTTAACGGCAGATATCATACCTTTCCTTTATAATTCCAGTAACTGAGAAAACTTCATAATATTAAAAGCACAATGAGTATTGGTTATAATAACTATATGAAATTTATATAAATTATAAATGATACAATGTTCTATTTTCATTCATCTAACAAATATTTGTTAAAGACCTTGTATGTACAAGACACTATTCTAGGTATTAGATACAGAAAAGTGAAGATGAAAAATTACCTGCCTTCTAGGAGTACAGCAAAATGTTAAACCAAGAGTGGGGTCCTTCTAAGTCAGTTGCACAGATCACATGCCTATGAAGCCAGCCCTGATCTGCTCTCTCTCTCTCATCTAGACTGTTTGTTTACTGTGTGTCTAGCAGGAAAGAGTAAAAACCCTAAACTTTTACTTCCTTTAAGGAAAAATCATTAAGCAGGAATGCTAGGAGTGTCAGTTAGGGAAGTTCTTGGCTTGAGATAGCCATAGAACATTTGCATTTATCCTTGTTTCATTCTTTTATTGCACTTCATCATTGCCAAGTTACCAGACATCTATCAGATATCCCCAAGAATGCAGACAAAAGGAGGAAATTCAGTCTGGTGCTTTGGTACCAAGAAAATATATAGATTTATAATCCTGACCTTGATTCCAATAGTTTTTTGCCATATTTATTAGAGGCATAGAGGAAGAATGAATACCACTCAACATGGTTGCTCACCATCTGCTAATTAATCAGGGAGATTATGTAGTGGTGAACAAGCTGAATTGGGTTTTGTGCTTTGCTTTACTTACTAGCTAAAAGTAAGTGATATTTAAGCACAATATGAGAACAAAAAGCTTCTGGAGATTAGAACAGTCCTGTTTTCTTATCTTTTGCTAAGCATTTCCATTGTATATTTAAACTATAAATTGGGACAATTTTTCTGGTTACAAAGGTCTTCTTAACCCAGTGAATGTGCTACCCAGATGTTCAAATGAATAATCCAAGATTCTGAGTCTGTATGTTATATGTATATTAATGTTTTGAAGCACTTGTTAGAAAATAGTATAGCTAAGCACCAAGAATGTAGGAGTAAACAGAAAGAATACAATTTCTTGCCCCACTAAAACTTAGAATCTAGGCTATCAAACATTCTTTCATTTATAAAGCCTTTATAATACAATGATATATTTTTTCTTTTCTCACAGCCTTTTGTACACATCTGAATAATATCTTCTGTCGTATGATACTTTGTCTGCCTACTTGTCTCCCATTTTTGAGCTCCTTAAAGGCAGGAGTCATAATTTACACACCTCATATCCCTGGTACCTACATAGTAGATTATTAATATGTATTTAATAAAGAATACTTGGGTGGGAAGAAACAATAGCAATGGGCATCCAGGAAATGCTTGAACTTCCATGCGCAGTATGACCACCCTGATGACCATGGACCTGGGAATAATAAGACCAGCTCAGTCTCTGAGGAGGGAGCGGGATCTTGGCTGAACCTCTGTGACATCTTGGAATCTGACTTTTTAATTTCCTCACTATTAACCTCTTCCCCTCATCTAACTAATTACTGGGTCTTAAACGTTTACTTTACCATTTTTACTATCACTATCCTATTTATAAGTCTGTTAATATTTCTCCTGGACTGTTGTAACATCTGTCCCACTGGTTTTCCTTACTTTTGTGTCCCTTAAATTCATACTTCACCATAATAATAATATGGTAGTAATCAACTTAAACTGAAAAGCTAACATGTTATTTGCCTACTCAGAAGCCTTTTAGAAGTTAGTTAATTACTAGCGGAATCTACTCAGAACATGGCCAGTCAGGCTCTTCTGAACTAATCCCGCTTTGACTCGGATCCCACTATCTCACTTCTTGGTGAAATCTTTGGCAATTCTTGGCACTGTTTCTTGACTTCATGCATTATTCAAGGACATCTTATATCCCCATTTCTTTGTTGAATTCAGTTCTATTCATCCTTTAAGACTTAGCTTGGATAACATTTCCTTCAAGAAAGTCCTGATCAATGTCTCCACTAAGTCAGCCCAATATTTCTCACCTTTGCTCAGTATTATAAAACTCTAACATATCTTATAAATATTATTGAAATTATCTGTTTCCATGTTCAATCATCCTGGCATACTTATGGAAGTTAAAGACCATGGTGTAAGATTTGTAATCTTACATCATGAGCTGATGAGCATAAAACACTTAGTATGCTGCTCTACAGATGCTCCGTATATAACCTGCTGTTCTGTAATGTTGATGGAGGTATTAGTGGCAGAGATGCAGCTAGCTCTTAGGTACCAGTGCACTTTTCATCTTTTCTCAGTGCTCTACTCTACTTCTCTCTTACTGAAGATCAATTATTTCATAAGTCAGGAAATACCACACCGGCAGCTTCAAAATCTTGTAATTCTTAGAGTTTTAGTTACTAAAGGTGACTTAGTCCTTTTTCCAGTTCTAGTTTTTAAAAAAGTATGTGGGGAAGGGATTTGATTGGCCTAGCTAAGGTCAGGAGGGCCTAGCTTAGCCCTTTGTTGGACCAATCAATTGTGGTCAGGAGGCAGAGTGTTGATAACAAGATAATCCTACTTCTAACACAGGAGGGCCAATGAGGGTGAGTGGTGGGGTGTGAGGGAGGAAGAAACAGTTCTGCAGAGAAAGGACATGCTATTCTCAGAGTAAAGGAGTTTTGTGTGACAGCCCAAACCAATAGGTATTTACTGTACCAGCCACTTTAATGGTAATTCTTATAATAATGATAATGCAGCAGATTCGCTATAAATAAATCTAACATATTATGGATGCATGGTAAAACTATTGTATCAAATGTGCTGCCTCTTAAAAGGATCACTTGGAGATAGATGTACCATGATTATATGAACATATTTCTGCTCTGTTGGTTAAAGAAATACCCTCAGTACCTTATTGTCTTCTCTGGCAGTGATTATGCTCATTTCATATTCAAATATTCAAGTTTGGGGCAACAGTGTTAAAATAATAACAGGGAAGACACCTGGGTGGCTCAGTCAGTTAAGCATCTGACTCTTGGTTTTGTTTCAGGTCATGATCTAAGTCATGGGATCAACCCCATTTTGGGCTATGCACTAACAGTGGAGGGCCTGCTTGTGATTCTCACTTTTCCTGTTCTCTGGCCCTCCCCCACTCACACATGCACTCTTTCTCTGTCTCAAAATAAATAATGTTAAGTGTTAACATATGTTTTCTTGATATTAAAAAATATTAAGTACGTCTGCTATTGTGTGTGAAACATGTTGAATAACATATATAAAATTACATTTTTATGTGTGAATATATATAATATATACACACATACACACATGTATACATACATATGTGTATATATTACATATGTAATGTGTATATTCATATGTATATCTTACTCACCATAGTAGTTGAGAAGGTCACGTAGATAAAATGTTTAGTACTGTTAAAGAGCTAGAACTATAAACATATTTCATTTCTTTTCTCTGGAAAGAAGAGTGAATTATAGCTCTGATTACAAATGAGCCTCCTGGAGCAGGCTCCAGTTATCAATGTATTAAGTCATTTCAATTTTTGCAAAAGAAATGTGCCATTTTGCTAGCACCCTCTGGCCCTGTTTTGTAGGGCTGATGGAGTTCAAATGAAATGGGTGCTTGGAGAATAGAATGAGTTTGTTTAAAGAGAAGAATAAAAGCACCCCCAGGTATGAATCAGGGGTGAATTGCTCTAGCAGGGACTTGGAAAGAAACCAGCTTGTTTGCCTTAAGAGGGTGGTTGCTAAAATGAAGGCATGAAACACTCCTGTCCATATTAGATGAGAGTCAAACATAGCACAAATGATGGGATGGGAGCTGGGGGGGATGAAGACTTTAAAATAGCTCTATTCTTGTAGTCAAATGCAGTAGACAATTGGGAGCTGAAAAATAACTGAAGGAAATGCAGGCCTGCAGTCCTTGCATGGAGTGCTGAGAGGAAAATCTGGCTCACTGATAGCCGGACTCCTTAGGCCTTTGCTCTGAGGAGCCAGAGAAGAGGGTATGGCAGGGAGCACTGAAATCTATTTCAATTCAACTTTCTGATGGGAAACCCTGTCAAGTTTTTCATTTAGTTCTCTCAACCTCTCAGCAAAACAAGTATTAGTAACTTCGTTACACAGATGAGCAACTAGACAATGGCACACAGCTAGACGATGGAGAATCTCCCTAACTGCAAAGCTCATCCTCCTTCTACTACACCACTTATCTTCAGGAAAGGGCAGTGTGAACTGCTCTGTTTTGCCCTACATCTGTAATTCTAACCCATGCAATAAGCACAGTGAGAAAGCCTAGTTTGTGCTGGTCACTTGAGCTACACAGAAATGAAACATGGAGCATGCTGACAACCTAGTTAAGAAGGCAGACTTGCACTTATTGTAGAGGCAAAGCAGATTATGATGAGTGCTATAAATTAAGGTACAAATGAAGTTTTCAAAAAAGACATCTTGCACAAACTATGTCCTCATACCTATCTGTGTCTCTGTACATGTTATTTTCTTCCCCCCTTGCCTTCTAAATTATTTAAGCCTGCTTATTATTTTGAGAGTCAGTTAATCATTCAGATGGCTTTTTTAAAATGCTATTTATGGGGCACCTGGGTGGCTCAGTTGGTTAAGCGTCTGACTTCAGCTCAGGTCATGATCTCACAGTTTGTGGGTCCAAGCCCCGTGTCAGGCTCTGTGCTGACAGCCAGCTCAGAGCCAGGAGTCTGTTTCAGATTCTGTGTCTCCCTCTCTCTCTGACCCTCCCCCATTTATGCTCTCTCTCTCTCTCAGAAATAAAAAAAAAAAAATCAAAAAAAAATTTTAAATGCTATTTATTTAGATAAATGTCATGTAATCAAGCCTGTACCAAATACTTAGGAAGATATATCAAAATACAAGACTGAGTCCTAGTCATTAGGAATTGGCAAAAGAGAGTGAGAGATTAAAGTCAGACAGACCTGAATTAAAACCCTGGTGCAGTCAGGTACCAGCTGCAGGAGCACTGCTGGCCATGAGATCTCTGGCCCACCATTTCCACCCAGACATTTAAAAGGAGACTATGCCAAGGGACCATTAAATCCTTCTCTGGACACCTTTTGTAAGAGTCTCTCATACGCTAGACCACAAGATGTCTGTACCCAAAGTAGTACATTATGAGGAGGAAAAATCTAATTTGAAATCAGGAGGGAATGTTTGCTGGAATTTGGGTCAACACATCTAGGAGAAAGAAAACCGTTTCAAATTGGGTGCAGACACATTACATCAAACATATTGCTCTCTGCTGAGAACTATGACAGAAGAGTTTGAGCCCCAAATTCTCCATTAAGCTCAAAACACAGTTGCTGAAAAATATCTAAAGCAAAATTCTCCTGTGTGTATTGAGCTAGGAAACAGAAAAAGTACAGAGAATTAGTCGTCTCTTCAACCAATATTTACAGGCTATGGAAAACAGAGAAGACATCTTTAAGTCAGACAGACATGGGTTCAAATCTCAGATATGCATGTCACACAAGTGACTTATCCTACTGACCTTCAATTTCCTCCTTTGTAATCCAGGCTGGGATATTATGTGTGCAGTTTCTTTGTGAATATCAAAGAGGCTAATATGTACAAAGTATGCAGCAAATTGCCCAGCACATATTAGGCACTCAATAGAGCTAGCATATTCTTCTGTGTGTATCTAGGTTGGCTTTATCCACTCTGTTTCAGGCACTATCATAATTCATTAATAGTTTACTTGCTTGTGGAAAGACTCCATATATATCTTTTATTTGAAGACAATCTTACTGATCTTCCTTCTGTCGTTTTTAAATTTTTTAAAATGTTTTATTTATTTCTGAGAGAAAGAGACAGTGTGAGCAGGGGAGGGTCAGAAAGAGAGGGAGACACAGAATCAGAAACAGGCTCCAGGCTCTGAGCTAGCTGTCAGCACAGAGCCCAATGTGGGGCTCAAACCCATGAACTGTGAGATCATGACCTGAGCTGAAGCCAGATGCTTAACCAACTGGGCCACTCAGGAGCCCTTTCCTTTTGCCTTTTAAATGCAGACATCTGAGTAACTAGATAGCTTAGAAGAGTATATATTTTTTTAATCAATTGGGAAGTTCAATAATTTTAAAGTGAATAGAATGAACATATGTCAATATGCATGTGAAATAATTCTTCAAACTTGCCCAAAGACTGATGTAAATCACAAAAATTGGCATCATTCTTGTAACTTCTCCCATATGTCAAAAATCATGGAACAGCCAATATGCCTTCAGATCTGACCCCAAAGCTCTACCTGCTCATACCTGTATTAATATTCCATTTGGGAAGATTATAAATATTTCACTATTGTAAGTTTTTGCAAACACTGGTATTTTTCATGCCTCTAGCAATCTCCAGCTTCTCAATATTTTATTTTCTTGGGTAGCATGCCATAGATGAAATCAAGTTCTGCTACCAGATTTCCAGAACGTAAAAATCTGAAGTTAATATTGAATAGTGTTAAGGTAGGTGTTTTTTTAAAAATTCTTCTGTAGGTTTATTGTTGCTGTTGTCTTTTAATGAAACTGAAAAACAACAGAAATGTTGATAAATGGAAGGGTTTCCTTTCAAATTTCTAAATTCCTAAATGTACACATTTGCCTAAATTGTGTATATATTTGCAAAGCACTCATCCATATGCAATTGTTTTTAAGAGCTGAAAAAGAAGAAATAGCTCTAGAATTCACTCAAGGCAGAATTACCTGTCAGTGTAAATGCCATATATGGTGTCCTCATCCACTGTTAATGTACAAGAGGAAAGGGGATCTCAAAGTACTTTTCAGCAGCAGTAGAAAATAGCTTTTCTTACTTTCCAAAACAAAGGCAGGAAAGGAGGGTAGTCAAACACTAGAACTGAGTTAGAGACAGGAAGGGGGAAGATGGGATTTGGCAAAGACATGACTCAGAATCTTTGTTTTAATGTGATTACAAGCAGCCACCATGAATCTATAAGGACTAGAACTAAAAATAATCTCTATTTTCTATCTCAGAATTGAATGATCTTTAATTTTTTTAATCTATGGACCTATGTTATAGTTCCCAGAGGTAAAGAGAGACAGACGCACACACAGGGAGAGACAGAGAGATAGACAGAGAGTGAAGAGAGAGACACATAGAGAAGAGAGAGAGAGACACAGAGAAATATCCCAACTATTCAACTGGATATATGAAAAACCTCCAAGTTACCAACTCAGTAGAGACAGTAAAAACTTGGACCAAGCTGAAATGAATACCCGACCTTCACCAGGAAAAGGCTTCATCAGGCAGTATGATCCCATTCAATTCCCATTCTTCAAATGCACTACTCTTTCATTTCCGGAATGTATCATGTTCTGACCAACCACAGGGCCTTTGCACATGCTGCTACCTTTATGGAGGGAAAAGCTTTCTCTTACCCTTGTTCTCTACTTTTGCCTTGATATGTTTCTAGTCTTCTTCACATCTCAGACCAATCAACTCCTCAGAGTCACTTTTCCTGAATAACTTCAACATGCAAAATCAATCTTTGAGACTATAAACCTCAGGTATAATTTCACACTTACTTCCAGTCTTTAAAATGAGTATCTGGCTCCCTTCTAGACTATGGACTATACAACTGCAGATGTATGACTGGTTTTGCTCATTACTATATCCTCAGCACCATGCTTAACATGTGGCATGTATTACATGCTTAAGAAATATTTGTTGAAGGACTAAATCAATGAGTAAACAGCTGTATCTATTTTTCTTTTCAATTTTTTAAAATTAAAAAAAAAATTTTTTTTGAGAGAGAGACAGCATGAGCAAGGGAGGGTCAGAGAGAGGGGAAGACACAGAATCCAAAGACAGGCTCCATGCTCTAAGCTGTCAGCATAGTGCCCAATGCGGGACTCGAACCCACGAACCATGAGATCATGGTGAAGCCAGACGCTCAACCAACTGAGCCACCCAGGCACCCCTCTTTTCAATTTTTTTTTTTAAATCTAGTTATAGCACAATACTGGTTTCAGGAATAGAATTCAGTGATTCATCACTTATATACAATACGCAGGGAAAACCATAATAAGTACGCTCCTTAATGTTCAACGCCATCTAGCCCATCTCCCACCTACCTCCCATCATCAACTCTCAGTTTGTTCTTCCATCTTATTTCAAGAGTTTTAAGGGGCATCTGGGTGGCTCAGTCGGTTAAGCGTCTGACTTCGATTCAGGTCAGATCTCACGGTTAGTGGGTTCAAGTCCCACATCGGGCTCTGTGCTGACAGCTCAGAGCCTGGAGCCTGTTTCCTATTCTGTGTCTCCCTCTCTCTCTGCCCCTCCCCCACTCATGCTCTGTCAAAAATAAACTAAAAAACAAAAGTTTTAAGAAGGCATACTATTTTTGTCTTGCTGCCGTTTTTTAAAACTTAGTGAGATGGGGAATGTTAGTTTCTTACTAGATCCCAATTACACGTGTAGGTGTTTTAAGACATCCTTGTCTTAATAGTTATGGTATAATTTCTGTTACTACATTCCACCATGGTGAGATTATATCTAAGACAGGTGCCAGGAGAAGGTGCCAAGGATGCAGCCACATGACAGATAGGAGTTTCCTCATGTAGTAAGAACTGAGAGTCTCCAGAGGGCAGCATGACCCAAATATAACCCTTACTGATTCCTGCTATCACGTTTATATATATATAAATATATAAATATTAAATATATTTATATTAAATATTAAATATATAAATATATANTTTTTTCTGGAAGTTGTTGGTTTTTTTTAATGAAAATACGCACAGGAATGATGCCTGCCACTAACACTTAGACAGGAATTGGGTTACCAACATTTGCTGATACTAGACATTTGTATGGAGGCAGATAATAATTAAACCCCATAAAAATGAATACGCAGCCTGAGGAAAGAATAAAGTGCCTATTGCTGCTGATACTCAAATAAAGCAGGATGCTTACTAGTGAGCAACACTGTGTTGGGGATTACTGTACTGGGTACAGAGATGGGGGCATGGCCCCTAAGAATCAAGAAACATCTCTATAAGATGCTATGAGTTTTTGACACTCTGATGACATGGAAAGAATGCCTTTCAAATGCAGAGGAAACGCACAGGTGGAAGTCCTGTACATGTATGAAAAATGACATTTGCTAGCTAAATAACTTTGGAAAAACTTAACTTCCCTAAGCTGGTTTCCATTTCTTAATAATGGCTATTTGAAAAGCTTTGAAATAATTTTTTAAAAAAAGAACAGCTGTAACATTTTATACGAACTATATTACACTATGTATATGTTCTATGTACATGTTTTTTTTACTACTATTATTTTAAGAAAACTCCTGTATCTTCATTGCTATATAGTTTGGTTGGAAGGAAACTTTTAGGACAACTAGCATCTGAGAAGGGGCACTGCCATCCCTCCCTACCCCTATGTCCTTTGTGGGAGAGATAGGATTGACTCATCCAGGGCACTTGGATTCCCCTGAGGTTCCATCATAGATAGTTTCTCTCCTAAGACACCAGAGCATAAACTCTCCACTGCAACTTCTCACAGTGGGGAAAAAAAGTTTACATAGGATATAACTGCCCAAAGTCATGATGTTGGTCGTATGATTTGGTTAGGCTCCCTCATGTAAAGAGCGAACATTTGAAAACAATGTCAAAGCAAAACTCTTTTTTCCCTGGCAGTATCGCAGTTGGCACACCACTGCAACAGGCGTGTCTCTCTTTCTACTCCTCTTCTTCCCAATGGCCAATATCTATTCATTCATTCAACAAGCATTTATTGAGTCCTTGTAGAAATATTGAGCTAGATGTAGAGGTATTATGGTGAGGAAAACAGACATGGTCACTATACCATGAAACTTTCACCCATGCAGAAGTGCTTATAATTAAAAAAAAAAAAAAGGTATCTTAAAAATAAAAGTCAAATGGCAGTGGCAACAGAGATAAGAAGGAAAGGGATACAGGAGACTGGCACTGAATAACTGAGTAATCAACCTGGTCAGGTGAGTTAGGAATGATCTACTTGAAGGACAGGAAAATTGAGAGGAGTTATGACAGATTGGAGTTACCTGGGGGAAAGAAGACTGTGAAGTGGGAGTAAGCTAAAACTTTCTAGAGAAAGAACACAGCATATGCTAAGGTCCCAAAGCCTATCCTTGTCCTCAGCTAACCCTCTCATGGTGTAAAAATTGATACAGACAAGACAAAACTTCACAGGCTCTCCAAGACCCCGCCCCCACCAATCTGGATAGGAAACAAAATTTTAAGAGCACTTATTGTCTTAACAGGCCATAATGCACTATACCAATAAGCTTGCTCAGAAAACAACAAATAACATTTCAGCAAGTGCCTAAAGACGGTATTGTTCCCTTCCTGAATACTCATCTTTACCAGCAAGTTTTCTTGCTCTAAATGTTACCTTCTGTCTGATACATTAGCTAGAATTCGCTGTTCCCAATATTCATCTAATTTTAATCTCTCCTACGTTCTCTGTTACCAACAGGGGAAAAAAGAGGAAAAAAATGGCAGTGGGGGTGCTGGAGAATCTCTGGCATTTTCTCCTTTCTCATCTTTTATCTTCTTTTCTCATGCATATTATCCAAATACCTGTCTTTTATTAATTCCCATCCAAATCCTTTATGGTATACTCTCTAGAACTCTCATTTCGTTTTTACCTGACTTCTGTGAGCCTTCAAAATTCATGCAGAATCTTTCTCTACATCAACTAACACAGCTTTTGTTTTTGTTTTTTTTGGAAGGGCTCTAGTCCTATTTCCTCTAGCCTGCCTGTACTTTCCCCCTTAGCCATCCTGTTTGCACATTAGAATGTTGGTGGGAATGTAAACTGGTGCAGCCATTCTGAACAGAGATGCTTTTAAGACTGTAGATGCTTGGGAGCACCTGGGTGGCTCAGTGGGTTAACTGTCTGACATTGGCTCAGGTCATTATCTCAGTTTGTGAGTTTGAGCCCCGTGTTGTGCTCTCTGCTGACATCTCAGAGCCTGGAGCCTGGTTTGGATTCTGTGTCTCCTTCTCTCTCTGTTCCTCCCCTGCTCGCTCTCGCGTGTGCTCTCTCTCTCCCTCTCTCTCTGCTCCCCGCTCTCTCAAAACAAACAAACAAAAACACTTTTAAAAAATTGTAGATACTTGATCCTTGTTCCCAGAGATAAGGGTTTATTTCATGTAGGATGTGTCCTCTTCATAAATATTTATTAAACTTCCCAAGTGATTAACATGTACCAAGGACTGAAGACCAGTATAGATGAAATAACTTCAGAAAAAGGTTTTTATATTATGCATCTATGTTTTTCTGATCTTTGCACAGGGCTGGCATATAATACAGTCTCAGTTAAATGCTCAAAAATTACAAGGCTATTTAATTCCCAGACTCCACAAAGATTAATGGGGCTCTAATTTCCTTTTCTAGATTGTTTTGGAGAATTTGTAGCTCAGCATCCCATAAGGAAAGTGTAAAATGTTTTCCCTAAAGACTTTTATCCTTCCGCTAGTCTCATTCAACTTTTATCAACCACAACTCTAAGCATCAGCCTGTAAACACAGGGAAGCATATTTCCCAAGGCTGCTAAACAATTCATTCTCCTCCACTCAACAGAACAGCAGATATGCTGACTTGCAAGGAAGTTAATAAATAGGCACATAAGATCAGGGATTCTAAGAGAGGGACAGTTTTCACATATTCAGCTTAAAAGTAAATCATACTAGAACAATGTAATTACTCTAAGAATCTTAAAAGTATCATTCTATTATGAAGAGGACTTTGGGACATTAGTAATTATAACCAAACAGGAAAGTCTTTCAGTTCACTCACAGTTTGACTAAAACCATATTAACGCTGTAGAATTTGGCTTATGTAGTGTCTAAAATCACTTACTACATTGAATATGTTACTGTGTTTTGCTGATTTTTCCTTTTTTACCTCCAGGCATGTGAGGAATGTAATGCAAAGAGAAGAGAGATTTCAACAAAGCCATCAACCAAAGAAAGCGTGAAGATTGGACCATGGGAAAATACATGAATAATTTGTTTGATCACAATATATATATATCATCTATGTGTATGTACACAAATTTTATTAATTTTGTATTCTATGACTTTCCCATTTATACTTTAGTAATTCTCAATACACTTAATAATTATTTATTTAAATCATTCTAAATATCATTTATAATTTATACACACTTTAATAATTGATTACAATTTAATAATTCTGAGAGGGATTTTTTTCAATAGATCCCTTAAGATATCCTACATGAACAAGATGTAGTTTGTGAATAAAGATGATTTTATTCATCTTTTCAAATATTATGTCTTTCTTTTTCTTGACTAATTGCATTAGTTGGAATCTCTAATGCCATGTTGGATAAACATAAAATGGATATCCTTGCTTTATTCCCTATCTTATAGGAAAGCATTCAGTCTTCCACTGTTAAGGATGATACTAATGCCAAAGAATACAAAAAGACTAAATGAAAGGGATACACACTCCAATACGTATAGGAGCATTATTTACAATTGCCAAATTATGGAAACAGCCCAAGTGTCCATCAACACTGATGAATAGATTAAAAAGTGGTATAGGGGTGCCTGGTGGCTCAGTCGATTGAGACAATAACTATTGATTTTGCATGGGTCATGATCTCATGGTTTGTGGGTTGGCATGGGGCTCTCCACTGAGACTGCAGAGCCTGCTTGGGATTCTCTCTCCCTGTCTCTCTGTCCCATTCCCTGGTCACATGAGTGTGAACTCTCTCAAAATAAATCAAATAAACTTTTTAAGAAAAGAAGTGGTACACACACACACACACACAGACAATGGAATATTAGCCATTAAAAAAGAATGAAATCTTGCCATTTGCAATGATGTGTTCGGGGCTAGAGAGTATTATGCTAAGCAAAATAAGTCAGTCAGAGAAAGACAAATACCATATGATTTCACTCACATGTGGAATTTAAGAAACAAATGAGCAAAAGGAAAAACAAAAAGAGAGAGGACAACCAAGAAATGAACCTTATCTATTGAGAACAAAGTGATGAGTACCAGAGGAGAGGTGGGTGAGGGGATAGGTGAAATAGATGGTGGAGATTAAGAAGTGCACTTTTTGTGATGAGCACCAGGTGTTATATGGAAGTGTTGAGTCACTATGTTGTATACCTGAAACTAACATTACATTGTATATTAACTGGAATTTAAGTAAAATCTTTAAAAATGATGATAATTGTGATTTTTTTGTACATGCTCTTTATCAGCTTTAGAAAGTTTATTTTTATGTCTAGTGTATTGAGTCTTTTCATAAGTGAATATGAAATTTTGCCTTTTTAACCTTCTAATTTTTCTTTTTTTTAATTTGGAACTGGCTATATGAGTTTTTCCCCTTTTATTTTGATAGACTGAGTTATGCTGTTATTTTTTTCTTTACTGTAAATCAAGCTTGCAGACCTGGGAAAATTTTAAGTTGTTTTTGAGTTTTGAGTTATTACCTTCTATTTGGGTCTCTATTTGTTCATATTTTGTAAAGGATTATTACCTATATTCTTGACGATATTGATCTGTGACAGATTTTACCTATAAATTCTTTATTTGATTTTGGTATCAGGCAATGAAGCCTCATAAAATGAGATGGAAAATGTTTCCTCGTGTTCTATTTTCTGAAAGATTTTGTGTAAGATTACTCTATTCCTTAAATATTAGTTAGAATTTACCAACAAATAAATCTGGACCTATAAGTTTCTTTGTGGGCAATTTATGTAGAACTATAAATTTAATTTCTTTAATAGATAAATGTTATTCATATTTTCTTTCTTTTGGGGTAGGATTTGATAGCTTATGTTTTTAAAGAACTTTTACCCGTTTTATCTAAGTTACCAAATTTATTGGCATTAAATTTTTCAGGAATTCTGTTAACATGTCTTTTAATGTCTGTACCATATATATAGTGATGTGCTTTTGTCCATTTCTTATATTGTTAATCCATTTTGTCTTTTCTTAGTTTCTCTAAGAAAAAGTTTATTAGTTCATTATTATTTTCAAAGAACCAACTTTGGCTATGTTAATTTTCTCTATTTTCTGTTTATGGATTTTTTGCTGTTATCTTTATTATTTCCTTTCTCCTTGCTTGTTACTTTTTTATTATTGCTTTTTCTTATTGCTTTGTAACATTTTGATTATGACACACATTGGTGTGGCTTTCTTGGTTATATTGTTTGGGGCTTGCTGGATCTTGCATCCATTCATTTTTATCTTTCATGGAAACTGAAAAAAATTCAACCATTATTTCTTATGCTCATGTATTTCTGAACATATTTATAGTAGCTGTTTTGTCCTGGTCAGCTAATTCCATCTTCTTTGTCATTTCTGCATTTCCTTATGTCATTGATTTTTCTCCTGATTTGGGGTCACATTTTCCTGTTTCTCTGAATGCCTGTTGATATTTTATTTAATTCTAGATGTTGTAGACACTGTATTTTTGTCTTAAAGAGAGTTAAGTTTTTTGCTTGCAGGCTCTTAATTTACTTGTTTATCAGCTTGACCATTTTGAGACTTGTCTGTAAGATTTGTTAAGGTTAGGGTAAAGGAGCTAATCTTGAGATGTGGCCTTTCCAAAGAGTCAATTATCTGAAGTATTCAACAAAGTCTTACTACTCTGGGTAGTTGGAACTCAAATGTCTCTAATCATGTCTATATTTTGAAATATCCATTGACTTCTTAGCTTCCTGGTAACTGTTCTCTGTTTGGCCTTTCTCAGTCTCACCCTATGCTGCATAGCTTTGTATTCAGCCAAGAGGAGTCTTATGCAGTCATAATGCTGCATAAATGGGAGTCTTATGCAATCATCTAGAGCTCCCTTTTTCTGCACAGTTGTCTCCTTGATGATACTCTGCCTGCAAATTCCAGTCTCCCACAGTATCTCCATTTCTCTAGCTCAGCAAGATAACTGTGCCCTTCTTGGTCTCTTGCTCCAAGTGCTAAGGACAAGAACATGCTTCTGAGAACACTTGGACAACTGTGAGGTTCAGGTCATTTGTTTCCCTTTGTTGGTGATCTTGGATTTGTGCTGCCTATTGCACAATTTCTGAAAAAAATATTTCATATGTTTTATCCAGTGTTATAGTTGTTCACGACAGGAGGACTAGACCATTACCAGCTATGGCATCATACTAGAATTAGGTGTCCTCTCCCTCCAATGAACATTTTAAAAATCAAATAAATGAACCAATAAAGCTTCAGGAATATAGCAAATTATTCCTATTTGCACAAATGTGCTAGATCCTAGCACTGGCCTTTAAAAATTCAAACTTCCAGCTCATTCGGTTAATGACACTTTTGGATGGAGTAAATGCATAGCACTTATCAGTTATGTGAATTTTTATGAGACATTTAGTGAAGATGGAAATAACTGCTACCTCATAGTTGTTGTGAAGTCTAGAAATAGTGATTTTAACCCACATAACAGGGGCACCTGGGTGGCTCCGTTGGTTAAACATCTGACTTCATCTCAGGTGATGATCTAATAGTTTGTGGGTTTGAGCCCCACGTCGGGCTCTGTGCTGATGGCTCAGAAGCTGGAGCCTGCTTCAGATCCTGTGTTTCTCTCTCTCTCTCTCTGTGCCCCTCCTTGTGCTGTCTCTCTCTGTCTGTCAGAAAATGAATAAAAAAAAAAAAAAACAACATAACAGTGTTTGACACAACAAGCACTTAACCAATGGATATCATTATTCTGACATCAAAAGTTAAAATCTTCAATGCGGTGATACTTTAAACATATTTTCATTATATGTTAAATTTAAATTATTAAATTATATTCTAAAAACACAACATACATATAAGAAAAAGAATCCAAGTAGTATAGAAAGTTCTACAAAAGGAGATGCCTTCCTGCCATCTTAGAGCTCCAATCAATCTTTTGAGAGGTAGGGCCATCAATAGTTTCTGATGTATTCTTCCAAAATTTTGTCATGGCTGTATAGATATAAGTGTCTGGAGCCTCTTTATGTTCATGCAAATAAAAATGTTTTATACATGTTTTTCTCTACTTTGATTTTATTCATTCAATGATATGTCTTGAGTTCTGCTCATTTTAACACCTACAGATATACCTCATTAATAGCTGCATCATATTGCTTTATATAGATGTAACACAATTTCTGTAAATACTCCCGGATTTATAGAAGCAATTTTATTTTCAGATTTGTTTTTTAAAATATAGCTCTAATAATCATTTTTACATATATCTTTCTGTATGTATGAACATGTCTAGGTAAATTTCTAAAACTAAGATTGTTAAATAGTTATGTATAGTTTTATGTTTTAGTCAGTACAGCTGTTTTCTTCCAAAGAACTTCTCTATTTGCACTTCCACAAACGGCACTTATTTCTCCACATCATTTTCAACACTGTGTATTATCAAAACTTCAAGTCTTTCCCATCTGATATGTGAAAGACAGAATCTTAATATTTTAATCTCTATTTCTTTTACTATGTCTAAAGTAGAATATCATTTGTTTATGAGTTATTTGTGTTTCTTTCTATGTAAACTGCCTATTCTTAATCTTGGCCTCTTTCCTATTTCTTTTTAGTTGGTTTGTCTTTTTCTTACTGATTTGCAAGACTTTTTAGGTTACAATTAAGAAATTAGTTGTTGCATATTGCAAATATTATTGACATTTTTTAGATAGAAGCTTATTTTTTGGTCCATTATGTTGTTTTATTTGATTTTCTTTCAGACATTTACTTCTATTCAAAGGTTTAAATTTTTATACGGACAATATTTTCAATAATTTCCACTATGATACTCATTTTTCTATGCTCTTTCCTCTTATTCCACTATAATTTAAAGATTATCCTTCAGGCAATTTCTGACATGGTAAAATTTCCAATATGACACTTTTCAAATTTCCAACATTTTAATTTTTTTCACAGGCAATATATTTTTGTATAATGACTGAAGTAATATTGTTTTTAAAAAGCTAGTAAGTTGAATCAATGTCATTTGAATAAGTCCATTTCCTTAATAACTAATTGGAAATCCAGTTCAATGATTTGTTTCTATTTTCCATTGTAAATGCTGTGTTTCTGCTCTGCTATAATTCTGGAAACCTTTATAAATATAATACAGTGGGTTAAATTTGACAACATTTGTTTCTTGGTGGAAATGTTAATAACATGAATGCACATACATATATAGAATGATATGCTATGTTAAGGAAAAATATGTGATTTACTGATTCAAATAGTCTATCTAAATTATACACAAAATTTGCAGTAGCTATCGTATTCTGGCTGTCTTCTTTTAACATTAAAATGCAGTTTGTAACAATAAATCCAAGTCATGAGACTTAACATGAATTCTTTTAGGGAATGTTTCTGCCTAGACATATAGCAGTTCAGAGAGATGCCATGCTCATGAGAGGGAATGAGATTTGTGTGCTCAAAGGAGTGTGATTGGATTTACAGATTAACAAAATGAGAAAGATCAAAGCCTTGTTATCAAGCAGACCTAGAAGCCTAGAGCTTGCTCTTGTAAGAAAAATTGTTCTGTGCCCTTACTCTTTCTAATCTTGACCTCACAGAGAGGGTTTTGTACTTAAGATAGTGTCATCAGAATGCAAAATTCAGGTCACATTCCACCTTCTCTTAATATGGATGAATACTCCCATGGTGACTAAATTGGTAACTCTATGAAAATTTCAGGCTTCAAACAAATTTTTAATTCCATTAAATTGGTGTTCAGCAGAGCACACTGACTTCTGTGGTTAGCAAAGAAAAATTAGGCCCACATTCTTACTCTTAATCAAATATAATCTCCCTTTTTCTCAATTCTAGGGACTGTGTTTTTCTCCCATTTATTTCTTTAGTGCCTAGCACTGTGCCTGTCATATAGCAATCTGCTGGAAAAATAATTTCTTTAGATTCAACGGAGTTGCAGTTTGTGTGGTTTTTAAATGCTAACACACAAACCCATATTGATTCAATTAAAGAAAATGTTTGGGAAGTTTGCAATTTATAACATGTAGGCAGATAATGAGGATCTCATCTTACGTATTCATGTTAATCAGGGACAACATTGCCTTAATTAAGATGCTGAGCTCTTTCTTATCCATAATGTTAAAAAGACTGGAGCATTTTAAGATGTCTGTTTTATCAGAAAATTTACCATGTATGGATTGCCGTCTTGGAAAAAAGAGGAATGCATCAAAATTCTCACAACTGAAAACTAATGAAAATGATTTAACCTTACTGAAGCAACGGATGCTTCAGTGTATTCCAATTCCTCAGGGTCAACATAATACATTATAGATCTTGGTACTCAAACATATCCACTTGCTTCTAACATTATTGTATTTAAAAATCATTTGGAGCCTCAAAGTCCTCATTGTTTCTTAACATTTTTATTGAGGTATAAACATATTATGTATTTATATAATATATATGTTCAAATTGTACAATTTGACAGAGTTTTCCACATGACCATGAAACCATGACTAAAATCAATATGATAAATATATTTGCCAAACACAAATATTTCCTCATACTAGTCTTTCCTTCTGCCCTCTTAACCCTTATTTGTTGTTAGGATATATTGTGGATACTCTTTTCTTCTGTGCCACCCCCCCCCCCGCCCCCACCCCNCTGTGCCCCCACCCCCCCCGCCCCCACCCCAGCTTCTGTTATTCAGCATAATTATTTTAAAATTCATCCATATTGCTATGTGTAACCAAATACTTATTACTTTTTACTTCACAAATTACATATTTGATAAAGAGTCTATCAAAAATATACAAAGAATGCTTCTTTTCATTTAATGTCTTTTGTCTGATTTGGGTATCAGAATAATATCTGGCCTTATTGATCTTAAAAGACTAGCTTTTGGTTTCATGAATTTTCTCTATTGCTTTTCTTTATTTAATTGATATCTACTTTGACTTTTTTTGTACTTTAGATTTAAAGATTTTTCTCTTCTTTTTCTAATTATAGTTTTTGCTTATTTTTGAAACAGAGACAGAGCACGAGTGGGGGAGGGGCAGAGAGAGAGGGAGACACAGAATCTGAAACAGGCTCCAGGCTCTGAGCTGACTGCACAGAACCTGATGCGGAACTCGAACCCACAAACCACGAGATCATGACCTGAGCCGAGGTGGGAGTCTTAACTGACTGAGCCACCCAGGTGTCCCTCTTTTTCTGGTTCTTTAAGGTGGAAGTTAAGATTGGTGATTTGAAAGCTTTCTTCTATTCATTATAGATAGTCAGTACTACAATATTTCCTTCAAGTACTGCATTAGGGAATCCCAAGATTTTGATAACGTTGCATTTTCATTGTCATTTTTAGTTCAAAATACTTTGGAATCTGCCTTTAGATTTCTTCTTTGACTCATTCTTTTCTTAGAAGTGTGTTTACTTTCCCAATGTTTGTGAATTTTCCAGCTATCTTTCTATTATTCATTTTTAGTTTAATTCCATCATAGTTAAAATACTTTGAATGACATTAATCTTTTAATTTTATTGAGATTTGCTTTATGGTCAGAATATAATCTTTTTTGATAAATGTTTCATTTATACTTGAAAATCATGCATATTCTGTTTTGGGGTGGAGTGTTCTATAAATGTCAAGTAATTCAAGTTAGTTTATAGTGTTTTCTAAATCTTCTATATGCTTACTGATATTCTATCCAGTTGATCAATTATCTGTCTACTTGTTCATGGAGTAGTGTTGAAATCTTCAATTTTAATTGTGGATTTATCTTCACTTTTAATTGTAGATTTATTTCTCCTTGCAGTTTTATCAAGTTATTTCCCAAGTATTTTGAAGTTCTGTTATTAGGTGCATAAAAATTTAGGACTGTTGTCTACCACCAGATTAATTGACTCCCATTGCATCCTCTACATCCCCGGTAATATTTTTTGCTATGAGTTATCTGTCTGATACTAATATAGTCATTCTAGTTTTCTCTCATTAGTTGCAGCCTGGCACATCTTTCCCTCCTGTTTTCTTTTAACTTTTTTTTTTTTTTGTCTCTATACATTAAAGGCAATGTCTTGCAGGCAACATGTAGTTGGATCTTGTTTTTATTTTTTTGTTTTTAAAAGCCAGTCCCTCTCTCTGACTTTTAATTGGGGTGTTTACACTACTTGCATTTGATGTGATTGTTAACATGGTTGGGTTTAAATTTGCCATTTTGCTATTTGTTTTTTATTTGTCCCAATTGCTCTTCTTTTTGTGTTCCTTACTTTTTGGGAATTGTGGGTTTTTTTAATTTGCTTCTTTTTGTTTGGTTTTGCTTTGCTTTATGATTCTGGATGTTTTCTCCTTGTTGGCTTATTAGCTATAACTCTGTTGTGTTACTTTAACAGTTGCTTTAGGGTGTGTATACATCTTTAACTTATCATGGTCTACGTTTCAGTGATATTACACAATATCATCTGGAGTAAAAGAAACTGACAACAATATGTCTCTTTTCCTTCCCAACCACTGTTGTATTGTTGCCACACATTTTATTTTTGTGTATGCTATAAGCTCCACAATATATTATTTTAAACATTTCATTATTTCTTAAATATATTTAAATAACATGTAAAAGTCATCATCATATTTACATACTTACATTTCGGTGATCACCTTTCCTTTATGTAAACCCAGATTTCTAGCTGATATTATGGTGCTTTTGCTTCAAGTATTATATTCAAGATTCCTTGTGGTGTGTGTCTTCTTATGATGAACTCTTCAGCTTTTTTGTATCTGAAAATATGTTAATTTTCTTTGTTTTTGAAAGATATTTTCATTGGGTAAAAAATTCTGGGTTCACAGTTTTAATTGTTCTTTCCATATCTTAATGACGCTATTCCACTGTGTTCTAGCTTGTGCTTTTTTTCCTGTTAAGAAATTTAGTACTATCTTTATTTCCTTGAATATAATTTGTCTTTTATTCAGTATCCCCTTCTCACATTTTTTTCTATATGATTCATTTAAGCAATTTGATTATCACATTCCCTGGTGAAGTTTTCTTCATGGTTTTCTTTCCTTCCTTCCTTCCTTCTTCCTTCCTTCCTTCCATCCTTCCTTCCTTCCTTCCTTCCTTATTTTTTTGTGATTGGGGTTTGTTGAGCTTCTTGGATATGAGGGAACCATTTTATTAAATTTGGAAAATTTATAGCCATTATTTCTCCAAACTATTTTGTCCTATTCAGACACACTAATTATAGGCAACTACCTCCCAGTTAGCTTATGTACTATTCTATTTTCTTCTTTCAGCTTTTTCCTCTGTGTATTTCAATCTGGATAGTTTGAATTACTATGAAAATAAGTTCACTAATGACCTTTTCTTGTGCAATATCTATTGCACAGTATCTATCTATGGCAATATCTATTGACCATTAACTCCATCCAGAGTGTTTTCATCCCAGACATGTAGATTTCATCCCTACAGGTTTATTTTCTACACTTAACATGCTTAATCCTTCTTTTCGCTACTTGGACGTGTGGAATGAAATCATATTAACAGTTGTAATGTCTTTGTCTACTGCTCTAAGCATCATTTCTGTGTCAGTTTCAATTGATTTTTCTCATTGTGAGTTTTATTTTCTCGATTTTTCTTTTTGCCAGATGGTGGTTTTTTATTGGATGTTAGACATTATGGATTCTATCTTATCAGGAGGTAGATAAATATATTTTTTAAATTTCTAGATATATTCTTGAGTGTTTTTTTTTTTTTTTAATCTGGGTTAGTGGTTAAAGTGATTTCAGAACAATTGAATTCTTTTAGGTTTTGCATTTAGGTTTTGTTAGCTAGGGTCCAAGCAGTATTTAATCTTAGGCTAGTTTTTTGCTGCTATCAAAAGAAGACTTTGTACTTTAACTGTTATTCTCTGAATTATGAGCTTTTCCCATTCTGGTTGTGGGGAATAGTACTTTTTCTAGCCTAGTGAAGTCTAGGCAGTATTTCTTTCTTTCTTTTTTTTTTTTGTTATTACCCTAGTGCGCTGGCCTGGGTAGTTCCTCACACATATAAGCTGATCAGTACTCGATTGACTGCTCCAGGGAATCCCTCTGCAGATCTAAGAAGTTTTTTCTCCCTGAAGCTCTGTCTTCCCAGTTCTGCCTTCCCAGGTCTTGTTCTTTCCCACACTGCCAGCTCCATCTGCTCACCTCTGGGAAATTATTGCCTGGGTTTTCCCCTTCCATGCCTCATGACCTGATCACACGCTCAAGGTAGAAGCTGGGGCAATTGTGGGACTAGTTTCATTTGTTTCCTATTTCTTATAGATTGCTGTCCTTCATTAACAGATATCTCCTTTCAGAACTGTCATTTCCTATATTTTGTATTCTTTTAGTTTTTCAGTTAAGGGGCTAAATCTACTTCTTGTTACTCTATCTTGTTTGGAAACGTAATCTATAAATCTTAGAATACTTTTTAGTATTGTATTTCCAGTACTACTAATTGATAAAAGTTGACACAGTCTATGATTCCAAAATGGACTCTCATTTCTCAGCTCAGGAATCATCTTCTTCCTGAACCCCAAGGCAAGGTCAAATACCCTTCTCAAGAGCTGCTCTAGCAGTGTTATAACACATATATGATGTGTTATATATATATACATATATATATACACACACACACATATAGTGTGTTTTATATATACATATACTCTTTGTTATATAATGTTTTATATATATGTTATAGAATTATATATAACATATAATGCTATATAATATATAATGTTATATATACACATACTCTTTGTTATGTAGTATTTTACATATATATACAATATAAACTATATAGTACATATGCATATATATAACACTACATAACAAAGAGTATATGTATATATAAAACACACTATAACGCTATTTTCTTTGTATTAGAAGTGTCTTTTGATTTTTATCTTTTTTACCAGCCATCAGCTACTTGTGCTTAGAGATTGGTTTTATTCATCCTGCATCCTCAGGCCCTAGTACATAACTACACATAGTAAGCCTTCAGTAAACATTTTAAAATAAATGATTGAATAAAAATACTGGTAAGTAGATTCTTTTTCTCCTCAGATAGCAGGAAGTTTACTACATATCTATACATCCCATTTTTGAATCAGCATCTTCAATAAAAACTAATGAGGAGATGAACTTCGTCTCTAAAGCCATTGAAACACATGAATATAGGGTTGAATCTAAGCAAAGTGAGGGTTCTGTCAGCCATGAAGAAAGAGCAAAATGGCTGTCAGGTAGACAACCAAGGGTATCTGCTACCTCAGATGTATGTTCTCAAAGGCATCTGGGTCCTTTGTTCCAAAAGGAATGCTTTAAATACATTCTGTGTGAGGATTTGAAACAGTGTTTTAGACTGGTTCATGACAGCATCTAACTTATATGACTGTAAATATTTCCAGAACACAATAAGCTCCACTTCCGTGCCAAGATGCTTCATGCAGTGTGTCACTTTAGATGGTAATTATATTGCATTAGGGAGACAGATTGTGCAGCCTCAAAAGTAGAAAGAATATACTGGTAAATTTGTCATCCACCCCCACAGTGCACACCCTCTGAAGAGAAGAATTCTATTATTTCTAGGATAATCTTCATTTAATATTCTTTTTTTTAAAAAAATTACCTATTTTAAATATTGAGGCACAGGATAACTCCTAGGGAACAAATATTTGTATCAATCATAGAGATCTTGCTTTTTCATGTGAAGTGTTTTTAAATATATCATTTCCCCACTTATTTCTTTTCATTCTTTTGATAAAGGGCAAGGCTTAATTACCTTGTCATATTCTTATCAGACAAGTCATGTAAGTTCCTGAGTCTGTTTTCTTATCAGAAAAAAAGATACTTGTTTCTAGCTTACAGAAATCTCTTTCACTCTTAAAATGAAGGAGAAAAAATTCCTTCTAATTTGTTTTTTCCAAAGCACTGAACAAATTTTCAGTGCAGGCATGGCTCATTTTATTGTGTTTTACTTGATTGTGCTTCATAGATACTGTAAAAGGTTAATGGTATGTGGAAATTTTGTGGGTACTTATCTTTTTATCCCAACAACCTTATACAGAGGCTGAAATAGTCACAATCAGTACATATTTTAAAGGAAATGAAGAATGAAGAAAGGAGAATGGAAGAGACTGAAGAAAAAAAAAGGAGGGAGGGAAAGCAGAGAAGAAAAAAAGGAGAGAGAGAGAGGGAGGGGAAAATAAGGGAGGCTGAGAGGAGAGAAATACAAACAGGAGAGAAGGGTGAGAGAAGAGGGAGAGGGGGGATGGGATGGGATGGGATGGGATGGGAGAGAGAGGGGAAGGAAGGAAGGTAGGAGAGAGGAAAGGTCATGGCTATTATGTAATTGGTTGACTAATTTTGACTTTAAGCTGTACCTGAACAACTGATAATGGCTGTAGCTGTTTCCCTTCTAGATAACAAATAACAAAAAAGTAACTAATTATACCTGAATTTTAGACATAGTGACCCCATGTTGGGATGATGGAAGTAGAAATATTTCCTATTTTATTAGTATTAACAGTACCTCCTTTGAGGATGAAATCAAGAGAGGATGACATTCCCAAATACTGTAGCTAAGTGGAAACCCTAGAGAAAGAGACTACTTTTGTCCTTTTTTCTATTTTCCAGAGTATTTATTCAGGAAACAGCAGGGTACTTCTTAAGTTTTCTCAGATTCTGATGTTTGAGTTAGAAATTTCTTCATTTATTTTGCCCTTGGGCATAAATGTAACTCATTAGGTGGAGCACATAAACAAACACAAGAGAATAAAAGATATTTGAATCTTGCTCCAATAAGCAAAAATCTCTCTCTCTCTCTCTGTGCATGCGTGCGTGTGTGTGTGTTTGACAGCCTAAAACAGACAAGTTTTAAAAAGAGGTAGTATTATTTCTCATGCGGACAAGCAATTCTAGAGTTGTATCAAGAAAGAGGTGGGTTAGTGCCATAGATGCATTTAATGATAACATTAATAATCATTGCTACCATTAATTAAACAACTGCTCTGAGCGAGTCACAACATAGATGCCATCTCATTTAATTCTCACGGCAACACTGTGAAATTAGTATTTGCATCACAATCTTGAAGTTGAGGAATTATAGCCTCAGAGAAAATAGTTAAATTTTCTGAAGATTCTAGCTGATGCCTTTTCATATCATGTTCAACTTCAGAGAGTGACTGAGGACAAGTGAGATCAAAAAGAAAAAAACAAAACATCTCAAGGTCTTCTTTCATCTCAGAGGACAAAACAAAAATGAGCTAAGGGTAAACATACAGACAGACACACACACACACACACACACACACACACACACACTCGCCTTATATGAGGTGCCTGGCATTGCTGTTAATAATGTCTTTGCTGATGTATTTTAATTAATCATCTGACATTGACACTGTTGTCAATGTCTGACATTGCTTCCCTTATTTGACTGATAAGGAAAGTTTGGGAACTTAAATTGCCCAATTCCCTGGCAAGTGAGGGAATATGTATTTGAATTCAGGAATACATATGACTGTATCCCTTTTCCATGTCACACTGACCTTCTGTGTTCAGCAAACACTTGCAAAGCACCTGCTGAGTAAAAACACTTTGCAAGTTCAGGGCACTTGATGTGTTGCAAAGATAAGTAAGACATAGCCTTGAAGTCAATGGCAAATCACAATAAAATATCTGAGCTGAAGTAGCATTTATGAGGAAATGTGAAGTGGCTTGCAAAATAGTCCTTGAGATCATAAACTGGATCATTAACTAGTGTCCTTTTTCCTGTTGGGCAAATCTTTGATTTGCTTTAATAACCCAATGGCGGGAGAGGAGCTAATTCTCATGTGCATCATCAGTGAGGGGCACCTCCTCCATGCCACCAGGTTACATATTTTAAGAGGTAAAAGCAAGCCTTCTCCTATCTCAGAGAGGAAACATTTTACATATATGCTCTCAGATAATCTTTTTCACAGCTTGTGGGTGGGAACTCTCTTTTTACTCTTTTGCATTTTAAAGATCAGATTTAAATTCAAGTTAGTTAACATATAGTATACTAATGGTTTCAGGAGAATTTGGTAATTCATCAGTTATGTATAACACCCAGTGTTCATCCCAGCAAGTGCCTCCTTAGTGCCCATTACTCATTTAACCTAACCCCCCACCCTACACCCCGCCAGCAACTCTGTTCTCTGTATTTAAGAGTCGCTTGGGGTTTGCATCCCTCTCTGTTTTCATTTATTTTTCTTTTCCTTCTCCTGTATTTATCTGTTTTCTTTATCTTTCTCTGACTGACTTATTTTGCTTAGCATAAAACATTCTAGCTTATCCACATTGTTGCAAATGGCAAGTTTCATTCTTTTTGATCAATGAGTAATATTCCATTGTATGTATGTGTGTATATACACACCCACCTATAGGGTGTGTAGGTGAGGGAGGGCAAATGTTTCATAATGACATATAAGATCAATGCTGTAGGCTACAGTAGAGCTCAGCTTTTGAAAGGAAAATGCTTTTTGTTTCCTCCCAAGTATATGCACACTGAGTGAATGACAGGAATGGACTGAGTGGAGTTGGATGTGCTAGGGAGGTAGAGATAATGACATCCTAACTGAGGACAGCCAACAGGGCCTGCTGTTGGTGATGGCTCATCTCTCCCACTAGGGTCACTGGAAAAGCAGAAGAAAGGGATGTAACCCTTGTCTTAAAAATTCATCAAACTTAGCTTCATTTAACCAAGATCCCAGTACACTAAAAAGATAAAATTGAGTTCGGCTTGGTGCCTTTTAATTGGTGTAGGTCATAAATACTTAGCTTTAATTAGTTGGCTTAATTCAAATGCCAACTCATCCCAAAGCTTTTCTAATTACGCTCTCCTCACCAAGAATTTTCCTACAAGTATTTATTGAGCAACTACCATGCACAAGGCATTGTTAAGCATTTTAAAAATTATTTTATTTCCTTTTTATAATGCCCATCACTGATCATATTGCACTATAATTATTTTTCTAAAATAACGGTGTTGTGAACAAAATCTCTTAACTGCTCAGTATGCTTAGTTTGAAGATAGTCTGGACATAGAGTATGTGTATAATAAATGTTTGTTTGGTGAAGGCACTCAGAGAAAGGACCAATGATTTCAAATAGAGATGTTCTTGGCTAGCTACTCCTAGGTCCTGAGCTCAGAGTTCCAATGGGTGGTCTACTACATCCTGGAGGGAGCCACGTGTCAGCATTATAGGAGCCAGACCACCATGCTAATGTCTTCCTATTACATTATCCAGCTGCAGAATGGGCTGTCTCTGGAAATAACTCACTTTAAGTAAATATGCCTTTGTCTGGAGTAATCTGGTATGATTTTCCATGTTTATTTAACATTGATTTATATCTTTTAACATCAATATCTGCCACCCTATGATCAGGAAGACTTTATGAAGGGGAATAGCAATTGTATTAGGCCTTATGTGAAACAGGAAAGGAGAGTTCGTGTCAATACCCCCACAGCACTACCCATCCAGACTCCACTCACGTAAGCTTAATGCAGCCTTGAGAAGGGACCATTCTGTTGACCTATGTCCTATACCTGACTCTGAGTACAGAGTTCATCACCCATGGTATGAGCAGAGAAGTCCAAATAATGAAAGAATCTCTAATAGCCCCTTTGCTGTCACAGGTACTAACCTCGGGTTTCCATCCTCAGGTCCTTCCCAGCCTAATTTCCCTCACACCTGTGTTTCAAAAGTCCCAAACCTATGGTCCTTATTAAGTTATGTTCTGAAATTTCAGAAAAATTATCCTATTTCATAAAATTTAAAAAATCATAAAATTTTACTAAATTATTGTTAGTTAAAATACAGTAGAAAATTAGTGACCCTGAAGCTATCACTTGACTACCATGAACTCAGCCACCAAAAAGCTGTGTGAATTTATGACAGTCAGCTAACCTTTCTGGGTCTCATCTATAAAATGAGAAGACTGACTTAAACAATCTCTCAAGAATTTTCCAACTGTACTTTAAATAAATCAAATACTATTATTTCTTTTGTCTGCCTGCAATTTTACCCACTGAAATAATATAAGAAAGCCTGAGTACCCAAGAGAGCTGATAAATTATTGCAGATCAGCCTAAATGAGGATTAGGGGAAGCAAACTATGCTGGCAGGTGACAGCCTGGGGTTGGTGCTGCAGAGGAGCTGGGCTTTATAACATGGTGGTGAGTAAAGGGTGAACTTTCCTCACAGGGCCCCACTGGCCAAGCTGTAAAGAAATGCTCATCCATCAATGCTGGGCTGATTGCAGCACTGAGCTACAGCTCGGGCTTCTACCTAGGCTTCCTTTACACAAGCTCATCTGTTTCCCCTGGGAGCCCTGTCTGGCCTAGTTTTATCTATTTGAGAGCAGCAGCAGTGACAGTAGCAGCAGAGGAGGTGGATCCAACTGTGCAGAGAGGTTGCTCAGAAGAAAGGAGACAGGTAACATGATGCTATGTGCACTTGAAACTGCATAACAAAGTACAAACAGATTTGGGCTGTACCGTCTCAGCTGTTAATTCTGCAACTTTTTTTTAAAGTTTATTTTGAGAGAGAGCAAGAGAGTGAGAGAGCGAGAGAGAGAGTGCACATGTACATGAGTAGGGGAGGGGCAGAGAGAGAGAAGGTAGGGAGAGCACTCCAAGCAGGCTCTACACTATAAGCACAGATCCTGATGCAGGGCCTGATCTCATGAACCAAAAGATAAGATCATGACCTGAGCATATATCGAGTCTGATGCTTAACAGAATGAGCCAATATATCTGCATATGTTCTATCTATCCCAGGAGATTTATAAACAACAACTTCAGGTAGTTATTGCTCAGGTAGAGACCTCTCACATTGTTATTAATGTATAACAATACCTATGACTATACAACATTATTCTAAGATTCTCAACTATCCATCCCTACACTGTGAGCTACTTGTAGGCAGGGATTGTGTGGAATACGTCACTAACTCCCAGCATTCAGAACAGAGTGCTGCTGATAGAGCTGGTCTTCAATATAGGCTTGACAGACAAAGGAAAAGTTGAGAATAATTTTTATTTTAAAACTGTTTGAATATAAATAACATTCTCTCTTTTCAGAAGTACCCATAATATTGTACTTCAGTTTTTATCTTCAAGTGGGTTGCCTGTGGTGTGGCCCATCTTCTTGCACTTCAGTTTTCTAAATGGAATCTCCTCCTCTGCCTAAATAGCAAATCCATTTGTTCATCTCTTAACCATAGAGCCCACATGGTACAAGGCAGCATCTAGTCTAAGGAACTTTCCTGGATTCCCTGGGGGTGGTTGGCCTCCCCTTCTTAGTTTCCAGTGGCTCGTGGTTCATAAATCTATCTACAATCTCATCAGTCTTTAAATCTCTTCCTGCTACAACCTTGCTATGCTGTGAATCCTTAGAGAAGTTAACTTTTCTGTTCCTGTTTTCTCATCTGCAATAGAAGGGTAATAGGAATTATAATAGTTTTATAGTGGGGGATTAAATAGTTAATAAATGTACTCAAAACAGTACTTGCCAAATAACGTGTTCAACAACTTTTTTGTTTTGTCTTCTTTTTGTTGTTTTGTTTTGTTTTTTTCTTCCAAAATTTAATTTAAATTCAAGTTAGTTAACATATAATGTAGTATTGGTTTCAGGGAAAAGTTTTTTTTATTATTTTTTTAATGTTTTATTTATTTCTGAGAGAGAGAGAGGCAGAGAGAGTGAGCGAGCATGAGCAGGGGAGGGTCAGAGAGGCAGATACAGAATCTGAAACAACCTCTAGGCTCTGAGCTGGCTGTCAGCACAGAGACCGATGCGGGGCTCCAACCCACAAACCGTGAGATTATCACCTGAGCCGAAGTCGGACGCTTAACCGACTGAGCCACCCAGGCACCTCCAGGGAAAAGTTTTAACTATTATTTGTAGCAATACTTTTCCACCCTTTTTTATGTTATACTTTTGGAAATGGCATTTTGATAAAATTAGCTTATTTAAAAATCCAATTCCAAAGGTGAATATAGGAAATCTCTGTACCTTTCCCTCTGTTTTGCTGTGAACCTAAAACTGCTCTAAAAATGGTCTCAATTAAAAAACCTTTTAATCAATTCCTCTGAAGACTAGTTTATACGATATGAAAATCCTTGCAAAAAGTCACTTTACCTGTCACATGTTGTTTTTTTTTTAAAATTTGTTTCATGTTTGTTTATTTTTGAGAGAGAGAGAGAAACAGAATGTCAGCAGGAGAGGGGCAGAGAGAGAGGGAGCACAGAATTCGAGCAGGCTCCAGGCTCTGTGCTGAAAGCCCAGAAAGAGCCTGATGCAGGGCTTGAACTCACCAACCGTGAGGTCATGACCTGATGTGAAGTCAGTTGCTAAACTGACTGAGCCACCCAGCCGCCTGTCTTAAAGTTAGTTACAAATCCGAAAGTTCTTCTGAATTTAGTCTCCCAGTGATACACATTTCTTATAACCTAATGAATTTAATTTCAGCCTTATTTTGCATGACTTATGTAGCTATTAAATGTATCTTAAAAATGTGTTTAAATGTAATTCAATCTAAATTAAAATAATTTAAAGATTTAAAGTAAATGCCATCAGTACAAACTTCCAAAAATAATTTTAAGTGAGCAAAGCTAAAAGAAGTAAAACACAGGATACAAAACAACTCTCCTATTCATTGAAGTACTATGAATGTGATAGTTATTAGGAACTTAACAGTAGAAAGATGTGTTTTCGATGACTTGACCTTAAAAAAATCTTAAACTTTCAAATAATAAGACCACAAAGAGTTGCAGAAAACCTCTACTTCTTAATATTAAAGTAAAAACAAGGAGTAACAAAAAATCATTCATTTCTCTACTATTTTTTGAATGCAGTAAGATAAAAAGTAAAAGCTCCTCATCTCTACCTACCAATTCCCCTGCAGAGGTGACCACTGTTAAAAATGAGGCAGGCTTCCTACCAGACTTTTTTCCCCACACTGTTATAACATTGTCTCAGTTAGTTAGTAAACTAGTTAGAGACCTAATGCCATACACACGATATTATAACCAGTATTTTCCTTTCTACAATATAGCATGTGAATATTTTCATGTGCACATGTATATCTCATTCTTATTAAAGCCCTTAAACCTTTCTCTACTAAGAATACACCATAATTACTTAAGCCAGCCTGAATAAGAGTTGAATTTTAGGTGATTTTATCTGTCCTTAAACTCTTTCTGCTACTCTTTTGCTCTTTGTGCAGCCTTGGGAAAGTGATTGAACCTTTTCAAAGAATCATTCAAATGATCATTTCAAATAAGCATTTGGAAAATTATTTTGGGTAGAGTTGTAATTAATTTTCATTTTTGAAACATCAAATAGATAATAAACACAACAAAATCTTTAAAGGCAGGGATAATATCGTAAGCATCCATGACCTTCATGCCCCCAAAGAGAATTTAATGCATGTTACTAAGGAAAGAATGGAAGTGAGGATAGAAGGTGCAAGATGGTTTGGGTTTTCTCTTTCTGGTTGAGACCCTCTCATTGTATTTTCTGTCCTGCTCAGTATGAGCAGAGAGAGAGCCATATTTGATGACAGAATGTAGATATAGCTTCAGGCCAGCTGGTGCTGTGCCCTGGGGTGGGAGGCATTTCTGCTCATCCCTGGGAGGCATGTAGCAAGAGGTGGGATTGAGAAATCATTTGGTCTTCCACAGGCCATTGACCACCAGGTATCATATGGCTGCTTCCCTGTTTTAAATTCCCCAAACTTCAGGTACACAAGTATTCAAATGTCAGAACAGAACAATTTTCAAAGCCAAACAGAAATTGTATTTGGATTACATATAGTACCAGTCCCTTCTGTTAGCTTTGATGATTCGGGGGAATGTATGTGTTCAATTAACAAGTATATTAAGAATGTTTGACATCTATAACCTTTTCCTTAGCTCATACACAAAAAGCCCCTATAATTCTGTGTTTTTAAACTCTTGAGTGATAACGAAAATGAAGTGTATATGTGTTCTCTAATAGAAGAAGCAATATCTCCTTTTGCTATAAGCAAAAGAGGAAGGGAAGTAAAGAGGAAAAGGTGGGGCATTTGAACAATGTGAAGTGGAGGTGGAGAAGAGCATCGGTATCTGCCTTACTGTGTAACTGGAGCATCAAGAGGATATGAACAAGGAACACTGTGTCTACTTGACTCTTAGCTCAAGGGCCAAATTGCAGAGGCATGTCTCAAGTTCAGATGACCAAGTTTGAATCCAATGTCTACCCTGGGCCTTAAATGACCATGAACCAGGAAATTTTGCTGAACAGATCTAGGTTGGATGGCAATGACTGAAATGTCTTGGGAAATGCTTTAACATCATCAGAAGAAAGGGACAGATTTAGAAGGTGCTAGAAGGGCATCTTGAAGAGAATTTCTCTCCAGTCTGGGCAGAGTGGTCCAGACTGCTTGGCTGCTCTACCATCATGGCTGTGCCATCTCTATAGGCCCATCCTACAATCTTCCCTGAGCTTCCTTTAGTTCATTTAAGAGGCATCTTTCCCAGAAAAATAGGATACATCTCGCTTGGATCCTGGTATCATTATCCTCGTGAGAAAACAACAAAGTGATTTCTCCAGAGCTTGCTTTCCCATGTGTTAGATAAATATTTAGATCTCATCTTTAGGTATCATCCTTTCCCCTTCCTTCTGTATATGCAGAGCTATAGCTAGTTGTCCAATGTGTGTGTGTAAAAGTGGCCTGACTCATCTACTTGCACCTTCAGGACAGTTGAGCCTCAGGCTTCAAACTGTACTGGTTGCTCAACACTTCTAAATTGGACATCCTTAATTCCAGACTCAGTAGCAAGGGGAGTTAGGGACAGGTCATCTTATTGTATTTTTATTTTTTTAATTTGGAGTCAAGATACCTTTGTTGCAATTATGAGAACACAGACTCTTCAGTATGCTAAATCAAAGTTCCTCAGGAGCCCCATCAATGCCCTTAAAAAGGCAACAGCATAGCCTGCTACACAGCACTGAAAATAGCACCTACAGAGGTTCATCTAGTAACATAGATAATCCTCTAAGACTACAACAAGAAAAGCTGACTCAAGATCCAGATTGGCTATGCAGTTGCTGGGCATTTTGAAAGCAGAAATGGATATATAATAAAAATTAGCACTCAGACATACTTCAGCATGACTTTGCAATAGAAATAAAATGCAGTAGCACTTATTGTTGTCCTAAACCCATTCCTCCTTTTTATAGCACTGGAATCCCAATTTCCCTTTGGGAAAGCCATTCTTTGCCTAGTCACATCTCTGTAATGCTAGTTTCATGCACGTGTGCATGAGTGGGACGTGTGGTTCAGACTAGCCTAATCATCTCATTCCATCCTGCGTGCCACAGAATAGATTTACAATGGGCAGTTGGATTTGACAATATATTATATTAAAATAATTAACAAACTTAAAAAAATGGGCAGTTGTCAGGGCATCTCAGTCAGTTAAGCATCCTACTTCGGTTCAGGTCATGAACTCACAGTTCATGGGTTCAAGCCCAGCTTTGGGCCTGTGCTGATGGCTCAGAGCCTGGAGCCTGCTTCAGATTCTGTCACCCTCCCTCTCGTCTCTCCCTGCTCACACTCTGTCTGTCTCTCTCTTTCAAAAAATAAAATAAACATTAAAAATTAAATTAAATTAAATAGGCAGTTTGTCCCAAGGCAAGATCCCCAGAATCAAGAAGATACAACCTGAGGATTTCTATTTGAGCTCTCGTAAAAGTAGACTTTGTCAACTGCTAGATAGGGATGAGCTAATATAAATGTAAAGTTTCTGTGGTGTGCCAGTACAGAACTGAAAACCAAACTAGCTATGTGGAAGCAGAGTTCAAGAGATGGGTCCATGTAATATTCTTTGAGTTGTGAGTTAAGCCCTACTTAAAGAAAGACCAGCCTTGGATTTTTCAATTTACATATAGCAACAAATTTCCCTTAAGCATAAGCCAATGCACGAATGGCAGTAGAGGAAGTCCTATCCAGACTGGCAATTTTCAATTTAGGGAATATTAACTGAAACACCTTTATTATCCAAGCTTTTCTGTTTCTCATTTAAATCCATTCTTAAATAACCAACACCTTTGTGAATTAATCTGTGACTCTCCTGACCACCCAAGGAAGCACTTGAGTATATCCAGTGTTTGTATAGAGGTCTTTTAAATTACATTGAAATCTGGATGTGTATCTCAATAACAGCCAGCATGACTATGTGCTTGGAACTAACACTGCAGTAAAAAAAAAGCCATGAAATGATAAGTGCCTACTTATTATCTATACAAGTACCTTTTAAGAAAACTTGAAGGCTCCACTTTAGTCTTCCCAACACTCATCCAACTTGCCATGCCTTTTGTAAAGTGGCCAGTGAAATCTTTTCTTCCATGCTATCATAACAGACTGGATTATAAAACAAATAAGTGAGTCACATGTTAATCTTCTAAGTGGCCTGGTGGGAAATATGCCCAATAGTGTTATTTTGTAACTGGTGGCAAAAAGCTGACCCAGTTAAATCCATTATTTGGGAAAACATACATACCATACTAACAAAAGATTACAGATTTGAGGTGGCTCTCCCAAGCAATGCTAAACTACTTTCTGAATTCTGCTTACTGTTCATCTCGGTCTCAAAGGAAGTGAGGCATTCATTGGGTACATCTTCCAAGTCTACTACTTGTTCCTATGTGTTCTCATAAAAATCTGACTTCTGTGAGTATCATTTATATGAACATAGTATAATTTCCTGATCAGGATCTGGTCAGGAAAAAAGAAAACATACAATGTATTTCAATAAAATATACTAAGATTTAAATTTTAATATAAAAGAACAAAAAAAGGGGGAAAATGAATGTTGAGGTAACACCGAAATAGTATTTGTGGGAAACAGCTACCACCTTGCAGGATGGGACCACAGTAGGGAAGATTGGAATTATCAGATATCTGAAGCTTGAGGAAAAAACTGTGCAGTGCTGGGACTAGACCTCTGAGGAGGGGTTGCAACCTGGCTATTTCTGTTATCTTTGAGAAAACAATGAAGTTGGTTCTGAGAGTGCTGTGGGGAAAATAAAGTTAGAAACTGCAAACAGTCTCCTGCTGCCAAAGTGAAGAGCCTTTGCTAGAGCAAGGCTGACAGAAAGTGCAAAGATGTGGGAAAGGGCAAGTTCTCCTTCCTTTCCTCCTGTTTTCAGGTCTCCTAAGGTGCCCTGGAACACAGCAGGGAGCCAGCTGGTAAAGGATGAATGTGGTGTGCAAAATTCCAGTTCCTACATTACAGAGAAGTGCACAGAATAGTGGACTGGGAGCTAAGAGGCCATAAATACCTGACATATGGTTACTCTTGTAACCCTAAAGGATTTGACCAATGGTAACATTCACATTAAATTAAGAATATAAGTATGTAACTCAAGCATCTATCACTAGGATGTCCACTGATCCTAGTGGGATCTTCTGGGAACATTTTTTTAAAAAAAATTTTTGCACCATGGTAGTAATAGAGGTTGGAGCTTTCATATTTATCTTACATACAATATGATCAATATCCAGGGACTTAATTTTCTGTACAACTCAAGGACTTTATTTTCCTAGTCATCTCTGCTTCTGATTTTCTTTTACTGAATTTTTCTTCTCATCAAAGTCTCACCTTAGACATCTTCTCTGTCTTGCATCACCCCAAAGAAGGAATGGGACTTCTCCTTTAAAACCCCAAAGGAACACTAACAAAAAACTTATTATCAAAGGATTAGAGAATGAGGGGTTTATTATGTGATAAACAGCTATAAAATTATATATTAGATGTACAATTTTTGTAATAGCTCCTCTGTCCTTTCACCCCTGCGAAATTTCTCTCTGGGCTTAATTCCTTTTGGAGGCTCTCCCAATAAGCTCTAGCCCACTGTCTCTCTCATTTTTCTTCATTTTCTGATTTTCTTACTGCTTCTCCCCTCAGGATTCTCCATGAAAATTCAAAAATGTTTATTATGTATTATTTTCAGCAAATCAACTTTTACCCCCACTGCCATTTCTCATTTAGAAGACCCCGCTTTTTACATTTAACCTCGATGGAAGTTTGTTATTCCACCCTGAGATTAATATTAATTTTATTTTCTTAGAAGAACCAGCAGCAGTTTGCCCTTTCTATTTTCTTTTCCCTCTTTCCCTTCTGCCCTCCCTCCCTTTCTTCCCTGTCTTCCTTTCCTTTCTTCATCATTAATGTTTTTATTTTGAAATGAATATATATTTAAATGAAGTGTAAGAACAAATACATATAGACGCCATGTGCCATTACTCAGTTTCCTCCAGTGGTAACCTCGTGTAAAATTGTAGTACAATATCATAACTATGATATTGACACAGATATGGACAAGATATAGAACATTTCTATCACCAAAAGGATCCCTGATATTGCTCTTTTATAGCCACTCTGCTTTCCCCCCTCCTTAACTTCCTCTATACTCCTAACAACCTGCTCCTCATTTTTATAATTTTGTCATTTGAAAAAAGTTATAAGTGAAATTCAACAGTATGAAGCCATTCATGATTGACTTTCTTCATTCAGAATGATTTTAATTTGCATTTCTTTCATGGTTAATGATGTTGAACATCTTGTCATGTGCTTATTTGCCATCTGTATAACTTATTTGATAAAATGTCTTGTCATGTCTTTTGCTGATGTTCTAATTGGATTTCTTGCTTTTTATTTTATTGGCTATTGAGTTTTGAGCATTCTTTATATAACCTAGACAACAGTCCTTAATTGAATATGTAAGTTGCAAATATATTCCCCTTCTCTCCTATTTATTGTTCCGTCTTCTTAACAGGGTCCTTTGCAGAGTAAATTTTTAAAATTTTAAAGAATCACAATTTATCAAATGTTCCTTTTATAGATAATATTTTGGTGTCAAGTCGAATAACTATATGTCCAACTCTAAACCCTCAAAGTTTTCTCTTATGTTTTCATTTTTTATAGTTTTATATTTATGACCATGATCCATTTTGAGTTAATTTTTATAAAAGGTGAGAGTCTTAGACAAGCCTTATTTTTTAAAATTTATTTTCTGTCCCTATATGTCCAATTGCTGGCTTCTTTAGCTTCATGTCAGGTATATGTAAAGCAAAATGAAAACCCAAAACATCAACATGGTATAGGTCCTCAGGTCCTAAAATCCCTAGATGGTCTGTTTTTCCTTGGTGCCTTTCAAAATGTCCACCAGATACAAATATTATCCCTTGTAGAGATTTTAGCATTATTGTTTATGATTGAATGTGTTTATAGTCATTCAGTTCCCAGCCAAAACAGCTTAAAATTTGTATTTTTGAATTAGCTGTCATGATGAACATAGAGATAAAGAAAGATTCTTGCCCACAAAAGACTCTGAATTTTAATTATGGAGATGTATTAGAGGTCACTTATTTGCTAGAAATAGTAACTTCTAACAGTCTTTACCCTGTGTCTTTTTAGTATCACCTCTGTCCTCACTTCTATCACAGAAATGGCCTAATGGCTCAAATGGGCCCAGAGTTTCCCATTTCCTGGCCATAGTGATTGGTTCATATATGGGAATGATGTTTAGATTCATCACAGTTTTGGCTGGGTTTTATCTGGCTGGAGCTATCTAGACCATTTTTTTTTTGTCTTTGGTCAGAAGATATAAAGTTGGGTCCTTTGAAAAACAAGTAGGCACAGCCCCACATGATGTAAAATGAAATAAGATGATACCATCTGACTGAAATCTTCCCTTTTCTTGATTCTCTTCACCCTCCATCAGAAGACAAGAATCTGTGTCCTTCATTTTCATATCCCAAGCATCAAGTATCTAGTAAATGCCCAACAAATGTGGAGTGGATAAATGAAAGAGTAAAGGAATAGATACTTCTGACTGCAAGTATTTCCTATAAGTCAAAGAACAGTGGGGGAAATTTCAAATATTCTCTCTCTTTTTAATTACTAAGGAATATTGAGGCCAAATAAAGGATATGTTTATCTACTGTTTGGATGACATAATGTTCCCAATTTTGCCTTTCTCTCCTTCCTTTATGTTTTATTGTGGACATAAAGGTCAAGGTCAGGCCCCGGGAGGCACACAGTTCCCCTTACCTGTCAGCAGAAAGAAGCCCTGCTCTTGGAATCATCCCCAAGGGGAAAGCTTTTTCACCTGTCTCTCTGTTGCTCCTTGTTTGGGTGTCTGATGGTGAAGCTACTGACAGCTTTGACTTTCTAATTTGTGGCCTGTAGCTTTCTCACCAAGAAAATGATGCACAATCTGATTTTGTTAAGTTATTGGCTGCAATGATATTTCTCATTGTAAATGATCTCTTTATTCCCTAATGCTTTTTCTCATCATCAGCTCTACATGATGTAGGACCTTGGGGAAGAAAAATCACATAACTGAATTCTTCTCAAATGTTAAAGAGAATCACCCAGGGATCATATTAAATTCCAGATTTTTTATATAGGTCTGGGATAGAGTCTGAAACATTGTATTTCTGAGAACTTCCCACTGATGTGACTGGTTTCTCTATCAAACTTTGAATGAGAAAGATATGGCCATTTTGTGTTTCAATATTCTTAATTATAATCTTGGGATAATAACCTCCCCTCACCCCCAAAGATTTTCCAGAGTGTAAAAATTGACACATAAGATGTAAATAAAAGAATTAAGAATTTACAACTCATAATACAAATATAAAGTTATGCTTATTTTTCTACTTAGTTTAGCTATTCACAACATCAAGAGTCAATCCTGTAGGAAAGATGGTGGAGTAGAAGGATCCTCAACTCACCTCATACCATAGTCATACTGAGGCAACAACTACACTTATAAAACTAACCCTGAAAATTACCTATAGATTCAGAGAACAGATCTTCCGCAGCTAGCCGTAAAGAGAAGGCCACATTGGAAATAACAACAGGAGTGAAGACATAGTTGGGAACCAAAGCCACAGCACAATTAACTATAAATGAGAGGGACATCACAGATGTAGAGAAGCAGGAGGATCAGATCCCATCCTGGCCACCCTTGGCACCAGGGGCCCACACTGAGAAGACAAGTACTCATAATATCTGGTTTTGAGAACCCATAAGGCTTAACTCTATGACCTTTAAAAATCAGTGAGTTGGACTCTAGAACAGCGAGAGGGCAATAAAAAAACCAAGTACTGCCCCTAAAGAGCCTGCGTACTAAATAACTCAACATTAGACACAGCACAGAAGCAGGAGTTTGAAAAGCTCTTAGGCTGTATGTGAAGATTAATTAACTAATCTTAGACTATGCGTCGGAGAGGCTAGAACAAAAGTTCTAGCTAGGCACCATTTTTCTTGCTCTCCCCCAGCCTAGGTAGCCAAATTCTTTATGGGAGTCCATTCTAACACTTTCCATCTACCTTGCTAGCACTGTGGTCCCACCCTGACATTTCCCTGTGCACCTACTACACCCAATCCACCAACCTCAGCAGCCAAAACAGTCCTTGCTCAACCACACCCAACAGGCAACATCAGTCAAGATGATGCCACTCCAAAGTGATTCCTGCCCTGGGGAGGAGGGAAGATAACCCCAAGCACCAGTGTATCTACAATTCATGCAGCCAGACCTCAGCCGGCTGCAAAGGGAGCAAGTGTTTATCTTTATCAGCAGCTGTGGCAGAAAGGCTAACTGAGGATAGCAAGACTAAGTACCAGTCTTGCTCACCAGTGGGCCTGTGGCAGCTGGAACTAGGCTGCTGAAAAGGATGGGGAACAAATCCTATTTTCTCCACCCACAACAGGCTAGGAAAATCATTCCAGTTTGCTGAACTGAAGGTAATCACTACTCAGCCACAATAGAAGGTCACACACAATCTACACAGGAACACCCTTATTGTGGATGATTCTGGTGACCAGGGGAGACTGTGCTACAGGGCACTATAAGACCTCTTCTACATAAGGCTACTACTTTCAAGACCAGGAGATGTAAATGACCTACCTAATATATAGAAACAAACATAGAGAGCTAGCCAAAATGAGAAGACAGAAGATGATGTCCCAAACGAAAGAATAAGACAAAAATCACAGTAAAAATGAAATAGAGATAAGCAAATATGTTTTAAAATAATTCAAAGTAATGGTCATAAAGATACTCACTGTACCTGAGAAAAGAACAGATGTACTCACTGAGAACTTTAGCAAAGATAAAAATATTTTTAAAAAGTCATAGCTGAACAATATAAGACTGAATAAAAAAACATAGTAGAGAAAATCAACAACACATTAGAGGATGTAGAACAGTGGATCAGCAATTGGGAAAACAGGATAGTGAAAAACAAAACAAACAAAACAAAAAGATGAGAATAGATTAAGGGAATTAATCAACATCATCAAGCATAATAGCATTTATATAATAGGGATTCCAGAAGGTTGAAGACAGAGAGAAGGGGGTAGAAAACTTATTTTAACAAATAATAGCTGAAAACTTATCTAACCTGGAGAAGGACACAGACATACAGGTCCAGGAAGCACAGATTGCCTCTAATAAGATTACCCCAAGGGTGTCCACACCAAGACACAACATAATTAAAATGGCAAATGAATGAATGAATGAATGAATAAATAAAGAGAGAGAGAGAGAGAATTTTAAAAGCAGGAAGAGAAAAGAAAACCATTACATACAAGGGAAACCTCATAAGGCTATCATCTTATTTTTCCACAGAAACTTTACAGGCCAGAAGGGAAAGACATGATATATTTAAAGTGCTGAAAGAAAAAAATCCTATAACCCAAAATACTTTACCTAGCATGGTTATCATTCAAAATTGGAGGAGGAATAGGTAGAGTTTTCCAGATAAACAAAAGTTAAAGGAGTTCATCACCACTAAACCAACCTTACAAAAAAAATGTTACAGGGAATTCTTTAAATGGAAGGAAGATTCCATAACTAGAAATTAACAAATTATGAAAAGAAAGAAAATTATAGGTAAAAGCAAACATATAGTAAAGGTAATAGATAAATTACTTATAAAGCCAATATGGAAGTCAACACACAAAAGTAGTAAATCAATTATATCTATAAAAATTAGGGAAGAGGTACACAAAATAAAAATATATAAAATATATATACATAAAATATAAAGTTGGAGTGTTTATAATACATGCTCAAACTTATGCAACTACACATTTACTATGGACTGCTATACACATAGGATATTCTGTATGAACCCAATGGTAACCACAAATCTAAAACCTATGATAGATACATAAAAAATAAAGAGAAAGGAATTCATGCATGACACTAAACAAAGCATCAAACCACAAGAAAAGAGGGCAAGAGAGGAAAAGAAGAGAGAACTATACAACCAGAAAACATACATAAAATGGATATGTATATATACCTACCAGTAATTACTGTATTTTTTTTTGAGAGAGAGAGAGAGAACAAGCAGCAGAGGACAGACAAGCAGCAGAGTGACAGAGAGAGAAGGAGAAAGAAAGAATTCTAAGTGGGCTCTGCAACATCAGTGAAATGGAGCTCAAACTCACAAACTGTGAGATCATGACCTGAGCTGAAATTAAGGTTGGATGTTTAACTGACTAAGCCACCCAGGCGTCCCAGTAATTACTTAAAATAAAAATCAGTGTTCCTATCCAAAGACATAGGATGGGAGCACCTGGGTAGCTTAGTCAGTTGAGCACTACACTTGAGCTTAGGTCATGATCTCATGGTTGGTGAATTCAAGCCCCACATCAGGCTCACTGCTGTCAGTGCAAAGCCCGCTTCAGATCCTCTGTCCCCCCCTCGCCCCCCCACTTGTGCTCTCTCAAAAATAAATACTTAAAAAAAAAAGACATGGGATGACTAAATGGATAAACAAACAAACAAACAAAAGACTCATCTATATGCTGCCTAAAACAGACTCATTTTAGACCTAAAGCCACACACAGGATGAAACTGAAGAGATGGAGAAACATGTATCATGCAAATGGAGGCAAACTGGGTTAGTAATACTTACATAAGATAAAACAGACTTTAAAACTAAGACTGTAGCAAGAGACAAAGAAAGGCATTGTATAATGACAAAAAAAAAATCAATCTGTAAAAGGATATAACAATTGTAAATATCTATGCACCCAACATTGCAGCACCTAAATACTTAAAACAAATATTAACAGACATAAAGGGAGAAATTGACAGTAATACAAGATTAGGAAACTTTAACGCTCCACTTAGATCAATGGATAAATTATCTAGACAGAAAACCAATAAAGAAAGTGTCTTTAAACAACAGATTAGACCAGATACACCTAACAGATATATATACTATTCCATCCAAAAGCAGAATACACATTCTCTATAACAACACACAAAACATTCTCCATAATAGATAACATGTTAGGTCACAAAATAATTGTCAATAAATTTAAGAAGATTGAAATCATATCAAGCGTCTTTCCAAACCAAAACAGTCTGAAATTAAAAATCAATTCAAAACAAAAAAAGAGCACAAACACAAAGGACTAAACAATATGCTACTAAACAATGAATGGATCCATAAGGAAATCAGAGAGGAAATTAAAAAATACATGCAGACAAATCAAAGTCCTTGAGTTCAAAATCCTTGGGACACAGGAAAAGCTATTCCAAGAGGAAAGTTATAGCAAGAGAGGCCAACCTCAAGAAAGAAGAAACATCTCAAATAAGTAACCTAACCTTACACCTACAGGAACTAGAAAAAGAAGAAAAAGCCCAAAGCCTTTAGAAAAAAGGAAATAATAAAGATTAGATCAGAAATATGAATAGAGACTAAAAAACGATCAATGAAACCATAGCTAGTTCTTTGAAAAAAAATTTTTACATTTATTTATTTTTGAGAGATGGGGTGAGACACTGTGCAAGCAGAAGAGGGGCAGAGAGAGAAGGAGACACAGAATCTGAAGCAGGCTCCAGACTCTGAGCAAGTGTTCAGCACAGAGCCTGATGTGGGACTCGCATCCACAAACCGTGAGATCATGATCTGAGTGAAGTCGGACACTTAACCAACTGAGCCACCCAGGTGCCCCACCAAGAGCTAGTTCCTTGAAAAGGTAAGCTTCATAAACCTTTTGCCAAACTCATCAAGAAAAAAAGAGAAAGGACTCAAGTAAATAAAATAAGAAATAAAGGGGGAGAAATAACAACTGACACCACAGAAATACAAAGAGTTATAAGAGAACACTATGAAAAATTATATATCAATAAATTGAACAATCTAGAAGATATGAATAAATTCCTAGGAACATACAATCTTCCAAAACTGAATCAGGAATAAATAGAAAATGTGAATGGATTGTTACTAGTAACAATATAGAATTGGGGATCAAAAACACTCTTAACAAACAGAAGTTCAGGATCCAATGGATTCAGAGATGAATTCTAGCAAATGTTTAAAAAAGAGTTAATATCTATGCTCCTCAAACTATTCCAAAAAGAAAAAAAAAGAAGAGGAAAGAAAACTTCTAATTTCATTCCAATACACCAGCATTACCTTGATACCAAAACCAGACAAAGACACTAAACACACACACACACACCAAAACAAAACAAACAAACAACAACAACAACAAAAACTATGGGCTAATATCTCTGATGAACATAGATATAAAAGCCTCAAGAAAGTATTAGCAAACTGAATTCAACAGTACATTAAAAAGATCATTCACCTGTGTGATCATTCACCATAATTGAGTAGGATTCATTCTAAAGATGCAAGGGTGGTTCAGTATTCACAAATCAATCACTGTGATACATCGCACTATCAAGAGAAAGGATAACAACCATATAATCATCTCAACAGATGCCAAAAAAGCATTCAACAAAATATAACCCCCCCACACAAAGTGGTTTTAGAGGGAGTGTACCTAAATATAATAAAGGCCATATAAAAGCTCATAGTTAACATCATACTTAATGGTAAAAACTGAAAGCTTTTCCACTAAAATCAGGAAACTCCAGGAAGGGAGAAGAGCTAGAGGTTGAATCAATCACCAAATGGCCAATGACTTAATCAATCATGTATGTGTAATGAAGCCTCCATAAAAGCCCCAAAGGACAAGGTTTGGATAGGTTCTACGTTGGTGAATATGTAGAGATTCAGGAAGAGAAGCACACCTGGGGAGGGCATGGGAGCTCTGCACCCCTTCCCATATACCTTGCTCTATGCATTTCTTCCATCTGACTGAGTTATATTCTTTTATAATACAGTGGTAATCTAGTAAGTAAAATATTTCTAAGTTCTGTGAACCATTCAGCAAGTTAACCAAAACCAAGGAGGAAGTATTAGCAAAATTAGACTTGACCTATAACTGCTCTACAACTCCTACATGTACGCACACATATCCACTTAAGCGTGCACTTACATCTGTACAGGTATATACAGACATGCACACATACATACATACAGCAAAACACGCACATGGAACCACATTATAGTTCACCCTAAGTAAGCCCTAATCTATACAGGTGGTGGCAGAGTCTTCAACAGTTACTGCAAAATCTTTCTTTCTCTCAAAATTAAATACATTATAATTTTTAAAAATTAAAATAGAGACACCTGGGTGGCTCAGTGGGTTGAGCATCTGACTTTGGCTCAAGTCATGATCTCATGGTTTGTGAGTTCCAGCCCCATGTCGGACTCTGTGTTGACAGCTCAAAGCCTGGAGCCTGCTTTGGATTCTGTGTCTCCCTCTCTCTCTGCCTCTCCCCAGCTCATTCTCATTCTTTCTCCCTCTTTCAAAAATAAATCACCATTAATTTTTTAATTAAAATAAAAGTTATTTTCCTTTATGAAATGATGCCTATAGTAGATGGCATTCATTTTTTGAAATATCACTACATTGCAAGGGAAATAGCCAATCCTCTCTCAGTCCTCCATTAAAACAATACTATTGGTCCATGAGATATAAAAATCTGGGAAACAGGGTCTTTCCTACCCATGAGGAGGAGGAAGAGAATCAGGAGGAGGCCTTAGAGACCTTGAATTAGTTTCGTAGAGCCTGCTAAAATAAGAGCAAGGAGGATGGAGAAGGGTGAGACACTGACAGAAGACACCATGTTCTCACTGCTGTGACAGTACCTATATATTCATTACCTTGGTCCACTTCTACAGAAACTTCTAAGCAAGCTTGTATTATCTCTGTTTTGCATATTAATAAACTAACACACAAAAGTTTATAACTGGTAGTAACAAAACTCTAACTTGTACCCAAGGCTAATGTTTTGGTTTCTTCTCTGAAAACTGTGACACTGCCAAGTGTAGTCCATTACATTTAAACAGTCTGACTGAATGGCATGCCACAGTGTTCATGCACTGCTACGGTGTGCGACAAGAACTCTACGGTCTAACTCCCTTGAGATCTTGTATTTATTCACATTAGAATCCCTCTTGTTGAAAACTTGAACAGCTCTGTAAAATCCCATCAGCTATAACTTACCTTGCTTTTTTGACACTAGTGTTGTTAGTTGTTTTTAATTCCAAGGAATGAGTCCTTAATTGGATCTGGCTTCACTGTTGCCAGAGTCAATCAAAGGGAATATTTCAGGGAAAAAAAGTCATCAATTAAAATGCAAAGTGCACAGGAACATGGACTATTTCTATTTCTAGGTATTAAACGTCACAAACAAATTTCATTCTAATTGTTCATAATCACAGTTTAGAGATCTCTAGAGGTTGAGATCTCTGAGCATTCAGAATCTTTAAATCTAGGTTAAGAGATCTTTCACATCAATTTGCATTTAATGAAATGATTGCATTTGCATAGTCCTATTCTGCTAAAAAGAGAACTGTGGCATTGTGACGTAAGATTTATTTTGCATATTGACATAAGGGGAAAAGCCTAGGTCTCCCAAGAGATATAAGGTAGCTCTAATAACACTAAATGCAAGAGAATGAATGCAAAATATTCGTTCACTCCTGAGTTATTTGTTCAACCAGTTTACAGAAAATGAAATTGAGAGATTATGCTATTATGTTATTTGGGATCCCAGATAAGGGACAGTTGATCCAATTTGGAGATAGAGAATTGTCAGGAGAGGTTGCTTGGAGAAGGCAATGCCTGATCTGAATACTAAAGAAGAAGAAGGAGACAGTTGAAATGGAGGAAGGCATTTCCAGCAAAGGAAATAAAGTGGACAAATGTAGAGAGGTAAAGACAAAATGTTGGAACTTCAGCCAATTCAGGGTAACACAAATCAGACCTAGACTAAGTCTGGTGGGTACCCCAGGGCAAGCTGGTAATGTGGTATCCTTTGTTTAAGAACATGCTCCTCGTTTATGTACTGGTGATAGGGAGAAGATGATTTTTAATTAATAAATCATTCATATCTCTCTTTATGTTAAAAATAAGGCATTTATATATAAGGATGCAATTTAAATATTTTAATTTATATGGATGCACCAGAAAGAACATTTTTGTCTCTATTCAAAGATACTAATTTGATCAATAGTTATTTGTTCAGATACACAGAGGTGACAGGAACCTGTCACCGTATTTTCTCATTTATTCTGGTTATGTTTGATAACTCTTTGTATATTGGCAATGGGCAAAGTATCCAGGTGTTTTCCCCCTCCTGACTAGAGTATAGACTTTCCCCATAGAGAGAGGACTCTAAATGGCTTCTGGGAAAAATAATATATTAGTAGGTCACAAAATTCATCCCGTAGGCTTTTTTCCCTCCCAAAGACTAAAGCTGTTGTATTAAGTATATCGTTGGCTATTAGCCATATATAAATGGATTAATAAATAAAACATGTATCTCTTTCTTTCTTTCTTTCTTTCTTTCTTTCTTTCTTTCTTTCTTTCTTTCTTTCTTTCCTTCTTTCTCTCTCTCTCTCTCTCTTTCTCTCTCTCTCTCTCTCCATCCATCCATCCATCCATCCATCCATCCATCCATCCGTTGGACTTGTGAAGTTTCAGATGACCCCAAGTTTCAGTATCCACCTGAAAATGAATACTGTCTATCAAATATTGGTAACTAGGCCACCGTTTTTCACACTGTGGGGTTGTGACTCATAATACACTAGTAAATGATAAAATCAATCTAGTGGGCAGCAGCAAACAGCATATACATACACATTCACAAATAGAACAGAACAGAAAATACTAAAATACAGCACATATAAAAAGGAGGAAATACCATTTTATAAAATTCTTGTTAAAGTTTCGTTATCAACGTAGGGGCGCCTGGGCAGCTCAGTCAGTTAAGCGTCTGACTTCAGCTCAGGTCATGATCTCACGGTTCGTGGGTTCGAGGCCCGCATCCGGNTTTTTTTTTTTAATCAATGTAGTAAATGCTGGATTTAAAAAAAATGCTTAAAACTCTCTAATATATGATAGGGATAATAGAGTATCTGAATTAACGATTTAAAAAATTTCACACTTGCGTATGTCTTATGAACTTTGATATATTATTTACCTTTTCTCAACACGTTTATTAATAAGTAAAATGTGAGTAATACAAAGTTACCATGAAGGATTCTTACAAAAATAAAATGAGAACATGTTTGAAAAGTAACTAGAACAGCATCTGGCAAATAGCAGATAAATGGCAGCTATTATTATTATAAAATTACACAGAGCACAAGACTAGAATAAAAAAATTGTGACAGAAAAAAAACATTCTTTAGGCACCTGTATCAGAGACCCCTATGTGCCACCTCAACTTCTCTTGGCTGCCCTGCAGGCTCACCTCAGCTTCAGGGGTCTATTGTGCATGGTCTTGGACCACAGCTGCTCTGTGGGCCTCTCATAATCTGCCCTGTGGTCTCCCAGATGCCACAGCAAGAGACCTGTATGGAAACCAAAAGGATAATGAATCCCTGTGGGTCCAACCTCGACCAGGAGAGTATGGGAATTCATATGTAATTTCTTCCCCTCCTTATCCTTTAGGCAGACAGCTCCAAGATTCATGTCACATGTTTACCCAGAAGTTCCCACAGGATTGAGCTTCATTTGCTGGCAGTCGTAGACGACTCAGTAACACATTTTTGTACTGGCTTTCCCCCGTTTCCTGTTTCTTTCTCCTGAATCTGCATTCCTCTTCCCTGGAATGACTTCTCAACTAAAGCACTTGCATGCAAGCCCTTATCTCGGGCTCTGCCTTGGAGGATATCCAGGCTAAGAAAGACTCCAATCTTCTTCTTTAACACCCATGCTCTTCTTCCCACTACTAGACACTTTTCTTGGTAATCAGAGAAAATGAACCCTAAGGAGCCAGACTCTCAGCAATGTAGCAACACATTTAAAATAATGGAGTCTCTTGTTCCCAGCCTCTAATGTGTTTTGTGAAGGAAGGAAATAGAGAGCAGAGAGTCTAGAGATGTCCTTGACCTTATTAACTTGGAGAATATAGAAAACATGTTTTCTGAAAAATGGAAAACTTCTGGCAGAAAAATAGGTACCAAAAAGGATTTTTTGATGTCAAGACAGATGGAACTAAGCTTTAATAAAGAGCATTATTCATCAACAGGGTGTATGTTTGCCTTGTTTTAAAGACAAAGCTGCATTTCTGCCCTGCCAGAACACATGGTAGATGCAAATCCTGCTTAATTCTCCTTTAGTAGGAAGTCTGAATATTTGCTTTTACATGTTTTTTCTGTAAATTGATTAGAAAGCTGCTTGTTTGTTTATACCCCAAATAAAACAACAGAGAATTGTAATTATATCTCACCACTGGCCCGCAATTTCTGCCCTGGAGATTATAGTAAAAGGATGGAAACACTCCCTCCTTCTTTGGAACTGAGAGTTGTGCTTTAGGCTGTTGGCAAGATGTCTGCTATACATGCCCCACCAACCATCAAATGGGCCTTAGGATTAAGATTCCTATCTTCAGGCTGAGGGCCAAAAGTTGTACAGTAATTGCAGCATGTTGCTTGCAGTTGTGCTTGATAAGGAATTAACGACATGTGAAACACTCTAACTAATTTTGCATGTCTCCTATTCCATTGTGATTAAAAGAATCAAAATGTATTCTGACCCAGTATTGGAGGTAAAATCAGGCAATCATGCATCATCCTAAAAAGAATACAGTGAGGTATGACAGTACAATTTCTATTTTAGAAAATAGGGAAATTGAATCTCAAGGAAGAAATAATCTTCCTAAGGTGAAATACTATGTAGGTAACAAAACTTGCATTCATGCTCATGTTTGCCTGACTCTTCAACACCAGGATACCCTTTCTTACATTAGTATTTGTGGAGTATTTATTACATTCTGGGTGTTCTGCTATATTTTTCCACAAATGCCTATTTTATTAGAGTCAGAATACCCACAGCTCTTGAATTTGTATAGGACACCTGGTCACCTAGTCCACAGATACTTCCTACTAGGTGTGGCCCAAAGTCCAGGTTCTCACTAAGAGAATATGAGCAGTAGAAATATGTGCAATTTTTATATCACTTCCTTAAAATAAACTTTTCTTGTTCTCTACTCTCTTTTTCCCTTTTCCCTTAGCAAGAAAACTGACATAGTGTCACTGAACCCAAGTCAAGCATAGGAACAAAACAAAGACCCAGGAGAGGGGAGAGAAACGTAGGAGAAGAGAGAGAGTCTTTAGATGACCTTGGCAACAACTCACTGTGCACCACCCTCCTACGTCTGGGCTGTTATGCAGAGAAAAACAAATGCATCACTTGTACAAACTATATTTTTGTGTCTTCTCATTGATACAGCTTAGCCTATAATCTGAATAATAAAACTCGAAGGAACTTTGCACACATCATAAAAGCAAAACTGGAGTCAAAGAGATTAAATAATTTGCCAAAGTTCACATAGCTCACAAGTGGAAGAGGTAGGATTTAAATCCAAATCCAAACCCATATTCAGGGCTTTTTCATCAAACTGTGTAATTAACTTAGAAGACTGCTTTCTCAAAATTTAATAGAAATTAGAACCTTCTAGAAAGTTTATTACAGTGCAGATTCCTTCCCCAGACATTTGGATCAAGGAGGTCTTAGCCCAGCCTAAGAATTTGTAATTCTAATAAGCTCCTATATGACTCAAAGATTGCCTGTCTAGAGACTATGGTTTAAGTAGCACTGACAGCCCACTCCTTAAACAGGGATGGTAGATAAAATAATTAGAGAAATTGGATTTTAATTATAATATGAAGATATTTAAGTTCAAAAGGCAAAAACCCTGGGCATGACCAAAAGCAAAAAGTGGTAAAGAAATGAATAATGATGATGACAATAACAATGAAGATAAAAGCCAGCATATATTGTGTGATGGGCACTGCTTTAAGTGTTATATACATACCAGACTCAGTCCCCATGTACATTCTATAAGGTAAATTAAAAACTGCCTGTCATATATGAGGAAGCTGAGGCTTAAAGATATTAATTCCTGTGGGCATACAGTTACATGCTCACATTGGAAACATGAAATTGTATCGGCCCGACCTCCAAACTGGAGTTCCATTTAGTCTCTGAATTTTACACTTTCTTATTTGTCATTGTGCCTAATCTTAGAATCATAGCTTTTTAATATTCATTATAAAGTATCCAAAGCTGATAAAGAGGAGACTGAGGTATATGCCCTACTTCATTTCTCTAGAGAGGCTGAAGTCTAACCTTGCACTGAACCAGACCAGGCAAAATATACCTAGACTTCTCTTGGCTTCATTTCTACTCATATATTGTATGGTGGTACCTTGCAGATGTGTTGTAAGAATTTAAAGATGGCACATGAAGATGGGCTGTTATTAGGAGACATTACTAGTATTAAGAAGAAAAGTACCAGGAAAGTAACTGAAGATACATCCACTCCTAAAAAGATATCAAAGTCACTTCAAACTGAGGAAAGGTAGAAAGGAACCTTCAACCAGCCATCCAGTTCTTCGGTCTCAATGTCTCTTTCCATACTATCAGAATAAAATAAAATTTCCAAGCACATCTGATCCTCTTCTGTCTCCTCTAAAACCTAATGATACTTGTGCTCCTGGTTCTGCTTTTAGCCAGAACAGCTGAAACGAACAGCTCTCACTTGGAGAGCACTTTAATCTTAGCCAAGGCCAGAGATGAAGAGACTTGGTGGAGATTTGTCTCATTTGATAATTTGAAGTTTCCTGAGAACTAACTTCAGGACCTCAGTGAATGCTCTTTAAAAATAACAAGTTTAAAGAGAGATTGTGTAATCCATGCAATGTTGAGATGAAGTGGGTAACAGAAGTGTTCTGACCTACAGAACATGTGGATGTGTAACAGCATTCCCTAAAACGTGTCAGAACTGCTCACATGGCAGCCATGGCATTCTACCTGTCAGAACCAACCCTAGAGGCTAACAGCTTTCATCTCCTGACATCAGAATCCAGTAGATCCGTCTGAGGCTGAAACCTGGAAACAAACACAAACCAAAATGATACTATTTTCTCCTAAAAAACCAACTCATCCTTTTTATGTTAAAGCTGACCCTGTTAGGTTTGACTCCATGCTTTTCACTCTTCTCATTTAGTAAATTAACAATACCAAGGTAGACCTCTCAGTTAAGCTTATAAGACGCAGGTCACAGAGTTTGGACAAGGCACTAGATAACTGACATTGTCCCTAGACTGAAACAAAAAATGATTTTCTCTATCTTCCCTCTTCCATATAGATCCCACCAGGAATCTACCATAATCTTTGCAGCAGTATATACATAATTGTGTCTAGAATAACTTTTCTAGGGGCTAGGGATCAGGTCATTTTCAAAATTTCTTGGGTGCATGTCATATATGTGATGATCATATATGTCCTATTATCTCTTTATATTTCTCAAATGGGAGGCTCATATAAGATTTGGTATTAAACAAACTCAGCTCCTAAGGTCATGAAGCACCCACAGCAATTTGGGTGGATTACTATCTGGATTTCAGTTATGGAAGGAATCCTAACTCCAGCCAGGCATGGGTCATTCCTCTGGTGGATATTAAGGGGAATATGAACTTTGAGAGGAAATAATGAAGTCCAGAGGATTTGATTTCCAAATTTAATTCCTTTGAATTTTGAGGTCATTGAACCTTAAGAGATTTGTGCTTCAAAATTTATTTTCACTCTGTATCTAGAAACATTTGTATCCAAATTTGTGACTCTCCTATCTTGGCATTTTATTACTAAAGCATTGTAACATAGTTATTGGATCTCTTTGAAGAACATATGATTGACTATGATGGACAAAATGGCTGGATAAATTGGGGTGGAAAATAATGGACTTGAAATAATTAATGTGTTGCTTGGATCAAATTCAGAAAATTCTGTCCACTAGTGGTTTCAGGATTGCATCCAAAGAATTAGTGGTTAGTAACCTGAAAATATCCCCATAACAGTGAAAATAAGACTGGATTGAGAAATGGCAGATCTACAAACATTAGGGAGATAGGCATACCTCAGGGTGGTCATCAGCTTAATTGTTAAGTCTAATATGTTAAGAGAAAAAAAAGCTTGGGAATGTGAGAGGGGAGGAATGTATCTTTTCTACTGATGATGTTGCCTTCTGGTGGAGGAAGCTCCGTAAGGGTAACACCGCTGGCCTCCTTCCTCCCTCTCAGGGTACCCTACTCACAGGAAGTGATTCATTTTGTGGAAAACCTTGGGAAGAATAAAAATGGGTGAGCTCAATTCAGTTTCTTCCCTTCTTTGTTGGGAATGATCTTGTCTGCAGAGATTATGTGCTCTTAAGTGCTCTCAGTCTTTCAATGGGCATAGTAGGGAGAACCCTGGCAGCACTGTCAGGGAGGAGGAGGGGATACCATCTTAGTAGTCTAGGGAGCCTTTCACTGGGTGAGTAACTCTCTTAATTTTGAGGTTCTTTACTGGAAACACATTTGCCTGCAAATATAAGCCCAGTGTAGTCTTTTCCAATAATAAAGTTTATATTTTGGTTTCTCATTTGCCTTAATTTGGGTTATTTTTTTAATAATTCAGAACTCACAAGAGTAAAGAGGGGGGCTACTTATTGTACCTTCTTCATTTTCCAAAAACTGATATTTTTTATCTTGTTACATTATACCTTATAATTTCTTTTTATGTTATAAATTTGGTACCAAGAGCCTTGCTGATTTTAGCCATAGTCATTCCATGCCTAAAATGCAGTATATCAGAGACTATAAACTGTCTCCAACAACCATTTCGCTTTCTTCCTTTTAGTACTAGAACTTTTAAGGTTTGGTTGAGCACAGAGTACCTAGGTAGCAACTACATTTTCCATTTTCCAATCCTGCTTGGTGTCGCACTGTGGATATGGTCAAAGAGATGTGAGCAGAGATAAAATGGACATTTCACAGGCATGTCATTAGAAGGAAGCTGTTTGTCTTACACATATCCTTTCCTCTTTTCCTCTGATTAGGACACATAAATAGCAGTGCTGAGACAGCTTCAACCATGCGGACACAGACAACAACACATTCTAGCAGTGCAACTCAAAGTGGCAGTGTAAAAGGACATAAAACCTTCCCCCATAATGTAATTCAAAATACTGCTCTCTTTCTTAAGAAAGTCTAGTTTAAGAAAAAAAATTACCTGGACAAAGCAAAGCAGTGTGCTTAGTTATTTTGGTTATTTTGCATACTAATACTAGCTTCTTACCTTACTGAAGACCAGTAACAAAAAGTTAATGGACCATATTTTGAGTAGAACTACCCTCAGAAGATGCATAGCAATATTACTAAAGAAATCTGGCTCCCTTAAAAAACATGTGGAGTAGAGCGACCTTTATCCCTGGGGAATATAGGCAACTGGGACTTTTTATACTATTTTTAAAAAATTTTAAACTTTTATTTATGAGAGATAGAGACAGCACGAGTGAGGCAGAGGCAGAGAGAAGAAGACACAGAATCCAAATCAGGCTCCAGACTCTGAGATGTCGGCACAAACCCCAACGTGGGGCTTGAACTCACGAACTATGAGATCATGACCTGAACCAAAGTCGGTCATGTAATCAACTGAGCCACCCAAGTGCCCCAGGCACTGGAACTTCTTAATGTGAGAACACAAAACCTCCTCTCTTGTTTAAGCTTCTACTCTTTAATTTCTATTAAAAAAACTGAATATTATTTTAACCAATACCTTCTGGCAATGACTCTTCTCCCATTAGTCTCATACTTTGTACTTTGTCCCTAGACAGGCCCCAAATATGACCCTGTTTCTTCATTACTTTAAAGAAATGTGTAGAACAGATGGCTTGTTTGACTCCCACTTTATCTTTTTTTTTTTTTTTTTACAAATAGTTTATTGACAAATTGGTTTCCATATAACACCCAGTGTTCATCCCCACAACAAACAACCCAGTAAAGAAATGGGGAGAAGATATGAACAGACACTTCTCTAAAGAGGACATCCAGGTGGCCAACAAACACATGAAACGTTGCTCAGCATCCCTCCTCATCAGGGAAATACAAATCATAACGACACTGAGACACCACCTCACGCCAGTCAGAGTGGCTAAAATGAGCAAATCAGAGAACTCTAGATGCTGGCGGGGATGTGGAGAAACGGGCACCCTCCTACACTGTTGGTGGGAATGTAAACTGGTACAGCCCCTCTGGAAAACAGTGTGGAGGTTCCTCAAAACATTAACAATAGAACTCCCCTATGACCCAGCAATAGCACTGCTAGGAATTTACCCAAGGGATATAGAAATGCTGATGCATAGGGGGATGGGCATGGAGGGGGGCACTTGTGGGGATGACCACTTTATCTTTTTCCAGGCCATGAGTCCTTGGGTAGTGAGAGTGAAGAAGAAGAAAACTTAATTCAAATTACATTAACAATACAAAAAGTATGATGCAAAGGCTTTACCTAGTTACCACTCTTCAATTGCACTAGAAGATCCTCACCTCAGGTGACCATCATTATCCTTTTTTTTTTATTTTCTGAGAGAAAGAGAGAGAGAGAGACAGACAGACAGACAGAGAGACAGCGTGAGCAGGGGAGCGTCAGAGACAGAGAGAGACACAAAATGTGAAGCAGGCTCCATGCTCTGAGCTAGCTGTCAGCACAGAGCCCGATGTGGGGCTCAAACCCATGAGCTGTGAGATCATGACCTGAACCAAAGTAGGATGTTCAACCGATTGAGCCACCCAGCCACCCCAACCAACATTATCCTTTAGTGAAGCTGGCCACTCCTTCCCAAAGACAAATAGATGTATGGTGTATGAAGGAAGTTGTAATATACAAATGTATCCTGAATTCCAAAGGTAAGCCTTTATAAAAATATAAAAAAATCATCATGATGAAGTCACCATTAAGTTAACCATTAAAAAACCCTGATTTTTCAAATGCTGCATGCTACACAGCTACATTATCTAAAGGCACACTAGGCATGAAGGATGAAAGGAAGGGCCAGGAGCAAAAAATGATTTGATAAGAACAAAAATGACTTTATGAGGTCCTTAATTTGTAAGTTAACTATTATTATGATTCAATTATCAAAATAATGTAGTCTTCAGATCAAGGAGCCTAGAGATAGACCTCAGAGCTACATCCGTACTAGAAAATTTTATTTCCTCAAGGTAGATTAGAATTTTAGTACAGAACTAATGCATTCTAACACACACTTTACTTTCCATGTTTGATTTTCTATTTCTTTACCCCATACTATAAATTAACATAGTCTGGCACTTAGGTGACTGCTTTATTAACTGGCAATTTGACTTTTCTTTCTGTGGTGACACAATTGTGGGGCCAAGAGACTCTAAGCCCATATGCAGCCATGGCCAGAGAAGAAGAGTTCTGAATCTGAGGAGGGCTGAGATTCAATAAAGAAGTATCAATCCACATAAAAACCTACATAAGCAAAGTCCAAATAAGCAAGTAGCTCCATGTTCAATGGGAAGAGTGAAAGTTGCCAGACCAATGAAGGCAGAATCAAGAGATTTCAAAGAAAAGTGATGTCTGAAAAAGAGTCAGAGAAGATGGATATCACTCTATTTACTTCCTCAATGAGATAATTAAGCATCCCTCCATAGACCAAGGAGCTGGGGGGACACAGCACCATATGCCAAGGAACCCGAGAGGAGTCTTACCTTTCCCTGCAGTAGGCAGTAGGAATGTAGGCCTTGGCCCAGCTGTGAACCCTCAGTGAGCTTTATCTTCATTCAACCATGGTCTAGGAGCCCCTGGAGAATACTAACAGACAATCAACATAGATTAGAGAGCCTTTGTGGGAGCCCAGGAGTTGGGTGAAGTAGCTCTAGGACAGGTCAGGAGAAAAAAAATCTGATATTTGATACATTGAAGAGGGAAAGAGAAAGTTTGACTTTACTTGTATCACCTCTAGCCCAAGACAGCACAGCTCAGTGCCAAGAGAGCCCTTATCAGTCTATAATTTCTCCCATAGAGGAAAGCGGTAGTTTGTAAGTGAGCACATGGTTTCCTCAGCTAGATGGGATGCTGCCAAAGAGGCCCAGTTCTCCCTTGGCTCATCCAGAGTGCTGAGTTGTGAGCTCTATGGCTGGTGGTGAAGGCAATGAGCCACCTGGAGAACAGCCAGAGCTCAGAAAGCATAAAAGGGACACAGATCCTACTAACCACATCACAGACTCCAGTGAAAGTCCTGTCCATGAGTCACTGGGATGTTTTTCCCTTTAATCCCTCTGTTGGCTCATGGGCACTCCCAGCATTCTACATGCTTCTTCCATATACCTCTTACCTATAAATGGCTCCCTATGTATGCTCTCAATGCCCCAAGAGCAAGCTTTGGCAGGCAGCTAATGAGCATGTGCAGAAAGCTGGCTGGAATCTGTGTGCCTGGGAGAAATCACAATGAGCATTTAGCAATATCCTTGGAAAAGCAAAATGGAGGCTGTCAGCCTCCAGCCTTGTGTGTTGCAGAATCAAGGGACAGGAGGGGTGCCTGGATGGCTCAGTCAGTTAAGTGTCCAACTCTTGATTTTCACTCAGATCATGATCTCAGGGTCATGAGATTGAGCCCCACATCAGGCTCTGCACTGGGCATGGAGCCTGCTTGAGATTCTCTGCCTCCTTCCCTCCCTCCCTTTCTCTCTCTCTCCTTTTCCCTCTGCCCTCCCCCTTAAAAAAAAAAAAGAGAGAATGCATACAACAGATTCATGGAAAGCTGATCAACATCACTAACCATCAGGGAAATCATCAAAGCTGCAATGAGATATCACTTCACACCTGTTAAAATGGCTATTATCAAAAAAATAAGTATTGACAAGGATGTGGAGGAAAAGGAACCATTGTGCACTGTTGTTGTGCAGCCATTATGGTAAACAGAATAGAGGTTTCTCAATAAAATAAAAGTGGAGAGAGGGAAGCAAGATGGCGGAGAAGTAGGGAGCTCCATGCATTTCACTCACCCCTGTCTCTCAAACGGAGAAGGCCTGAAGCCATAGGACACTGAACTGCTAGAGTTTGGGAGGAAAGGAGACAAAGTACACTGGAAGGCAACCTCATAGGTGCGTCAGTGAGAACTGGGGAAGATAAAAACAGGCCAGGACCCGGAGACCTGGAGGGAGGGGAGGGAACCCCCTTCTCGGGGAGCCACAATGAGTTGAGGGGAAAAGAAAGAGTGGTTGAAACTGCTCATAGAACTGTCCCTGAAGAAGAGAAAAACCTCAGCTCGGGACAGAGTGATCCTAGTTCTAGCTGTGGTGTTGACTTTGGGCTGGGTGCCCTGTCCCAGGTGGTGCCAGGAGAAACTGCTCCACTGCTCTCCCGGCTTGATCCCTGGTGGGGAAACGGTCAACCGGGGACTGCAATGCTGCTCTCCGGGCTTGATCTCTGGCTGGGAGGCAGCCAGGGCCGGAGACTTCAACATTGCTCTACAGCGGGGAGACGGCCAGGCCTGATACTGATCCGCTGCTCCACTGGCTGGATCCCTGGCGGGGACTCAGCTGGCCTGAGACTGCATTGCTTGTCTCCCTGCTGAAAACCAGCAGGGAAGGGCCCTACCTGCAGGATTGTGTTTTGGGCTGTATCAATAAAGCTCTGTGGACTGGGACCTGGAAAGGAGGAGGGGCTTGGGACATAGAACACCTCACTTTGGCTACACCCATGGAACAGGGAGATAGGACCCAAAATGAGTGATTTGCAGTGCTTGGTTCCAGAAGGGACTGGGGTGCTGCCATTTTTCTCCCCACAACCACCAAGGTGGGACCTCAGGGAGTGGCCGGAGGGACTCAGTGGAGGCTAAGACCTGCCTACACCAAACCACACCCATCCCTGCTAGAGAGCTGCCTTTTTTTTTTTTTTATCTGAGCCCCAGGCAAGACCAACATGGATGCACTGCCGTGATTAATTCTACATCAGTTCTTTCTATTCAGGTATATTTTCCCGTATCCCTCCCCTCTGCTGAACTGGGCACTCTGGTCATTGATTTGCTTGAACAGTCACATTTAATCCATTCTCTAGATGTATATTCTACACCTCCACCACTACCTTTCTCTCTCTCTCTCCCTCTCTCTCTCTCTCAAATAAGCAGACTATATAGTTTCTCTGAGAAACATTATCTTCGTTTCTTTCACCTCACCTCCTACCATATTCTCCTCTTTCTCTCTCTGATAAAAGCCTCTTAGTCTCTCTGCCTGGTCACTGTCCAATTTCGCTTTCTCCCTGTGCTGTTATTTCTCTCTCTGTATATGCTCTTCCATCAGCACAGCATACAACTTGCTCTTTATTTGTAGCTTGGAATTCTGGTTTTAAGCTTTTAACTGTCCTTTGTCTTTTTTCTTTTTCTTTTTTTTTCTTATTTTCTTTTCCTTTTTCCCTCTCTGCTTGCTCATTTGTTGCATTTGTCTGTGCACTTGCCTGCCTTTGCTCCCTGTGTGTTTGTCTGTCTGTTTTCTTTTCCAGGCCTACCTCAAGTAACAAGCCAAAGTACCTATGGTGGAGAGTCCCAAATACCACTACGAGTAGGGAAATAAAATAACCAAACAACAAGAGAGACCAAGAGACAACATTAAAAGAACACTTCCAGAATGGGCAGGCCCTAGAAAGTCAGAGAACCTTCTTTAATACAGCAGTACTTGCAGGTGCAGAGTGCATAACAAACTTTTGAAACTAACAAGAGACAGACAGCTAGCCAAAATGACGAAATGGAAGAACTCTCCTCCAAAGAAATTCCAGGAAGAAGTGACAGCTAAAGAACTGCTCAAAACAGATATAAGCAACATAACTGAACAAGAATTTAGAACAGTACTCATAAAATTAATCGCTGGGCTTGAAAAATACATAGAAGACATCAGAAAAACTATGGCTACAAAGACTATGGAGCTAAAAAACAGTAGTGATGAATTTAAAAATGCTATAAATGAGGTGCATAATAAAATGGAGGCGTCCAATGCATGGATTGAAGAGGTAGAGAGGAGAATAGGTGAATTAGGAGACACAATTATAGAAAAAGAGGAAGCTGAGAAAAAGAGAGATAAACGGATCCAGGAGCACAAAAGAAGAGTTTGAGAATTGAGTGATACAATCAAACGGAACAATATCTGTATCATAGGAATTCCAGAAGAGGAGGAGAGAGGCAAAGGCATTGAAGGAGTCCTTGAACAAATTATAGCTGAGAACTTCCCCAATCAGGGGAAGGAAACAGACACTGAAATCCAAGAGGCACAGAGAACACCCCTCAAATGTAAATTGAATCAATCTTCTGCATGACATATCATAGTGAAACTGGCAAAATACGAGGACAAACAGAGAATTTTGAAAGCAGCTAGGGATCAAACAGCCCTACATACAAAGGTAGAACTATCAGAGTAATTACAGAATTATCTACTGAAACTTGGGAGACCAGAAAGGAATGTCAGGAAATTCGCAACGTGATGAACAGAAAAAATATGCAGCCAAGAATACTCTGTCATTCAGAATAGAAGGAGACATAAAGGTCTTCCAAAGTAAACAAAAGCAGAAAGAATTCATAACCACTAAACCAGCTCTACAAGAAATCCTAAGGGGGACTCTATGAGGGAAATGGTGCAAGAAGCACAAAGTACCAGAGACATCACTACAAGCATGAATCCTAAAAAGAACACAATGACTCTAAACCCATATATTTCAATAATAACACTGAATGTAAATGGACTAAATGCTCCAACTAAAAGACATAGGGTAGCAGAATGGATACAAAAACAATATCCATCTATTTCCTGTCTACAAGAGACTCATTTTAGACCTAAGAACACCTTCATATTAAAAGTNAAAAGCAGAAAGAATTCATCACCACTAAACCAGCTCTACAAGAAATCCTAAGGGGGACTCTATGAGGGAAATGGTGCAAGAAGCACAAAGTACCAGAGACATNTCTCTCTCTCTCTCTCCTAGAAATAAATAAAACATTAAAAAAAGAGAATAAAAGTAAGGAGATGGAGAAACATCTATCATGCTACTGGAAGTCAAAAGAAAGCGGGAGTAGCCATACTTATATCAGACAAACTGGACTTTAAAGTAAAGACAGAAACAAGGGATGAAGAAGGGTATTATATAATAATTACAGTGTCTATCCATCAGGAAGAGCTAACAATTATAAATGTCTGCCCACTGAATATGGGAGCACCCAAATATATAAAACAATTAATCACAAACAGAAACACTCTTATGGATAAGAATGTGCTAATTGCTGGGGACTTTAATACTCCACTTACAGCAATGGATAGATCAACTAGACAGAAAATCACTAAAGACACAATGGACTTGAATGACACATTGGACCAGATGGATGTGACAGATATATTTAGAACTCTACATCCTGACGCCATGGAATTCACTTTCTTCTCAAGTGAACGTGGCACATTCTCCAAGATAGGTCACATACTAGGACATAAAGCAGCCCTGAATAAATAGAAAAGAACTGAGATCATACCATGCACACTTTCAGATCACAATGCTACAAAACTTGAAATTAATCACAGGAAGAAGTCTGAAAAACTTCCAAAAACATAGAGGTTAAAGAACACCCTACTAAGAAATGAATGGGCCAATCAGGCGATTAGAGAAGAAATTAAAAAATATATGGAAACAAGTGAAAATAAAACTACAACAATCCAAACTCTTTGGGATACAGCAAAGGCAGTCCTAAGAGGAAAGTACATTGCACTCCAGGCCTATTTCAAGAAATTAGAAAAAGCGCAAGTACAAAATCTAACAGTGCACCTAAAGGAACTAGAAGGAGAGCAACAGGAGCACCCCAAACCCAGCAGAAGAAGAGAAATAATAAAAATCAGGGCAGAAATAAACACTATAGTATCCCCCCCCCCAAAAATTGAGATCAATGAAACCAAGAGTTGTTTTTTTGAAAAAATAAACAAAATTGACAAACCTCTAGCCAGGCCTCTCATAAAGAAAAGAGAGAGCACCCAAATAAGCAAAATTATGAATGAAAATGGATTTATTACATACAATCCCTCAGAAATACAAGCAACCATCAGGGAATACTATGAAAAATTATATGCCAAGAAACTGGACAACTTAGAAGAAATGGACAAATTCCTAAACACACACACACCAAAATTCACATGGGAAGAGATAGAAAATCTGAACAGACCCATAACGAGTGAAGAAATCGAATCTGTTATCAAAAATGTCCCAACAAATAAGAACCCTGGGCCAGATGGCTTCCCTGGAGAATTCTACCAGACATTTAAAACAGAGTTAATACCCATTCTTCTCAATCTATTCCAAAAAATAGAAATGGAAGGAAAGCTTCTGGACTCATTCTACGAAGCCAGCATCACTTTGATTCCCAAGCCAGATAGAGACCCTGCAAAAACAGAGAACTACAGGCCAATATCCTTGATGAATACAGATTGAAAAATCCTCAACAAGATACTTGCAAATTGAATTCAACAGCACATAAAAAGAATTATCAACCATGATCAAGTGGGAATCATTCCTGGGTTACAGAGCTGGTTCAATATTCACAAAGCAATCAATGTGATACATCACATTAACAAAAGAAAAGATAAAACCCATATGATCCTGTTGATAGATGCAGAAAAAGCATTTGAAAAAACTACAGCATCCTTTCTTAATAAAGACCCTCGAGAAAGTCAGGATAGGTGGAACTTACTTAACCATCATAAAAGCCATTTATGAGAAGCCCTCAGCTAACATCATCCTCAATGGGGAAAAACTGAGAGCTTTCCCCCTGAAATCAGGAAAGCAAAAGCAATGTCCACTCTCACTACTGTTGTTTAACATAGTACTGGAAGTCCTAGCATCAGCAATCATACAACAAAAGGAAATAAAAGGCATCAGAATTGGCAAAGAAGAAGTCAAACTTTCACTTTTTGCAAATGACAGGATACTCTACATAGAAAATCAGCAGACTCCACCAGAAGCCTACTAGAACTTATCCAAGAATTCAGCAAAGCTGCAGGGTACAAAATCAACCTAAAGAAATCAGTTGCTTTTTTTATACACCAATAATGAAGCAACAGAAAGAGAAATCAAGAAACGAATCCCACTGACAACTGCACAAAAAACCATAAATTACCTAGGAATAAACCTAACTAAAGATAAAAGAGATCTGTATGGTGAAAACTGTAGAAGACTTATTAAGGAAATTGAAGAAGACACAAAGAAATGGAAAAACATCCCATGCTCATGGATTGGAAGAAAAACTATTGTTAAAATGTCATTATTACCCAAAGCAATCTACACCTTCAATACAATCCCAATCAAAATTGCACATTCTTCTCAAAGCTAGAACAAACTATCCTAAAATTTGTATGGAACCACAAAAGACCCTGAATAGCCAAAGTAATATTGAAGAAGAAAACCAAAACGGGAGGCATCACCATCCCAGACTTTAGCCTCTACTACAAAGCAGTCATCATCAAGACAGTATGGTATTGGCCTAAAAACAGATACATAGACCAATGGGTCAGAATAGAGGACTCAGAATTGGACCCACAAATGTATGGCCAATTAATCTTTGACAAAGCGGGAAAGAGTATCCAATGGAAAAAGGATAGCCTCTTTACAGATGGTGCTGGGAGAACTGGAAAGTAATGTGCAAAAGAACGAAACTAGATCACTTTCTCACACCATATACCAAAATAAACTCAAAATGGATAAAGGACCTGAATGTGAGACAGGAAACCATCAAAACCCTAGAAGAGAAAGCAGGAAACAACCTCCTTGACCTCAACCACAGTAATTTCTTACTTGACACATCCTCAAATTATTAGAACCTCATCAAGATAAAAAGCTTCTGCACGGAAGAGAAACAATCAATAAAACTAATAGTCAACTGATGGAATGGGAGAAGAATGTTGTAAGTGACAAAGCAGATAAGGGGGCTAGTATCCAAAATCTATAAGGAACTCACCAAACTCTGCACCTGAAAAGCAAATAATCCAGTGAAGAAATGGGCAGAAGACATTAACAGGCAATTCTCCAAAGAGGACACCCAGATGACCAACAGACACATGAAACGATGTTCATCATCCCTCATCATCAGGGAAATACAAATCAAAACCACACTGAGATAACACCTCATGCCGGTCAGAGTGGCTAAAATGAACAAATCAGGAGACTCTAGATACTGGCGAGGATGTGGAGAAACGGGCACCCTCCTACACTGCTGGTGGGAATGTAAACTGATGCAGCCCCTCTGGAGAACAGTGTGGAGTTTCCTCAGGAAACTAACAATAGAACTCCCCTATGACTCAGCAATGCTGAGGAATTTACCCAAGGGATACAGAATGCTGATGCATAGGAGCACATGTACCCCAATGTTCATAGCAGAACTCTCAACAATAACCAAAACACGGAAAGAGCCTAAATGTCCATCAACTGACGAATGGATCAAAAAGATGTGGTTTATCTATACACTGGAATACTACATGCAATGAGAAAGAATAAAATCTGACCATTTGTAACAATGTGAATGGAACTTGAGGGTGTTATGTTGAGTAAAATAAGTCAAGCAGAGAAGGAAAGATACCATATGCTTCCACTTATAGGAGCATTAGGAGGAATAGGAGGAACTTAACAGAGGACCATGGGGGAGGAGAAAGGGAACAATAGTTGGGGAGAGGGAGGCAAACCATGAGAGACGCTTGAATACTGAGAACAAACTGAGGGCTGAAGGGGGTGGGGATAGAGGAAGGGGGGAGATGGGCATGGAGGCGGGCACTTGTTGGGATGAGCACTGGGTGTTATATGGAAACCAACTTGACAATAAACTATGAAAGAAAAAAATTAAAAGTGGAACTATCATATGATCCAGTAATTCTACTTCTGGATGTATATCCAAAGGAAATGAAATCAGGATCTCAAAGAGATTTGTGTATTCCCATGTTCACTGTAACATCATGCACAATGGCTAAGATATGGAAACAACCTGAGCATTTGTCTACAGATGTTATATAAAGAAGATATGGTATATGGTATATGGTATATTCAATGGAATATTCAGCTAAAAAGAAAGAAATCCTGAAACAATGTGGATGAACCTTTTGGGCATTATACTATGTGAAAGAAGTCAGGCAAGGAAAGACATATACTGTTTGATTTCATGTATATATGGATTCCAAAAAGATGAACACATAGAAGCAGAGAATAGAATGGTGGTTGCCAGAGACTGGGAGATGAAGGAAATGGAGGAGATGTTGGTTAAAAGACCAAATTTGTAGTTAAAAGATGACTAGTTCTGGGGACTTAATGGATAGCATGGTGACAATAGTTAATAATATTGTATTGTGTATGTGAAAGTTGCTAAGAGAGTAGATCCTACATGTTCTTACCACATGCAAGGAAAAAAAGGTAATCATATGAGGTGATGGAGGTGTTAACCCCCAGTGTGGTGCTCATTTCACAATGTATTAGTGTATCAAATCTTCACATCATACATCTTAAACTTACACAATTTGGTATGTCAATTACATCTCATAAAGCTGTAACAAAAAAATTCAAAATGAGAAGATTGTCAGGGAAGTGGCAAGCAAATAGGCATATACAGAGAACAAGTTTGAGAATTAGAACAGAGCTGCAGCTAAAGGGAGTAAGACATTCAACATAGGAGCGAAATTTAAGAAGGTCCCAAAATCTCAGTAATCTAGAGAAATAACATTTCAATGCAATGTTTAAAAATCAAAATGCACACAAAAAATCCATGAACAATATATCAACATTTTATGAAAACCAAGTCTAACTCTATACTTTTATAGATCTGCCTCACTTGTCTCATCCTAATCCTGGTCCTCTTGATCCTATCTTTATTTAAAATGTTTATATTTTCTTCATTATAGATTCTTTTACATTAATTTTGTTTCTTAAAAATATTGCACTAAAGGGGAGTCTTGGTGACTCACTTGGTTGAAGGTCCCACTTTGGCTCAGGTCATGATCTCAGGGTTCATGAGTTTGAGCCCTACATCAGGCTCCCTGCTGTCAATGCAGAGCCAGCTTCAGATCCTCTGTCCCCAACTCTCTCTGCACCTCCCCTGCTCGTACTCACTCCTTCTCTCAAAAATAAATAAACATTTTTAAAAAGACACTTTAAAAAATATTTCACTAAAACAGTAGTTATCTTGCTCACTCAATTGACTGATGCCCTCTTACATTTTATACCTACTGTGAGTGCCTCACTCAAACTCACCAGTCCCAGCCCTGAACTAAGGGTCAAAATTCCTGCTTTTCTCAGAGCATAAACGTGCTCTACTATTTTGGAGAAAAGAACTTCTTGTTATTTATTTACTTCTGTAAAGTGGAAGCCTTAGAGTAGATGATTTCCAACATTTGTTTCAGCCATGGCATTCTCCAGGTGGGTTGGGAAGAAGTCTAGGAGAAGGAGCTTTAGACAGCTGGGTCGTTGCATGTATATGGATGTATAAGCACACTGGGACCTGCAGAAGAAGCAGAGCTGATGGGTGAAGAGGTAGAGAGCTGAAAGCTGACAGCTGGCTCCAGATATCACCACTGAGTTCCTTACATTCAGGGCTTTGATTTTTCCTTCGCTTTTTGGATTCTGTGACAAACATTTAAACAATGCTGGCATGGGATGTCAAGGGACAGAATGAGTCTCTGAGCAACAGCTAAATGTCACTTTCCATCCCTGGTATTTGAAACACAGAGTACCCAAGTGTAGAAAGTGATAGCTGCTCTGGAGTGGGTGCTACAAGACTCATTTCATATCCAGGACCACATTCCAATGGGGCAGTCCTCAGCACTGCACAAAGTTCTACCATCATTTCTCACTCCAGTGATGATTCCTGCCTGGTTATCGGTTTGGTTTTTCAGATGACTAGATTTCAAGCTATTGAAAAGCAATAAGGGAGCAAGGACAAGGTCTCAGAGCTGAGCTATACTGGATTTAATTGCCTATGAGATGCTCTGGCTGAGAAGGGAGACAGGCAGGGCAGTTCCAGAATGCTGATGTGTTGATGTAGTTGTAATGAGGCAGGAAGAACATTGCTTCAAGGGTGTTTCCAAATGGGTTTATTTTGTTGAGATAAAGTCAGGAAAGGCAATAGAGAGGCTTGCAAATTGTTTTCATGTTTAGAAATGATAGGGCTACCACTAAGATATCTCTGATATCTTATCACATGGACATAATGTGTTTAAGTAAGGTCAGTGGAAGCTAAAGGCTATTTTTTTTTTTTTTTTGGTTCGGTTCAGTAGACAAAGAATGAAAGACCAGAGATCTTGGAGCAAGACAGGGGATGATCAGATTCTAATATGTGGAGGGGTGAGTATGAGAATTGTACCTATTGTTAGATGAGTGAGCTTGAACATAATTTTTAAAGGGCCACTCCTGAATTATACCCCCTTTGTCTATGCCTCACTGTCTTACTTTCACTCTGTTAAAAAAAAAAAAACAATAAAATTGTTCTTGTTGAACATGGTAGATCAGACATACATATTCATTGCATTTCCTTCTTGAAACTGCACTGAAATATCTGTAAAAAGGTTTTATAAAGATATTTTTAAAGCCGGTAACAGCCCACCTGAATTATCCACACAGTTTTACAGGATAAGAAGTAGATACATGAATAGTTATTGAGGTAGCAGTACACAGAAACCTGAAACTTTCCTTCTGAGACAGTACAGCAAGAAAGATGGTCATATCTCAGCACTGAGTATATTAGAAATAGGAAGATTATCTCTGATAACTGGGAAATAGGGTGGAGATGAAAATAAAGTAATGGGTTGAAAATATTTACAAGGTACTCCTTACCACAGGCTTCCTCCCTTAGCCCACATTGCCAGGTGATTACATATCCTTTAGATTTGCTTAAGGAAGACATAAGTTCATGTTTTTTTTCACATTAACAGATTCAGGGAAATCCTCTCTGAGATGACTAGCCAGCTTATAAAATTAAACCTATACCTACTGACATCTGGAGGTCCTTCAATAAAGCAACCAATTCCTCCACTTAATCACATTCTTGTGAATTAAGTCATTCAACAACTCCCACCCTTGCAAAAGTGTTTCCAAAGAGCTTTTAGAATGACTCTTACTTATATAATTGAGGTATCCCTAATGTGAATCAGAGGTAAAATAAATATGAAAAAAATGAAATAAAGAAAAAAGACATATCAAAGAAATAAATAAAATATAGACAGCTAAGCAAACAAAAAAAAACGATAATCATTAATATCCCCAGGAAAATGAGAAAATATATTTCATCCATTAAAGAGCAGGATACCATCATAATCAAAGAAAAAGAAAGATCTTTTGTTCTCCAACTTCTGGCCATGAAACAGTAACTGTATAAGATTTGCCCTCTTGCCATAAATACCTATTAAACTAGAAAAACATGGGGTTCCTGGGTGGCTAAGGTGGTTCAGCATCCAACTCTTGATTTTGACTCAGGGATTCCACATTCACAGTGTGGGAATGAATTCTCTCTCTCTCTCTCTCTCTCTCTCTCTCTCTTTCTCTCTCTCTCTCTGCAGTCTCTCTCTCTCTCTCAAAAATAAATAGACTTTTTAAAAAAGAAACTGTAAAGAAAAAACAAGAAAAACACATGAGGTAGCTGTTTTCAGGAAATGAATCATTGACAAATCAGTACTGTGATCTCTGAAATAAGAGAAAACCAGAAGGAGAGCCCAAGTTTCTCCAGGCTCTCAGTATAGAGGTGCACTCCTGTCCATGGAGTTGGAAGGTAGAGACGAAGCAGAGTGTGGCAGTTTTGCTGAGCTGAAGAACTGGGGATTTGAGAAGAGGGCTTCTGAAATGGTTGGAATTTGGGGGTAAACTACCAGAGTGGAGTAAGCTGCAGAGCTGAGAGTACCCAGAATTCCGTATGTCTCACCTCCATAGACCTTATCAAAGACTGGTTGCCCATGTGAAAGGTGAGACCCTATGAATCCCAGAAGAGGGGAAATGACGTAGTGTTGAGCCCTAAATGAAAATACCAGAGGTTGTGCAGTTCTGGAATATATGGGTGTACCAATCCAGGCTTAAAGTGAAAAAGCTTGGTAAGCACCTTGCTCAATCATTGGAGACCTTGGAAATGTTCCACCTTATGAGCGAGAACTACACCCTAAGTTAAAGAGTATGACCTAAAACTATAAACAAAATTAAAATAGCCCCCTCGCCCACACAAAAAAGTAAACCTGAGTCTGATATGATCAATAAAACCCATCATTATTTAACTGTGTGCCAGATTTTTTAAAAAGACAATGTAAATAAAAGCAGGCAAGATAATTCAGTATTTCTACAATATATTTTCAAGAATGTTCAATTCAGGGGGAGCAAAACTTGCCACCCCAAAATGTATTTCTTTGGCATCTGAATTACTTTAGGCTGATTATTTTTAAGAATCAGAGGTACAGGAAGAACCTGTGACCTTCTCCCTAACTGCCTAAAAGAATTTAGATAGAGGTCTGTCCCAGGAAGGGAGCTATCCCTGTAGATTACAATAGTATAATATGTATAGATATGGTAGACAGGGAGGAACCCAGCAAAATTCCTCTCTGTGTCCCATTGTTTCAATGTGCTCAGAAAACATTTGTTTACCAAATATTTGCTCTTTTTCATTTTTACTGTGAATTGTCTTCCTTTCTTTTATAGCCTTAGACCTTTACCCTCTTCTCCTATGTACAGAATGATATATATATATCTCATTTTGCCCAACTGACACTGGAATCTCATGTTTATGTGGATTCCTCATAAGTATGTATTGAATTTAATTTTCTCCTGTTAATCTGTCTTATGTCAATTTAATTCTTAGACCAGCCTAAAGAATCTTAAAGGGTATAAAAGAAATTTTCCTCCCCAACACCAACAAAATATAAATTTGCAAGATACCCAAAGAAGTAGGAAAATAAATCCAAGCAAATAAACAAGCAAAAAAAAAAAAAAAGAGTCAATAGAAACAGATTTCAAGATAATCCAGTTATCATAATTAGCAGGAAAAAAAAAAACTTCAAAGCAAGATGTTATATAGGTATCCAAAGACTTAAAAAGGGATATAAAGAGATAACAAATAGAAAGCTCAGCAGAAAAATGGAAACAAAGTAAAACAACAACAAAAGCAAATACAAACTTTGGAACTGAAAAACCATAAATCTGGAAGGAAAAGGTCACAGATTGGGCTGAACAACAGATTTGATATTGCAAAATAAAGGATCAGGAACTCGAAGACAAATTGGGAGAAATTAGCCAATCTTAAGAAGAAAAAGAATACCAAAAAAGTAAACAAAACCTCAGTAGAGAAAGCAAAGTTCTACAATATAATTTTATCTTCAAGGAATAACTCCTTTGTTTCATCCAGTGTTCCACTGATCACATTTATAACCACGGTCTTATTTAATCACCACAATCGCCCGGAAAAGTATCATTCTTCCTATTTTATAAATGGGAAAGTTCATACAAAAAGTAATGACTTTAAATCCAACAGGATTTAAAGCTAGTCATTAATATTTTCATCCCTTTTACCTTCCTCACAGTTTCCTCTTAGGTGCCAGATCCCCAGTCTTTAATATCTCTTCCATTCCCTGTCTTCCCACCTAGACATCAGAAACTACTCTTCCTCTCTGGATGTCTCTGCAAGAGATCCCAGGATCATCTCTTAGCTTCTTCCATATATCTCCCCTGACATTTAAGTCCCTTTGATTTATTTATTGGTAATAAAGTTGTCAGAGCTACTTAAGGAGCATTCTTGGTAATCCAATAGGCAATTGCAGACTGATTTCTATTGTGAGAAGTTATTAAATGGCCTTGCAATTCTGTTTCACCTTCATATATTTTAAATGGAATAAAACAGATGTAGCTCCCACTTAGTATGTATAAGATACTGCATTAAAAGCTTATATTGCATATGTTATTACTTTTTTATTTGAGACTAATTATATGGCAAGCACATTGCCAGATTCAAGGAACACCACATTGTACAAGACAGGGATCCTGCTTTCATTAAAATTTATAGTCTCATTCAGTCTAATTTAATCTTCAAAATAGGCCTATCTCTACCAAGGTGAGTATTATTACCCTCATATTACAGGTTCAAACACTGACCCTTGCAGAGGCTTGACTTGCCTAAAGTAATACAGATAATAAATAAATAAATATTGTACCCCGAATCTGTATGTGATTCAAAATCATGTGCTGTTAGAAACTACTCCTTGTTAATAATCTCAAAAAAAAAAACAAAAACAAACAAACCCTGAAATGGCAGGATAGCTAGAAAAATTTCAAGTATAAATAAGGATGAGAATGCAGCAAGGCTAGCCTTGATATTAATGATTACTACATTGGTTTGTTCCTATGGGTGCTTTCCTAGGCTTTTTATGTACAACATGTCATTTAGCCCTTCAAAATGACCTCATGATGTAGATATTATAGTTCTTAACTATAGATTAGAAAACCAAGTTTCAGAGGATTTAGCAGTTTTTCTCAAAGTCAGATAGTAGACAACTCTGTCTTTTATTATTTACTAAGACATACTGTCTTTTGAGAAAGAGACTTTGCTTTGGAAACTGCCCCTATTCCTGTTTAGTCCTGCTCGTCCAGGTGTCAAAAGCCATGGGCATGCTTTCTTTCTCCACAACCTTTCTACACTCTCCTTCCTTAAAGTATGTCAATCCCTATGACATTCAATTGAGAGATGGAACAGCAATGGCCTTGGTCTCAGAGATTCCTACCCTGATCCTAGCCCTGCTACTCATTAGGTCAAATCACTTTCCCTCGCTGGGCCTTATCAGCTTTCCATCTGGATATCTAGTCACCAACAGGTATGGAGCAGATAAGTAGAAATCTTCAGACTGTGACCCACTGATATACGAAGTTGATGATCACCCAGGAGCTTCTTGCTCCTCAACTAGGGCAGGAAAGAGTCCACAATGTTCAGCTCCTTGGAAAAACACCAAGGGGGCACTTTTCAGCATCTGTGTCAGGAGATGGAACCAGCTGCAGGAGAAGCCACTTCATCTGAAGTGAAGAGACTGGAGGTAGGACTGTTGGTAACTAACAGGGAGGGAAATGGTGGGCACCAAGCATGGCAAAGAGCATTGGGTCTTAATGGGTTGTATTCCTACTAAGGTTTCTTTTAAAAATATTTTTAAGCCTGGATATCCAGCATGTCTGGCAGCATATCTTTCAGACTTCTAGGTGGGAATTTTAGAAAAATTGACAGGTCCCCTAAAACAATCTGACTCCTTTTTCATGTGGACCCAGGCCCTTACACAGCAATCATAGACAAGCAAATCCCTACTAGCCAAGTAAAAAGCAATACAGTTCTGAAACCCCTTTGTGTTGAAAAGATGGAATTATTTCTTACTTATATTTAGTATAATTTCTCTGCTTCCTGCCCTTCCTGTTTGCCCCAGTGGGTGTTGGAAAAAGCAAGCTGAATCTGATCAAAGCATTGTTGCTCTACTATTGGAAGAATCTGATTTTTTAATTCAGAGGAGAACCTCTTATTTAATAGGCATAATTTTTAAATTATTTCCAAGAATCAAATGTACAAAGAAGTGAATATTAGATTATAAAGATGACCTCCTCTGAACTCCCAAAGCACACACATCCCAAAGTTCAAAGGGCTTCAAATTTCCCCACTTGCAAAATGAAAGTCTTGTCCCAGAAAGAGCTTATACTCAAGATTCTATTTGTGACATTCTATAAATCTATTAACATGTTGGAGTTCCTTTGCCGCAGAATGCCTCTAGGAAATAAACTTTCCGTAAGTACCAAAAATAATCCAGAAGGGAATCTTAAACAGTTATCTAATCTCAGATACCTCTGGGAATATCGATTAGAAGCAGGGATAGAAAATGGCAACAAAGAAACAACATCCTTGATATTAATTGTCCTTGCTTATCTGTCTAAAGCAGAACTGAGAAAAGCATACTTTATTTGCTATAGTTCACCCATTTCTTTTGTTTGAAGGGAGTATACATTCAACAGAATAAAAATGGATATTGTTTTATTTTCTACTAATAACATCCAAGGATATGGCTTCATAATTGCTTTCTGTTTCTGTTGTTTTTCAGCATTTAGAATGACTGCAACAACAGGAAAAGAACTGTTTGAGAACGACTAACAGCATGAAAAGCAATGCTGAGGCTTTGTTCTACCTGACTGAAAACCTAAGGATTTTAAGATTTATGTTTGCCTGCAAAACGTCACAGTGAAACACTATGAAAGGAGCCTACAACGGTTAACATGGCGAGCCATGAAATCATAGAGGGACTCCTCAGAGGTGCTGGGGCTGAGATGGTAAAAAGGAAGGATGTGTAGCCCAGTCCTATTCGCCATGAGGCCCTGGGGCTTGTATCCTAATGAGGGCTTCATGTGTTAACTCTGCCTTGCAAACACCCTGGGAAGGAATGGAATAGCTATTTTTCAAGGCCACGCAATAAAGACTTCATAGAGAGCAGATATACCAAGATTAAGATCAATAATGTAGGTAAAATGCATAGCACAGTATACTTTACACATGCTACATAGTTGTGCTCAATAAATAATACCAGAATAACATCAGTGGCAGCAGCAGTTAAAAAAAAAAAAGCCATCATATAAGAAGTTGTGATTGTAGGAGTAGTTGCTATTTTTACCCTATTTTCAAGTAGGAGATAAAAGAGAAGGGCATATCTTGGGGCAGTCTCCTCTCCCAATCTTCCTCTTTGGTATCCAGAGGTCAAAGATAATGGGAGCCCTACTGGAAGAAGTGAAGGGTTTGGAATATGTATGCCAGTCCTTACAGCAGCTACTTAGTATGTCTTATTTCTAAACTCATGTGGTAGGGAGCTTCAACTTTGTGCTATAAGAAAACTGAGAATATGGAATTACAAATTTGTTCAACAGGGCACCTGGGTAGCTCACTCAATTAAGTGTCCAACTCTTGATTTAGGTTCAGGTCATGATCTCATGATTCATGCGTTCAAGTCCTGAGTCAGGCTCTACCCCAAGTCTCACAGTGTGGAGCCTTCTTGGGATTCTCTCTCTCCCACTCTCTCTCCAACTCCCTCACTCTCTCTCTCTTTGTCTGTCTCTCAAAAAAAAAAAAAGAAAACATTTACTAAGATTTTTTTCAACAAATTCAGAGCTGTTAAACGATGCAAATTAGGACACAACCCCAGATATGCCTTCCCCATGCATCTACCTCATATTGCCTCCTAATCTATATATCCTAAAATTACAAGAGTGGAAATGACCCTCTGTTACTTCTCTTACCATACAACATTACTACTAGGTAGGTATTATTATTTACATTTAAGAGAATGGATATCGATATTCTGACTTCAAAGCTGTCCTCCATTATCTTCTGGTTATAGCAAGCCCTGTGGGTGGTGGAGGTGATCCCAGATACTCTCCTCACAATCTTCCCTACTGATGAGGGCTGTTTTTAACCATGGCAAACACATGGATTAAGGGAGGATTCTTTTCCAATTCCTTTGTTTCCTGTTGGAAATGCACAGTAACTGGGTTAAGGATGGGAAGAGACGGTTTGGAGCCTCTGGTGCTCAGCACTGGAGCCAGGTGGCACTGACCAGGGTATAAGAGGCACAACTGTCAGGGCCCCTACTGGAAATGGTAGTAGGGCTATCACAGACAGTATAGGACTGCAGAGCTTCTGCGGGAAATAAAAAAGCAGATATGGGACTATGTCAAATTAAAAAGCTTCTGCACAGTGAAAGAAACAAAACTAAAAGGCAACCTACAGAAGGAGAGGAGATATTTGCAAGTTACATATCCAATAAAGGGTTAATATTCAATTTATATAAAGAACTTATAATACTCAACACCTACAAAACAAACAACCCAATTAAAAATGGACAGAAGAAATAAACAGATATTTCTCCAAAGAAGACATACAGATGCCCAACAGGCATATGAAAAGATGCTCAACAACATTTATCGTCAGGGAAATGCAAATCAAAACTACACTCAAGTATCGCCTCACACTTGTCAGAATGGCTAAAATCAATGACACAAGAAACAAATGTTGGCGAGAATGTGGAGAAAAAGAAACCCTCTTGCTCTATTGGTGGGAATGAAAACTGGTGCAACCATTGTGGAAAATAGTATAGAGGTTCCACAAAAAAATTAAAAATATAACTACCCTATCATCCAGTAATTGTACTACTGGATATTTACCCAAAAACATACAAAAATACTAACTCAGGGGCGCCTGGGTAGCTTAGTCGGTTAAGCGTCCGACTTTCGCTTAGGTCATGATCTCTCGGTTCGTGGGTTCGAGTCCCGCGTCGGGCTCTGTGCTGACTGCCAGCTCAGAGCCTGGAGCCTGTTTCAGTCTGTGACTCCCTCTCTCTCTGACCCTCCCCTGCTCACGCTGTCTCTCTCTCTCTCTCCTAGAAATAAATAAAACATTAAAAAAAATACTAATTCAAAGGGATATATTCACCCTGACATATGTAACAGCATTATCTATAATAGCCAAATTATGGAGACAACCCAAGAGTCCATCAATTAATGAATGGTATTTATACCCAAAAATATAGTCATAAAAAAGAATGAAATCTTGCTATTCTCAATGACATGGATCTAGCTAGAGGCATAAGTAAAATAAGTCAGTCAGAGAAAGAGAAATACCATATGACTTCTACATACTCATATGCAGAATTTAAGAAACAAAACAAAGTAGCAAAGGGAAGAGAGAGAGAGACAAACCAAGAAACAGACTCTTAACTACAAAGAACAAACTATCGAGGGGAGGGTATGAGAAGATAAGTGAAATAGGTGAAGGGATATTAAGGAGAGCACTGGATGATGTATAGAATTGTTTAATCACTATATCGTACACTTGAAACTAATATAAAACTGTTAACTATACTAAAATTAAAATAAAATAATATTAATAAAAAAAGAAAGATATGGTAATTTCTAGAAAATGGTAAAAAGACAACTCAGGGATTCCTGAAAGTAAAGTTGATAATCACAGCAAACTACTAATCAACAATAGGTCAACTTTAAAAACAAAGTACAAGTGGTACCCAGTTGACTGTATTTCTTTACAAATTTTGTCAGTTATAAAATCTCCCTGTAATCTTACCTCTTGGTGAGAATTTTAATTGCTTTTATTTTTATTAAGAAACACAGGGCTGGCCAGATCGTGGGCTGTTCTTCAGCCATTTGACCAGGTGGACAGAGTGTCGGCTGTTCTCTGTCTCCTGCCATCTTTGGTGTGCTGAGTAAACTAGAGGAGCAGCCCTATAGGTGGAAACTCAGTTCCTCAGATACTCAGGACAACAGCTATTTACATTTAGACCTTCAGGCAATGACTCTACAGTATAGGGTCTGGTTGCTTTCTTTCAATCTCAGCTCTATCAACTACTCACTGTGACCTTGGGGAAGTCAATTAAACTCTAGAGACTTTCTTGGTCAGTATAATATAGTTTGCTGTGAGCATAAAATAATCGTGCTGGTAAAGCACTTAGCACATAATGATTGATCAATAGGTGTTAGCTATTATTTTGATCATTGCCTTGCAGGGGTTCAGGATATGGAAATGTGTTAATCACGCTATTGTGGTGATTTGGATGTTTATTAGCTCTATTAAGGAGAAGAGTCTTGAGAAGGAAGGGAGAGGAGGTTATGAAAGCATTCATCAAATCAAAGCTAATATTGCTTCCTCCTCTGCAGACAGCAGCCAGTCCTTCTAAAAGGTCACTTATAGGCGATGGCATGTTCCCAAGCTATTGGCTTGGTTAAAAGAATTTACTGAATCTTAGAAAAGAAAAATGTTCCAGGCTGGATTTTGACACCTTTCTGAGGCAGCTTGAGGATTTGTTCCCCTCTTCTCTGACTTCTGTTCTGGGGAGAGTATTAGAACCATTGCTGGCTACTCATGAAGTCTGAGGTGGGATCAGACAGAGAAATCCCTGCACTTCTCTGCCATCTCCCCTCCATTACCATCCCCAGTACACCCTTGTATCCACCCAAAATTTTCACCACTTCCAGCCCTTATCAAAAAAAGGGATCTTTTATTTCTGCCCCTAAACTGTTAGCCAAGAATCAGCTGCTTTTGCCTACTTGGTATCTAACATAATTCTGGTAACAAGGGTGGCTAACTTGTTTTGTAGCTTCTCATAATTCTACTGCCTAAGTGGGCAGCACATTGCAGTGGAAAGTGTACTACATAGATTTCAAAGACCTGAGTTCTAGGTTATGCACCAATAGGATAATTGTCTTACCTTTTAGGTCTCTGTTTTCTCACCTGGCATTAGGTGAATGAGAACCTGCTTCAATAGGGTTGTATTGAGAACTTAATGTCAGATAAGAAAGATGAGTCCATCTGCCTAAGAACCTATTCAGATGGCCATGCAATCTAATGAAAATGGTTCATGGATATGAAGATATTTTTTGTTTATAGTGAAGAAAGGAAAACATCTTCTCATTAACTTCCTCCTGGGGGAACAAAGTTGACGGGGACAATTTTTTACTCCTAGCAAAAGAGCCATCTTTCTCCTTAAACGGAATTTAAGCCCATGTTCATCTCCACCTCCACCTCCCAGATATGCCACAAGGGGGAGCACTTATCCTTCTGGATGTTCAATACAGCTTCATTACTATCCAGCCACCATTTCCTGGTGTAAATGTTTCCCTACCTAAAACCAGATAGATACAGAAAGAATAAAGAGAGACCCACACTGAGCAAGAAAAACACCAGTATCCTGCCTTGTAATACGATCAGCTTGTTTAAATTAAGTTCTACTTTCTTTTAGATCTCATTTTTCCTTTATTTATAAAATTCATTAAAATCTTGCCGGGCACTAATCTAGATAATGATGATTCAGAAATGAAAAGATTTAGTCTCTGCATTTGAAGAGTCCACAGTATCATGGATTAAACCAGAGTTGCAAACCAATAGCTCTAATGCGAAGTGATAAATGCTACTATGGAAGAAGCAGGAGCTTGGAGGAAGGAGCCCCTAGGGTTTGTTAAGAGTAAGAAAAAACTTCACAGAAAAGGCAAATCTTCACTTCGCTTTGAAGGAGAAACAGCAGTTCGGTAGGGAAGAAAACAATGATGGGCACTGCAGGCAGAGAGGAGAAAATAGGCAACTACAGACATGACAGAGGGAAGGTCAGTTAGCTCAAGACACATTTAAGGTAATAACCAGATTCTTCTTATCCTTTGGTTCATGGACACTTCCTTATTTATGATATTATACATATGTGCTTACTTCCATTTTTTTGTGGAGGGAATCTATTAGTTGATTTCATATTCCCAAGCTGACTGGTAATAAGGAGAAAATACACACACACACACACACATTTATATACAAAGAGGGAATTAGAAAATCTCCAAATTTATACAACCAGTTCCATCATTCTACGGTATTTATTTTCAATAAAGAAACTATATACATAAAACTAACCCTATGTCTCAATGGTTATGTCCAATTCTTATTATGTAATGATTCTTAATCTATAGATTAACTATTACATACCCTGGTCTCACTTTGGCTCCTTTGCAACTTCCAATGAAATCTGCATTTGTTCTAAGACATGTGCTTTCAACAGCCTTGGGCAATTTCAACTCTGTCTCTACATGCTACCCAGACCTTTTTTTTCCTTTGATTTTTTTTTTCTGTATTAAAACTAAATTGGCCAGTGAGTTCTTAAAATATGTCTAAATAGTGGAGAGGAAGGTAGCAATAATTCCATGTGATTTCCTCTAAAGTCTTCATCATCTCCTATCACCTCCTCTCTCTCAACCAAAGACCCTGTTAGTTATTCTACTGAGGAATGGGAAGCACTGGGAAGAGAACTTTCCTGTCCTCCCTCTATAGCCCGCAGCCCACCTTTGTACAGTTTATTCTGCTAACCTACCTACCGTTATCTCTAGTCAACCCCTCCCTGGTGCACTGAATCCCCCCCTTGTCAGTTAAAGATATTTCTCCAACATTGTCCATTCTTTTTCATGTATCATCATTTTTTCTTTCTCTACTAAATTTCTTCCAGTATCATTCAAACACAGTGAACTATCTCTGACCTTAAAAAGAAAATCCCCCCCTTTAACTTCATATCCCTTTTGTATAATCACCTCATTTATGTTTCTGCTTATAGCACAACTCCTTAAAGTGATTGTCCCCATTTCTCTACTCCTGTTTCTCATTTGGACCTCCTCTGTCTCTAGCAGAAACCAGCTATATTTGCAAATTCGCAGCCTTCCTGATTTTTCCACTGAACAGCAACACCATCATACTCGATTATTCCCGTTTCTAGAAGTAGGTTCTTCACTTGTGGGGGACAGTACACTTTCCTGATTTCCCTAACTCACTGGCCACTCCTTTTCTATTTCCTTTGCTGGACTATTTTTGTCTTCTCCACCTCTGAAAGACTGAGCACACCACAGTTCATGTCAATTGGAATACTTCCTATTCAGTAGTTTCCAAATTTAAATCAGTAGCTTAGACTTTTGCCTTGAATTTCAGAATCCTATGCTCAACTGCTTCTTTTCAGCTTTTCTTGGATGACTAAGAGTTATTTTTAATTTTCTACCTACACTACCACCCACAAAGCTGCTCCGTCCCCAGTTTTCCCCATTTTTGTAAATGGTGCCACCATTCCCCACCTCCCTCCCTCCCCGCCCCTTGCACAGACCAAATACTTTGGACTCTCTCTTTCTTTCACAAATAAACAGATCTACTCTGACATCCTCTACTCTCACATTCTCTCAGCTTTCCCTTTGAAATATACTCACAATCCAATCTCTCCATCTCCGCTACTGCCCCCGCCCCGGCTCTAAGGCCTATCTCCCACTCGCTCTCTGCAACAGACACCTAACTATTCTGTTTTCATTGTCTCTTCCCTAATCTAGAACAACTGATATAATATTTTTAAAATGTAAATTGTATCACTCTCCATCATTTCATGTGGTCTCAAATGTAACTTTATCTGAGAGTCTTCTGATCTATCTAAAATAGCACCTCAATTTTCTTTTTTACTTCCTGGAATTATCCATAGTTGATATTATAGTACTTAATCTGAATGCATGTGTATATTTCTAGTCTAATTTCTCCACACATATAGCTCTTTGAGAGCAGGGACTTCTCTTGGATTCACCACTTCATGCTCACTACAACAGTGCCTGGTGCATGGTTCACATGGAGAAAGCATATATGCCAAAGATAAGAGAGGGCAGACGTAAATGAGTCTATGTGACAACCTGCACCTAGATCTTGTCCAAAGAGAGTCTCTAACTAAAGCTGACAAAAATCACCTCATTTGCCTTTAGTCATTTCTCTCTAGAATATATAAAATTTACATAGGGTTTTAAAATATACAGAAATGAAGTAATGGGTTGAGGAGAAAGTCAGTGTTTGAAATTGGTGAAGGCAACAATTTTTAATAAAAGCATATGCCTTGGTATAAGTCTAATACTATTAATATGGTAATAGCAATTTTTTACTGAGTACTTACATTACATGCTAGTTTAAGTGACTTATATGTATGAACATAGGTATTCTTCACAACATTACCATCAGTGAAATATGTTTAATTTCCCCCATTTGACAGGTGAAGAATAATTGGGCAAGAGATATTATCACAGAATAAATGACAGACAGTTTTAAGTGTATAGGTCTCTTAATATTCTGTGATTCTTTTTTCTTCAGATGATAACAAAAACAAAAACCTTAGGATAAGATTCCTTATTCCTTATCAATCATTATCAATCTATCATCATTCACCTAATTGTATCTTTTTAAAATGAATGAAACGTTCATATTTATAGACATTCTCATCATTTTTAATAATCAAAATTATTCACTTTTAAAAATTAACTCATCCCAAAAGTGGGCAACAGAAATCCAGTTGAGTTGAATTCTGGGCCATTTTGATTTGTACCCTCAACATGTGACACTTTTGTACTCTCTAATGTAATAAGATGTTTGAAGTTCTGTGGTACTAACTGCCAAAGGTGTGTTTTCAGTTATATTTCCAAGGATCCCAGGCTCATTTTAATAAGGAATGATGTTGATAAGCCAAGATTTAAGAGGAAAGTATACTGGTAACTATTGATTGCTTCTGGCCCTTTATGCTGCTTAACTACATACATTTAATCATCCATGCCAACAAAATTTCAAATCTAACACCATGGTGCTCTTCCTCAGCACTTTTTCCATACCACATTTACCTATTTGTTTTATCCTGCACCACATAAAATAATTTCAAAATGTATAAACTAACACCACTACTATTAACTAATAACACAACTTATTAAAGTTTAAGGAATGTTTGTATTCTTTTTTAATTCTTAGTTCATATTTTATTAAAGGTGCACATTCAAAATAACATGATGCTATTATTTGAATTAATTTTTCTATGTAGATACGTTATCATTTGATATACAAATAAGTTCCTTTGTTTCTCTTTGGTCTTGAATTTTGCTAAACATATCACTATAGACCCATGTATGATTATTTGCCTTAGAACTATCAATTAATAATTCATATTAATAGATTTCCTAATATTGAATCATTCTTTGATCCCCAGAATTAATATACTTTGGCCATGACATATATTCTTTTTTTTTTCCCTTACATAGTTTATTGTCAAGTTGGTTTACATATAACACCCAGTGCTCATTCCAACAAGTGACATGTTTTCTTAATATGTTGTTGGAAGATTCTTTTTGCAAATAAGATTCTTAAATCAATATTCATAAAGGAAACTTTTCTAGCTTTTTTCCTTAGCCTTAGAAGATTTAGTTTTAAATATTACATTTGTTTCAGAAAAATATATATAGAGCCTTTCTTCTGTTTTATTTTTTTACCCTAGAAGAATTTTAGTAGGAATAGTTTTCAAAGGATCGGTAGAATTCCCTATGTAAGCACCTAGTTTGAGTAATTTTTAGGAGGTAGCTCTTTTCATTCTTTATCCTTTTTAAATATGATATATATCCATAAGTTATTTGAAATAATCTTTTATGATCTTAATTTTTAAAAAATAGTTATTTCCCTCTGTCACTTTTTGCTGATATATAGATATACTTTCATTCTTTATTTTTAGATAAAAGTGGTTTGTCTATATGATGGTTTTCCCCAAAGAATGATAATTTAATTACTTTAACTTTTTAATATTCATTTATTGATTTATAAATCAAATACAATAAACACACTTAGAATATATCCATTCTAAGTATATAGCCTGGGAAGTCTTGAAAATGCACTCGTTTTTGTTTTTTTTAATTTTTAACACTTATTTATTATTAAGAAACAGAGAGAGACAGAGCATGAGCAGGGGAGGGGCAGAGAGAGAGGGAGACACAGAATCTGAAGCAGGCTCCAGTCTCTGAGCTGTCAGCACAAAGCCCGACGCAGGGCTCAAACCCACAAATTCCAAGATCATGACCTAAGCTGAAGTCAGACGCTTAACCAACTGAGCCACCTAGGCGTCCAGAAAATTCACTCTTGTAACCACACCACAATCAAAATATAAGACATTGTCATCATCACAAAAACTTATGCACATTTGCAATAAATCTCCAACATGACCCTTGTTCCTAGGAAACAACTCCCTATTTGCTTCCTATAGCTTAATTTTGCCTATTTAAAAATATCATGTCGGCTCTGTGCTGGCAGCTAGCTCAGAGCCTGGAGCCTGCTTCAGATTCTGTATCTCCCTCTCTCTCTCACCCTCCCTGCTCATGCTGTCCCTCTCTCTCTCTCTCTCAGAAATAAATAAAACATTAAAAAAATAAATAAAAATATCATATAAATAGAATCATACAGTATATAGGCATTTGTGTCTGCCTTCTTTCACTTCATCAAACTTGCTGCATGTGTCATTAATCCACTTCTTGTTACTGCTCCCTATGAATGAATATAACTGTATGAATATAATACTGTAAATATAACAATTTTTATGTACTTTTACTGTATACCTTATATGTCTTCTTTGCAAAGTGTCTGTTTCAGTCTTGCTTTTGTATATTGGGTTGGTTGCCATCTTAAAAACAAATGAGCTGTAGGAGTACTCATTCATAAAGACAAAAAATTAACAAGGAAATGCTGTGTTTAGAGAGATAATATATTTTCTGCCAATCTATACCTTGCTGTTTTATTTCAGTAATGGACTGTTTTGGAGAGCCTTGCCTTGCATTCTACCTCTCTATCCTGCTATCTCTGGTCTTTCAATTACATAATCCAAGAAATTTCCCAGTGTAAGTTGGGATTCTGCCACGCATAAAGAATCTTCAATAATGCCCAATGAGTTCAAGGCAATCTAGCAACAGCTTTCTCTCTGTCAAGATGTCATATCAACAAAAATATTTATTGCCATTTGGGAACTCAAGCTCAGAGTAGTGGAGGAGTTGGTACCAGATCACACAGTAATTACAATGTTGATTATTATTCTTTCCTGGGAAGTAGATGGTGTATATTTTCTCCTGTAATGTTTATTTCCCATAGATTTTATAGCTGTTCTAAGCCATTTTATGGTTTAAAATTTTAATTTAGATGTGTCTCAACTCCCAACTAGATGCTCAATTCTTTATTGGCAAAACACGTTTCATAAATTTTATAAGTACTAAAAGGACAAAAAAGAGGAAAGAAGGAAAGAAGGCAAGAAAGTAAGGAAAAGAAAAAAAGAAAATCTTAGTATGCTCAACTTGTTCTTTTTTGTCTGGTGTTTTATCAGAAAAAGCCACCAACTTTTACAGAATTTTCCCTGTTAGTAATTTGAAAATCATGTCCTTAACTCAAACACCAAGCACTGAGAATTCTTTATCTCTAAAATCTGTTACTCTCCATCCTCTATTGTTTATTTAGTCCAAACATATCATTTCTTGCTTAAATTATTTTTCATTTTCACTTTGTTTTCCTGATTTTAGTCAGTGAAAGCTTAAAAACACTTCAACAAATACTTACATTGCAATTAGCAATACTTCCCAAAATCTACCTCATTCATCTATTTATTTACCAAAAGCAGGAACTCTGCTATACTTTGTGATGGTTGGGATAAAAAAGGAAGAGCCCTTGGTTTTACTTTCACAAGTGGAGTAGACAAACTTAAGAAGAAGAAGAAAGAATCAGGCATCCAAATTGGTAAGGAAGAAGAAAGAATCAGGTATCCAAACTGTCACTATTTGCAGGTGACATGATACTATATATTGAAAATTCTATAGACTCCACCAAAAAATTATTAGAATACAATATATATATTATATATCTCTGTTATATATCTATTAGATATATCTATTAGATATATATAAATCTTTTGTGTTTCTATACACTAGTAATGAAGTAGCATAAAGAAGAATGAGAAAACAGTCTCATTTACAATTGCAGCAAAAATAATAAAATACCTAGGAATGTACTTAACCAAGGAAGTAAAAGGCCTATGCTCTGAAATTCTTAAGAAATTAATGAAAACAAGTAGAGATGATGCAAACAAATGGGACGATATTCCATGCTTATGAACTGTGGGAACTGATATTGCTAAAATGTCCGTACTACTCAAAGCAGCCTACAGAGTCAATGTAATCCCTATCAAAATACGAATAGCACTTTTCACAGAACTAGAACAAATAATCCTAAAATTTGTTTGGAATCACAAATGATCTCAAATAGCAAAAGCAACCTTGAGAAAGAAGAACAGAACTGGAGATAAATCCTGAAATCTGCAATTGAAAATTTAAAAGTATACTATGAAGCTTGGGGCTCCTGGGAGGCTCAGTAGGTTAAGCATCCTACTTCAGCTCCAGTCATGATCTCATGGTTAGTGGGTTTGAGCCTGTATTGGGCTCTATGCTGACAGTTCAGAGCCTTGAGCCTACTTCAGATTCTTTGTCTCCCTCTCTTCTCCCTCTCTCTGTCCCTCCGCCACTCATGCTCTATCTCTCTCTCTCAAAAATAAATAAATGCTAAAAATTTTTTTTTAAATTATACTATGAAGCTATAGTAAACAAAATGGTATGCTACTGGCACAAAAATAGACACATAGATCAATGGAATAGAATAGAGAGCCCATAAATAAATCCATGCTTTTATGGTCGATTAATCTAAGACCAAGAAGGCAAAAATATGCAGTGGGGTAAAGACAGTCTTTTCAATAAATGATGCTGGGAAAACTGGACAGCTACATGCAAATGAATGAAACTGGATACTTTCCACCACTCAAAAAAAAAAAAAAAACCAAAACAAACAAACAAACCAAACTTCAAAATGGATAAGGACCTAAAGGTGAGACCTGAAACCACAAAATTCCTAAAAGAAAACTTAGGCAATAATCCCTTGGACACTGGCCTTAGCAACATATTTGTGGATATGTCTCCTCAGGTGAGGGAAACAAAAGGAAAAAATAAAATATTTGTACACCAAAATAAAAAAGCTTTGCACAGCAAAGGAACCATCAACAAAATAAAAAGGCAACCTGATGAAGAGAAGATATTTCCAAATGATATATCTGACAAAGGATTAATCCCCAAAAAATAGTTATACATAAAATGTAACCTCTAAAATATAGTTATGTGAAGAATGTATACAATTCCACAAGACAATCTGATTAAAAATGGGCAGAGTGCCTGAACAGACATTTTTCTAAAGAATACAGATGACCAACAGACACATGAAACGATGCTCAACATCACTAATCATCAGGAAAATGCAAATGAAAACCACAAATATCACCTCACACCCATAAGAATGGATAGAATAAAAAAGACAAGAAAAAAGAAGAGTCGGTGAGCATGTAGAGGAAAGGGAATTCTAGCACAGTGTTGCTGGGAATGCAAACTGGTGCAGCCATTGTGTAAAATAGTATGGAGGTTTTTCAAAAACTTAAAAATAGAAATCCTATATGACCCAATAAGCCCACTATGGGTATTTACCCAAATAAAACACTAACTTGAAAATATATATGCACCCTTATGTTTATTGAAGCATTATTTATAATAGCCAACTCAACCATAAAAAAGAATGAAATCTTGCCATTGGCAGCAACATGGATAGACCTAGAAGGTATTATACTAAGTGAAATAAGTTGGGCAGAGAGAGACAAATACCATATGATTTCACATACATGCTTAATCTGAGAAGTAAAACAAACAGACTCTTAAATACAGAGAATAAACTGATAGTTGCCAGAAGGGCTGGGGGTGATGAGCAAAAGAGATAATGGGGATGAAAAGGTACAGACTTCTAGTTATAAAATCAAGGTCACAGAAATGAAAAGCACAGCCTAGAGAAAATAGTCACAATAATATTGTTATAATGTTGTATGGTGGTATATGGTGACCACATATCGCATAGACTTATCAAATCACTGTATTGTACACCTGAAACTAATACAACATTGAATATCAATTATATTTCAATGATAATTTATCTTTAATTTGAAAAAAGGAATCAAAGAAAACAATCAGGAATCGATGTGATCAGGAGCACATAAGGAAGAATGAATATTTTAGCTGAATCTTAAGAGAAGAGTAGACATTTATTTATTTTGTGTGTGTTCCTTTGCTGTCTATTTGGAGCCAGGTTAAGGAGTAATATGAATTGTGTCCTGTGAATAGTGGAGGGTTGGGAGTAGGAAATGGATATTACTTTAATTTTTAGAAGGTAGCATTAGTGGCAGTTTAAGACCTGTTCGAACTTGAACATTTTGATCATTTTACTTTTTTCTCTCGTTTGACAGTGATTATTTGGGATTTAAGCAAGAAAACATTAAAAAGGAAAAAAAAAACCTTCTTTCTCATGATGGAGCTGCAAAGCACCATAAATCAGATCTATTTATTCTGCAGAGACTTACTTAACAGGTCCCTTAGGCAAATATTAATCAAACAAGCACCTAATTCCCTAAATCAGCAGAACTGTGGTGTGGGAAAAATGCAGAAAAAATGTGCAAAGGGACTCAGGAACCTCCTGAGAGGAAGAGATTAAGATCCTAGCTTCTTTCTATTTGAAGTTCAATGCTATCACATTTTTACTGCTGAACTGATTATGCCCCACAAAAGACCCACTGACAGCAAAAGACCTGCAGGAGAAGGTGTCAGGAGGGAAGGGAAAACCTGACTGGCCACCCAGGCTCAACAGGGGGGCCTCACCAGAGGTGAGCATGGCATGTGGCTGACCGTGGAAACGCATCCCGACCGCAGAGGAACATGTTAGGCACAATTGCTGGCACTTCAGAGTTAAACTACAGAACTCTAACCTTGTATACCTTCTGAGCACCTCTGGTGGGAGTGGGAGTGGGATCCAGACCAGTAATGTCTTTCCTGCAGATGATCTCGAAATACCCCACAGGGCAACACCAGCCCTCAAGTGCACAATTTGGCAGGAAAGGAAACCAGGTAGTCAAAAAGCTAGCATCTCCTTCTGGCCATGCCTAATCTTGAGTTCTCTTTAAGCCTAGAAGCAGGATGAGCCACTGGCTCCAGGCTGAATAACTCCCCAGAAGTTCTTAGACAATTGCTGAGTATTGAGGCGGTCTTAGGAGAGATACTCTATAATCCTGTGGGATTAGCTTGCTAGAGCCGCATAACAAAGTGTCACAGACTGGATGACTTCAATAGCCAAAATTTATGTTCTCACAGTTCTGGAGGACGGGAATCTGAGATGAGGATGTCAGCAGGGTTGGTATCTTCCCCGGCCCCTCTCCTTGGTTTGTAGATGGCTGTCTTTTCTTTGTGTCTTCTCATGACGTCCTCTAGATGTGAGTCTGTGTGCTCCCTCCATAAATACAGGATCCGCTCATACAGGATCAGCGACTATCCAGATGACTTCACTTTAATTCAATCACCTCTTTAAAGACTCTATTTCCAAATACAGCCCTATACTGAGGCACTTAGGACTTCAACATATAAATTTGGTAGGAGTGCAGGGGGTGCAGTTCAGACCATAACACTGGCCAAGTGCACCAATGGAGACTTAACGGAATTTCAATGCCGAGAAGGTAAAACCCCTAGAATTTTTAAGTTACTTTATTGTCCAATCATTACCCATCACCAATTTTTTCCTAGCTAGTGCTACTGCTCCAGAGATTTTCTTTAAACATATTGATGAAAATAGAAGATGCAGTTGAGGTCATCAGTATTTACCCTGACAACATTCCCATGGATGTTTTTATTCTTCTGTTATAAACTGCCTGGCATCGTACGCTGGTGAAGGAGATCATACCATTTACATCTGCTTAAAATTCTTATATAAATGTCAACATCAGAATAAAGTCCACACTCCCTAGCATGGCAGTTTTTAAAGACCTGTCCTCACCTGCCTTTCCGGTCTCACTCACTGTCTTGCCCCTACACAAAGGTGAGCTAAACACATCATTTGCATGTGTATATCTCCATTCCCTTCCTTATAAGAAATCTTCTCTTTCCCTAGAATGACCTTGCCTCCTGCCCTCTAGTTTCTGGTCTCATTTATATTCTTGTGTCATTGAATAATGCCTCTGTCACAATACACATTATATCAGATCAGAATTGTACATTTTTTTTTCATGTTGTACCCAAAGGATTCAGAGTGCCTTGAATGTAAGAAGTGGACCTCCCATGATTCAATGTCTGGAGCTTAGCACGTAGAATATTATTAGCTCAACTAAGATTTGTCAAATGAATGATTAATTGAATGAATTGTTATTGATGATGTTGGTGATAAATATTGCTTGGTGGCACATGCTTGTTCCTCGAAATTGAAAAAAAAAGTTATTGAAAAAATTAAAAATAAAAGTGTTTCTTTAAATTTTTTTTACTGTTTTATTTATTTCTGAGAGAGAGAGAAATAGCGTGAACAGGGGACGGTTAGAGAGAGGGAGACACAGAATCTGAAACAGGCTCCAGGCTCTGAGCTAGCTGTCAGCACAGCTAGCTGTGGGGCTTGAACCCACTAACCACAAGATCATGACCTGAGCTGAAGTCGGATGCTTAACCGACTGAGCCACGCAGGCACCCCAAAATAAAAGTATTTCTGAGATTCTGTTCCAGTGACAGAAGCAACACCTAAATAAGGGGAAAAAGATAAATGTATTTCCTGAGGACTTTCTCTTTCTGAGACTTTCAAGACACCACTGCTTTCCTTTGGTGGCTGGGATATATATATGGCTGCCTGGCTCTGGGATGCCTGAGTGCAGCCTTCACTTGACACCTGACAGCTCTGTCCTTCCCTGATCCTTTTGGGAGTTGTTACTATCAGGTGTCAGAGGCTTTTATCCCTGCCTTATTAAGATGGAGACACTGGTCCTGGAACCTAATTCCACCAAAACCCATAACTCAGAGAAGGGAGTGGGGGTTTAGGGAGACATATAAGAGAGCCCTTCAAACAAATTGAAAAGCTAGTCCAGGTTCTAAAATTTTAAAAGCTTTTTCATCACATCCATGTTCACTTTCTGTCTCTTCTCAAGAAAACAAAAGTTATTTCTATCAAATTGAGGTCAGAGGCCTCCCAAGAAAAGGCATAGGCCAGCTTCCCCCGAGGCAAGAGTCTCCCAGATTGGTCAGCCTCTGCAGGGGAGGCAGCCTCTGTGACTCTCCTTGCTATGTGGAGCAGCCCGGCAGTTTTGTACACAGGCTTGCTCCACCACCCACCCAGTGGTAATTGCTTTCCTGGGACGTGACAAGAAGCTGGGGTGGGAAAAGCCGGGCAGCATCCTGAGGTAATTGCCAAGGGCTTTCTTCCTGTACTCGTTATCCTCACAGACACTCAGCTCTCCAGGTTTCCCCCAGAGCACCCCAAGTCAGTCATGCCAAAGGATGGCATCATGGACACCTTCCCTCCCAAATGATAGAACAGAAGATTAATCCCCAGGCACTGTGCCTGGGGAAGCTAGGGAGTGTACATGGGAAAATTGGTAAGTGTATGAGGGAGACTGTGTCAGCTCTCTCGCCCTCATTAGTGGGAGCAGACAGAAGAAGCTGTCTGGGCTTGCAGACCTGAGGGGGTGCTGGCTGCCTACAGGGTCATCACTAGAGATAAAATCAGAAGAGTGCCACTATCTCATGGGACAGTTTTGCCTTGAATGAACAAGAGCATAGTAAAATAGGACACACAGGTGGTCTTCTCTTGTAGCCCGGAGAATGCTGACCTAGGGCTTAGGACTTAATACAGGATGAATAATTGTCACCTGATGTGGCTCAGACGCTGTGATCAGAAATGTATCCACAGAGAGCAATAGAAGAAAATTCAACTTTGAAAAACAATAGCTACGTTTGGGGTCAGTAACAAGCACTTGAAACACACCTAACATGCTTTTTAAAATAAAGATCTGCTACCATACACACACAGACACACAGACACAGACACAATCACACAATCACACAATGAGCAATAAGAGAATTTCTCTTTTTTTGTTTTTTGTCTTTATATTTTGGAAAGGAGGAAGCTTGTGCAAAGAAACAAATCTCAAAGACACTGAGTCCAAAGAGATCAGAAATAAGCTAGAAGGGCCATCTCTCTGAAATGTTATGCTAATATTATTCCAGGACCATTTCAATACTTTCATGCAATTATGCCTGTTTCCTCAAATAGACGACCATGCTCCTGGCTAGATCGGTGTGTAACACATCCACATTTGTATAGTCTTCGGGGTGCATGAAAGTGACAGGCACAAAGAACGTGCCAAATCAACATTTCTGGAAAGGAAGGAAATAAGGGGAAGAAAGGAGCGAGGGCAGGATGGAGACAGGAAGGGAGATAAGGAGGAAAATGGATGAGGGATGTTTTAGGGTTTTCCAAAAGTATACAGGAACCCATTCTCTGAGCCAAGATATAGGTTAAATTTTTCTTGGCATTGAGATGAATACAAAATATCCAGAAGCTATAAATTAAAAAGCAGTCAACAGTTTTTGTACACAGCCAATTCTCCAATCAAATTCAATAATGAAACAATATATAACATTCTGCACTGCTTCTTAGCATCTTTTGCCTGAAGTGGGCCACGTTCAATAAACAAAACAGTCCTGGGCCCAGGGGACAAGCAAGCAGAAATCCTAAACAAAGGTCTTCAAACAGGCACTTGAAGAGACTTTTCAGCCTTTTTCAAGGCAGAATATGCAGAGAGCTGAAAGAATGGCAGCACTGAACTTGACCCACCCTGCTCAAAACCACCATCTATCCTTTATGTAAGTATCGTTTTTCTTATAATTAGGACAAGTTGCAATATGGCCCATGCTAGCAAATACTATACCTCTGAGTAAAGTTTATCCCCTGATAATTCTCTGAAAACAGAAGGAAGGGGGAAGCCAAGAGTAGGACTTAGAGGTTCTCAATCATAACATTATCTCTTTCAGTAATTTTGAAGGGCTTATGGGAAACCTCTGTTTATCTAAGTCTACAGCATCCTTACCTAAATTGCCCCCCTCTTCTCCCTCTGGCACTGTGCTACGATGTGCACACACTTGCTCATGTGTGCACGTACACACACACACATGCATGCCTATTCTTTCCACTGGAAGATGAACATGATTAAAAGAACATTTGGGATGATTCCTGGGAAGTCTGAAAAATTAATTTTACTTTCAAGGACACAGAGACTTACTAGGAAGTATAGTGCAACAGAATTGCTTTATAAAAATTTTACTGGGTTTTTTGCCCCCTTAGAAATTACTCCCATTGCCAAACTCTTGCCTCCCCTCTAGCTCATTATAGCAATTTAAGAATACTCTGCTCTGGTTCTGGTTCTAGTTAAGATGGAGTAAGAAGCACCCCCCAGCCTGTCACTCCCACTAAGTCTAACAATAAAAACTGCACAAAATGTGTAGAGCAGCTACTTCAGGACTCTGAAAAATAAATAGTGGCAGACAGGCCGAGGAAGATCAGAATTCCAAGTCCCACCATAGTCTCAATGTTTGCCATTTTCCCCACTTGTCTTCCTGCTGTTCTGCACCAGATGGGGTGCAGTTGTTAAAGTACACAACACGACAGGATGGGGATTACAAGAAGAGGAGGAAGGCAGGTCATAAAGTACAGAGCCAGAACCTATCTTTACTTCAAAATTGTAATACTTTGTATATGATGGATTTTGCATTAATTGTTAATGCAATGCATTTTGAAAATATTTTTAATGTTTTTTTTAATTTTTGAGAGAGAGAGAATTAGTGGGGGGAGGGGCAGAGAGAGAGAGAGAGAAAAAGAGAGAGAGAGACAGAGAGAATGAGAATCTGAAGCAGGCTCCAGGCTCCAAGCTGTCAGCACAGAGCCCAATGTGGGGCTTGAAATTGTGAACTATGAGATCATGACCTGAGACAAAGTTGGATGCTTAACCAACTGAGCCACCCAGGTGGCCCTGATTCAATATATTTTTAAATAATGCATCAACATTTTATTTATCTTTGTTATTGATTTTTTGGCCTCCCTTAAATTTTGCACCTCTGGTGTGTGCCTCGTTTATTTCACCCTAGTCATGGCCCTGTAGCAAAGTAGAGTAATTAAAACCTATTTTATTCTGGGGGACTGAAAATGTGAGCCACAGGGAACAGGAAACTGTGGAGGAGATCAAGGATAGAAAGAGCTGGGGCGTCTGGGTGGCTAAGTCGGTTGAACATCTGACTCTTGATTTCAGCTCAAGTCATGATCCCAGAGTCATGGGATCAAGCCCTGCATTTGGCTCCTCACTGAGCATGGAGCCTTCTCAAGATTCTCCTTTTCCCTCTGCCCCTATCCCCACCTTGAATGAATGAATGAATGAATGAATGAATGAATGAATGACAACAAAAGTAAGGATAGAGAGGAGCTCAGGAAAGTGGCTCCATGAAAACTGTATATTAACTCCTGGTCTAAACCCCCAGCTGTGTAGACATGGATCAGATTCTAACCAGCAAACCAAAATCTGTGAAAACTGAGCCAAGATACATCACTGCCCAGGACACTGAGTGGTCACTAGGTAGAGCACAGACAGGACAGATAGAAGGAAAGTTTTTGAAAACTCAATTGACATTGGGACCACAGACAAGATAATCCCACAGAAGGTGAGATTGACTTACAGCCTGAACCTACCAGAAACAAACTACACCAACATTCTCTATAGTATTTACATGGTACACAACCCCAAATTAGGCAGCATATGAAGAACAAGGAAAATCTCAACTCACATTGGAAAAGACAATCAACAATTCCCAAGGCGAAGATGGCACTATCTGATAGAACTATCTGACCACATCTTTAAGGCAGCCATTATAAAATGTTTTAAGGAGCAATCATGAACACTCTGGAAACAAATGAAAATACAGAAAGTCTCATCAAAGAATTAGAAGATGTAGGAAAAACCAAACATATAGCTCAACAAATACAAATAACAGAAATAAAGAGTTCACTGACTGGACTCAACAGTGAGTTGGAGATGAATAGAGGAAAATCGAGAAAAGACTCAGAAAACTTGAATATCTATAAATTATCCAGCTTGAACAACAGAGAGAAAAGAGATAAAAAAAAAAAAAACAGTTTCAGATATCTGAAGGACATTAAAAAGAGGCCTATTGTGTGGGCCATCAGAGTCCCAGAAAGCAATGAGGAAGAGTTTGGTCCTGAAAAGTTAGTTGAAGAAATAATAGCCAGAAACTTTCCAAATATTTTGGTGTATAGTTCTAACAATTTTAATGCATGTATTGAATCATATAATCACTACTACAAACAAGTAATATAATTAGATTTCAAATCCAGGTCTCTTTTCCTCAAACGCTCATTTATATCTTGTCCGTATGGTTCCTTAGGTCTGCATTTGAATTCTACCAAACAGATAATCTCTTTTGTAAAATGTGAAGTGAAGGGTGTTATTTGTCCCTCATAATTTCTTTCATTCTCAAAAATTCCTGACACTGAGCTATTAGTGTGGCACTAACAACTATGTTAGAAAGCAGTTTCCCTCAAAACTGTTCTTTTTAATAGATGAAAATCTCCATCTAACTAAGAGACACTGAGCCTGACTCTGAAAATCTGCATAGAAAGCTTTCAGAGTGTAGGGTCTCTTCACTTGCTGGGTCTTTTCTGTCAAAAAAAGGGGGGTGCTTGTGTGAATGTGAAGTATGTACAAGTCCCACTACTTTGAAAAAACTATCAAACATGAAAATCACCAGAAAGTTGTGTCTAATGAGAAGGTACATTTATAAAAACCAGAAGGAGCTTCACTCACATTAGTAAAGAGTATTAATGACCAAATGAGAGGGGCACCTCATGGCTCAGTCAGTAAAGGGTCTGACTTTTGATTTCAGCTCAAGTCATGATCTTGAGGGTCATAGGATTGAGCCCCACATCAGCTCTGCACTGACATCAGGGAGCCTGCTTTGTATTCTCTCTCTCTTTTCTCTCTCTCTCTCTGCCCCTTCCCCAACTTGCTCACATGCTCTCTGTCAAAATGAATATATAAACATTAAAATTTTTTAAATGCTATCTTTAAAAAATCAAACAAACAATAAACAGATGATATCAGTAGGTTAGGACCATAAGACCAAGCAAGAGAACTTAAATAAAAAATTTCAAAAGGCTTAATTACATAGAGGTCTACCAAGGACAAATAGCCATTTTTGTTCTCAAGCAGGTACACTGTTAGAGAAAATTGTTAGGCATTTTATTCTTACAGCAAATCCAGTGGTGGGGAAGAGGGCAGAGGTGGGGTGGAGTGGAGTGGGGTGGGGTGGTGGGATCTGAATGATTGAGATGAGAAAGGCATTCTTATTTATGTCACTGCTGCTCATATTGGGGGAAAAAGCCATGTGGTATAGCATAAAGCATACCCATTTTGAAATCACAACTCTTTGTAAAACTCATGTCTCCCATTATACATGAACTTGGGCAAGTCTTTACACCTCTGTCTTGAACTCACTTTTACAACTGTGAAGAATGAAGATACCATGCTGCCTCACACAACTGTTATAAAGATTAATGCACCAGGTCACACCTCTTCAAGCTGGGATATTCTGAAGGGGGCATTTTTCTTGCACAGTAACAGTTACCCTCATTTGAAAGACCTTTCATCTTGACTTTGTTCTGTGAATCTTGAAGCAGCCTAGGGTAAAGGCAGATCTCTTTGAGTTGACTACATCTCTGGGTAGTTTTCTATATTCCAACAGCCTCAAACTTTAAATACTAAATGGAGAAATAAAACACATAATACTTCAACTTCCTGGCTTTGAAACACTTCAGTGAAGCAAGTTATTCACTTGTGTATGAATATAAACTTTAGAAAAAAGCAAAAAAGAAATAAATATCACCTGTTGTGTCTCAAACATGGTTTGAAAGCTAAGAACCCTATTGATAGTTTAGCTCAACTTGGAATTTACTGAGCACCTGTTGGATAAGAGGTGCTTTCTGCCCTCTAGTACACCTGGGGACAAAGAAATCTCAGTAGATATTCCCAAGTGACAAATCCAGTAATGGAAATATATTCAAGGAACAGAGATAACATAAAGGAAGCCACTAGCTTGTTCAGGAGGGCAAGTATACTTCACAGAAAAAGTATTATCTGAACCCAAAGATGTATAGGGTTTCTTGGGTTGAAAGTGGTAACAGGCTTCACAGGCAAGAACAGCTTACACAAAAACACAAAACCAAGTGATTATGGGGAGATATCAGGAGATCTCCTTAAATCTACCATGCTCCCAGAATGAAACCTTTAGGAAAAAATCTTTTTCCCTAGACCCAGGACTGTCTGGTTCTAAATTTTGCTCACATGGGATAATGTAGGGAATAATATGGAGACAAAAGACCTAGGCTGACCATTTGATCTTGGGCAACCCACTCTGAGTATTAGTTTCCTTGTCTATGAGCTAAAGATCACTGCTGCTTCATACAGCTGTTGTGAGAATGTGCTAATATGAAAGCATTCTTCAAATTATAAGTCTATACAGATGTTTCTTACTATGGATATTACTTTAGATACTGTCATTTATAAATCACTCGTGTTCAATTAATCATTAACAGCTATATTTATGAAGCAACAGATACACAGTACCCTGAATAGTAGTAAATAATACATGGATACTACTAAATTGTTCTAGGAATTGAAATAGGTAGGTAAAGATCTAGATGATTTGAATCACTTTCAAAATGTTTAGTGACTAGGAGGAAAAACCTCCTTCACTTAGGACTTCCCATCTGCAAAGAGTAGGGAAAGAAACTTTACATCTCTTTCACATGAAAGGATTATTATAGAAAAATAATGCAAGAAAGCTTAAGAAGATACTTGAATGCATGGTTTATTTAAAAAACATGATTGAGGGGAGCCTGGGTGGCTCAGTCGGTTGAGCGTCCGACTTCAACTCGGGTCATGATCTCACAGTTTGTGGGTTCGAGCCCTGCATCGGGCTCTGTGCTGACAGCTAGCTCGGAGCCTGGAGTCTGCTTCGGATTCTGTGTCTCCCTCTCTCTCTGACCCTCCCCTGCTCATGCTGTCTCTGTCTCTCTCTCAGAAATAAATAAAATAGTTTAAAAAAAAACAACATAATTGAAAACTTTCAGTCAGGCATCTGATGTTCAAACATCAGCAGCTCATAAGACAAGACTACAGAAGTCTTAAAGAAACTATAGTCATGAGACAGTCAGGGAGGCCCATAAGGTCCAATGATGGACCCCAACCTGTTTTGTTTTGTTTTGCAATGCTTTTAAAGGCCCTCATACTGCTTCTTAGGTGCCATTTCAGAACTTTTGTGATATTTTTTTCTTTTTNAATGACAGCTAAAATATTTAATGAATGGATCAATTAATTCTGTCTTCTGTTAACGCTCCAGCCCTAAATTATACCAGCACTTGGCTGGAAGTTATGAATGCAGAGGTGAGGAGGGGCCCACTGCCTCTGCCTGTAGCTGCTTCAGGATGCTACCAGGGGAGCAGGGAAGATGGCCAGCTAAGCTTCAGTTACAGGAAGGTTCATTGCTGCTCTGATAGGAGGCATGCAATGTTGTAGCAATCCTGGTAGAAATTTTGTGTTTAGCTTGGAGTGGGAGGGATCAGAGTGAGGATTATCACTTAAATAATGGATTTTATAATACAAACATTTAATGAGTACCTGACATTTTCATGCCTATTTTGGGGTACAGAGAAAGTACCTAATGTGATGCACTAACATTAACTCCCAAGTTTCTTCAGTGATTCATGTGGTCATCCAGTGAATATTTAATGAATGTTACTTCCTTCTGTGGGCCAGGCACTGGCATATACAGCAACAAGCAAGACTGGCTGATCCCCTCCCTCACTGAGCTTAAATGTAGGACATCTAAAATCTTCAGTGCACAGCTGGAGAAACACTTAAGCCAAAAGGAGCACTTATCACAAGTTAGAAGCGAAGACACTCCCTTCCCTGGGAAAGGGTGCCCAGCACACAAGCTTGGAAAGAGCCTCAGACATCATTGGCCCCCTTCCTCTGCCTGCATAAGGACACTCCCCAAAACCAAACACAAAACACCCATTCTCACTTTGAAGGCTTCCTTAGTTAGACGTGTAGAGTCCAAATGCTTAAGGGAAAGAGTATGTCTGAAGCCAGCTAGGTTGAAATCTCAGCTGGAAAGCTTCACAGCTATGTGGGGCTGAGTGAAGAGCAGATTTCCCGAGGCTCATAACTTGAATGCAATTTAAAAAAATTAAATTTGTATGTTTCCTCACCAAGCTATGAACTTCTTGAGGATAGGGCATATACATGTAGACCTGCCCTAGTTCAGTGCTTGGAACCTTTTAACTGCTCTTTCTCTCCCTCCTCTACAGGATTACCATGACTTTCCCATTAACAGGAGGTGGAAACGACAGGAAGTCAGGGAATTCCTTCCAGCATCCTCTCAAATGGAAAACATTGCTTGGCAACCCCTGCCTCAGTCAGAGGTACTTATCTGAAGTGTAAGGTTCAATAAATTTCCAGGTGAGTGGCCATACATTTTTGGCAGCCAAAACAAATAAGGAGATATGAATATTTACATAATTTGATGTGCAAAAGAGGAAAGCAAACTATAGGCATTAGGAAGAGCACGGTGATCTCTGGTATTAAAACCAGAGGAAACTCTTCTCTGGGGCCTCACACAAAAGACACTGTTTAATTTAATTAACAATGCCCACAAGAGTGTCCTTGCTGTAAATATAGCATACAACAAAATGACTGTAACCATGAAATCTAGGGACATTAGCACTGGTCATTTGCAATCTAGAGATAGATTTTACAATACTTAGAGGAACAGATGGACAGTAGGATCTTCAGACAGTCCTGCATAAACACTTATTTCTCAGAGCCAGTTTGATAAGCGTGGAGCATCCGTGACTTTGAACCTGCTCCCTGAATAGCATAGCGGCAGCATTGCATAGCAGCTAAGAATCCAGGCTTGGTACTCATATTGATCTACTATTCACTATTAATTCTATGACCTTAGGCAAATCACTTAACCTCTCTGAGCCTTCATTTTTTCATCAATAGAATGGGAATAACAATAGAATCTATAATTTAGGATTATGGTAAGCATAAACCAAAATGGGTAAAAAGTGCTTAGCTCAGTGTATGGGATATGGTAACCATTTAGTAAATGTTAATCATTGATTCTCATGACTAGTTGTTTCCTTCAGTTGAGTTTGGTTATACTTTACTCTCTGGCTTGTAATTCCTATTTGTTCTAATAGGAATTTCCTTCAGTATCTCTGCTAATGTGAGGAATAGAATCTACTTGATTTTGTAGTTACCTCCCTTAGGTGAAACCTTAAGCCTCACTTTTTGGAGGAGGCATTATCCTTCAGGAATGTTCCTACAATAGGCCTCAGTCATACAGCTCAAAGGCCTCCATATGCCCCATACTGCTTATGGGAGGAAACTACCTTGGTCTCTGCCCAGAGTGTTCACCACAGGGCTCAGAGTCAAATGTTACTAGAGCCACTCAGGAGTATTCAGTTTCAGGGTTTCCGTGCATTCATTCAGTAATCATTTATTAAGCATTACCATGTGCCAGATACTATGTTTTGTCCTGAGTCTGTTACAGAGAACAAGATGACATCCTTACTCTTGGGGCCCCATGACAGGATCCTTGGCTCCTATCCACCACAGTCTATGTATTCCAAGAGTCTTGTCTGGCTCACAGCCAGTCCTGGGGCAGACCTTGAAGAGGGGCCAGTGGGTTGTGGTGGGCATGCATGTGCCTTGATTCTCTGGATGCTCACACACTCTTTCAGAGGCTCTAGTCTCACTGTAACAATCTTGGTAAAAGTAAGCCTTTGTGATTCTATGAAATCAATTAAGTAAATATTTAATTTTGTAGATGCTCACTGAGCTTGGGAAAGGAATAGAATTGACCTCTTTTCTGTTACCACTTTGGCATGCTTTGGTTTTCTTAAAGCTGTCTGTGTCCTTAAGAGGCAAAGGCTAAAGCGTTCATAGTGGCCACAAATAGGCACCATATTTGTTTTCTCTTTCTGTTAAGCATACTTTTGATCAGGACTTTGTGTCTCCAAAGAATAGCCAGATTATTGAGTTTTATTAAGATCCAAAAATCCCTGTGTCTTACTCTCACAAGAATCCCTGCTTTTATCTATCTCACTGGGCCTAGATTCTTGTAACATTTTATGTCAGACAAAACTTTTCAAAGTGCAGAGAAGTCAAGCAACTTTCCCAAGATCATAAACAAGTGAACAAGGGAGTTGGGATGGGAACCTAGATCTGACTTCAAAGCCCTATTTTCCACTACACTAGGGTCTCTCAGCCTTGGTAACATTATCATTCTGGACCAGATAATTCTTTGTTTGTCCTTTGTATTTTAGGATGCGTAGCAGCATCCTGGACCTATACCAATGAGCTGCCAGTAACACTCTCCATTTGTGAAAGCCAACGTTTTCTCTAGAGATTGCCAATGTCCCTGCATTAAAAACAATTGCCCTATAATAAACTAAGGGAAGCCATTCATCCAATGTAGTTGAACCTCCTGAAAATTACTGAGATCTCAAATTATAGAAGGCAATCTCTTAGGAACTGTGGGGATGCAAACGTACATAAAATATTCTACCTTTGAGGAACTTAATAAAAATGACTTGGAATCAATAAAAAGAATTGGGGGGCACCTGGGTGCTCAGGTGGTTAAGCAGCAGACTTGATCTCAGCTCCGGTCATGATCTCACGGTTTGTGAGTTCAAACCTCGCATCAGCCTCTGCGCTGACAGTGTAGAGCCTACTTGGGATTCTCTCTCTCCCTCTCTTTCTCAGCTCCTACCCTGCTTACACTCTCTTTCTCTCTCACAATAAATAAATAAACTTAAAAATTTAAATAAATAAATAAATAAATAAATAGAAAAAGCAGTTGAAGTTGCTTATGGGAACAATCATTTAGTTTATCAGGGGAGGGAGCTCTTTAAGCACTATTATCCATTCACCCATCTGGTCAACATTATTGCTACTCTATAATAATGTAACAATCACAGTTGTGACAACAATCCTATGATATTGATAGTTTTACTGATTTTTCAAATGAGGAAATTGAGGCTAAGAGAAATAAAGTAGCCTACTCCAGATGAGGCAGCTGTAAAGAGAGAAGGCCAGGCCAGGACCCATTTCTGCACTATTCTAACTGACATTCTAACTGATGATCACCACTGGTGGATAGTCACAGAAGCTGCAAGAGACCCAAGTGCAAGTAGTTGGCAGAAGCGTTGGGAGTAAAGTGAAAATAACAAATTGGCCACGAGATGAAGTGCTGAACAAAATGAGAAAAAAAATCATACATATTTGGAAAAAAAAGAGGTCTAGTGACATTAATGTATTTATATATTATAATTGAAGACACCACTTTGTTTTATGATCATTTAAGAATCAAATTGCAATATGTATTGCCTCAAAAAGAGGGCTGATTCTAACTAGAAACATATTATATTAGAGCAAAGTAGAAACATTAAGGCAATGGAAATATACTTTTTAAAAATATAACCTTAGTTGTCTCTAGGAAAAATAACTTGAATGATACAATATTTTATCCAAGCTTGTTAATATGCTGAACCCATTCTGGAGATTTTTCCGCCCTTTGTGTTTATAAGAAGTTTCTGTAGGTTATAAAGACTTGCTCTGGATGGCTCAGCACAGGGGTGAGGCCTGATTTCCTCTCATGTGATGACTCACAGCATGCAGGGAAGACCTGCCAATCCACTCTGCTAGGAGCCCATCTGGCACCATGCAGAGGTGTCACAATGAGAGTAAATGGTCAGGTTCACTCTGTTGTCATCTTCATGTGGTTCCAAGTCTTTATTTTAGTGACTGCACAAAGTCAGGTTCAGTCCACCCTGAAACAGGTCTTTTTCTCTTGAAATTTTTTATATTTTTGGTAAGAGGAAGATATTTTTTTAAAAACCATTTAAACAAATTCCATTAAAAGTGTTTAAAATGGCACCTGGGTGGCTCACTCATTTGGTTAAGCATCCAACTTTGGTTCAGGTCATGATCTTATGGTTCATGGTTTGGAGCCCAAATGTAGGGCTCTGTGCTGAGAGCTCAGAGCCTGAAGTTTGCTTTGGATTCTGTGTGTGTCTCTCTTTCTGCCCCTCCCCCACAAGCACTCTTGTTTCTTTCTCTCAAAAATAAATAAAAACATTTTAAAATATTTTAAGTGTTTAAAATACAACAGAAATGCCATTAATATATTTAAGAAAGTATATACAACAAACTTGAAAAATATTTCTAACACTATAACAAAAAAACCAGACCTAACATTTTTAATATATCAAGGGTTTTCATAAGTCTGGAAAACAAAAATGAATAACTCGATAGAAACAAGTATGTAAGAAGGGATTTCATATAAAGAAAACATTGGTTAATAAATATATGAAAAACATGTTCACCATCACAAATTTTAAAAGTTAAGATGAGATACATATAGTGCTCCATAGCTTGGTATGAATTTAAAGCGCGCGCACACACACACACACACACACACACACACACGAAACAGGGTCTTTTGTTTTCTTTAATGCCTTTTTCAATTTCACTGTTCTGGAATTTTTCTTTTCATTTTAAATTTCCACATCTTTGGAATTGTCATATAGATACAGCCTTCTGTCTTTCCATTATTAAATATAATAGAAATAAAGGAGAAATTTTCAATAAATAAAAAAATTACAGTAAAAATATTTGAGGAAATAGATGGGGGCAGGGTGCCTGGCCTAGAAGAGCATGCAACTCAATCTCGAGATTGTGGGTTTGCGCCCCTCATTGGGTTCTTCTTTAAAAAAAAAGAAGAAATAAACTGAGTAATTAAATACTAACTTTATGGTGCTTCAAATGTGTCTATTTTGTAATTAGTTCTGTTTTGTGAATCTCATCTCCCCAGAAGCATCTTTAGGCTCTTTATGGAAGGTAGCACTTGTTTTTCCCAAAAAGTGATAAACATACAGCAACTGCCTAATTTAATCACTCTTAAGTAACTTAGGCAGGGCCAAAATACAACATGACTAAACTAAACAAGAATCCTAGGACTTGTGTTTCTAGTACCAGGTTTCTCACTCACCATTTTTTTTTTTATCTCTAGCAAGTCACTGACCTTCTCAGGTTGTATGTGTCTCACCTAGTAAATGAGTGTTGGGTGTATTAGCCATGCATAACCTATTCCCCCTACGTCCACAATAATGTTAAGGACTATGGAGTCACAGAGCTTGGTCAAATGGTAGCTGCTAGTGCTTATTTAAACTTATTTAGCTTCAGTTTGCTCTGCCATTACATGATCAGAATAACAGTGCCTAACTCACAAGGTTGCCATATGACTATCACATACAACATGTTCAATATACTTCAGCTAGTAGCAGCAGTTGCAGTGATAGTACTGTTGAAAAGCTTTTAGTATCAGTGGCAATCTTGACCCCTATCACTTTTTAATAGTTCCTCTCTTCCCTAAACACAGGATCATATAAGAAAGATGATTTCCAGTGCAAAAGCAGGAAGGAGGAATTAACATTTCCATGAACCTTATTCCTGGCCAACATGTGGGTGTTACTATTGGCACTCTAGCAACTTCTTTCTATCAGATAAGAACTTCATGAAGAGGATGCCAAATATTTTTTTGCTTTCAGATATTTGGATTCTTCAACAATATCATTAAGCATACATTTATTAAACACCTACTAGATTTTTAGTATTGTTCTAGGGATTGAGACACAATGATGAACAAGAGAGACAAGATTTCTGACCTCATGTTGAAAACATTGAAGAGACAGAGGACAAAAATAAATAATGGAATTACAGTTGTTGTGCCAGCAGGAGAAAACAAAGCCTTAAATAGAGTGTTAGGCAGGACCCACTGAAAAGATGGCTTCATTGATGGTCATCCAATATATTCAAAATACTATGTTTGTTAAACATTTAGAACAGATGTCCATGGGATTTTAATAGATGTTGCCTGAGGGAAAAAAGTGCTATGTTCAAATAGTTGCAGAAACTGTAGTAAAGCATTAAATATATTCCTTTAGTGCAGCACTTATCAGAACTATCTACCTAATCTAATTTCATCTATCTATTTATCTATCTATCTATCTATCTATCTATCTGGAGGGGAGCAGCAGATGGAGAGGGAGTGAATCCTAAACCTACTCCTAACCCCGAGAGGGGGCTCAGTATCACGACTCTGAGATCATGACCTGAGATGAAATTAAGAGTCTGATGCTTAATCGACTGAGCCACCCAGGTGTCCCAGAGCTTTTATTTACAGATGTACATTAGTTTTCCAAAAGAAAGCACTCTTTTACCAACTTACTTCACTGCACTAAAGAATCATATTTTCACAGAACATTTTTAAAAGGACAAGCAACTCGTTAACATGTTCTGGGAATTACAGCTTTAGAAATATCACAGTAAGCTGAAAAAATTATATTAAATGAAGTTTTAAAAATGTTGTTGAGAAGTTCTGAAAACTTTTATAATATAATGTAGGTATGTTTATAGTTGACAATATTTCAGTCTGGTATTTTCAGCTAGTTAGTCCTAAATGTAAAATACTATATCCCATAGAGAACACGAACACATTTTTTTCTCAGTCTCAATAGACAGTTTGCATTATTTTCATACTTGAAGGTCAGCATCATTTTTGTAAGAAGCAAACTGTAAGTGGGGTCTCTGGGATAGAAAGTTTAAGATGAATGACTTACTAGTGATTCATTAATGTATCAATTGTTTCCTCTGTGAGGGGAGGGAAAGGAATGAAGGACAATACTAAGATTAGGTTGTCATTTCAACCATTTGCTTGAAAACTCATTTACCAAAAAAGAATGTCTCAGACTTGATCTACATCTATGATTTTCCTTTACTAAAATCAATTTTATTTATAAGGACATATTTTGACAGAAATACCGAGATTAACTTAGACTCTTTAAAATATATTTCACTTCAATATTCAAAACTGTTTTCTAATTGTTCTGCTACTAACATCATAGACCTCCAGATAGCTGTACCACTGATAACAGTAAAAAACAACATGTGAAATATTCTGGGTTTGTTTTCCATGCAGTATAACAAAATTCTACAAACACAGAATCTTAAAACACACTGTATTATCTCTGTGGATCAGGATTTACATATCGATTAGCTAAGCCCTCTGCTTAAGATCCATCATGAGGCTGTGATCAAAGCATTGGCTGGGCTTGGTTTTCATCTGGAGGCTCAAATGGGGAATAACCTACTTCCAAGATCATTCAGGTCACTGACAGAATTTGTTTCTTTGTGGAGGTATGAATGAGTGACTGGTTGGCAATTCACAGTTGACTAGAAGCTCCTCTTGGGTTCTAACAGTCACTTACAGCTACTGGAAGCCACTTGTAGTTCATTGCCACACAGGCTCTCTCAACATGGCTGCTTACAAGGAGAATCTCTCATTCCAGTTTGCTATGACAGAATCTTAAATAAGGTCACCTAATCACAGGAGTGACATCTCATCACTTTTACCATATTCTATTGGTTAGAAATAAGTCACACGTCTTGTACACATTGAAAGGAAGGAAATTACACAAAGGTATGAGTTCATAAGGTGACTATTATTAGGGATCACCCTAGGGACTTTCCCTTATATATTCCTTCCAAAAAAGTAAACTGAAATCTGATCAAGCCTATAGATCTACCTACTAATTTACAGACAAACAAGTGAGAAGGGAACATGTTAAACATCAACAGAGTTCCAAATAGTAACACCACACTATAGAAAACTTTGTAATCAATTATCTCTTTCTTCACCAATTGAATTATGAGGAGAAAAAAAACAGTCATAAGAGTAGAAGAATCTCAGGTCGTATTATTCAAGTGAAATGAACGAACTTCATTTTGATCTTAAATCAAACAAATGGGAAAACACCCAATTTATCAGCTATTTGATATTAGGGAATTATTACGTTTTTAAAGTATGAACATGCTTGGTTATGTTTTTAAAGAATAATTATCTTTTTATGATGCATATTGAAATATTTATGGACAAATGACCTTCTATCTAAGCAATGCTTCAAAACAATAATGTGTGGATTGTGGGAGCCAGTGGGTGGGGGTATAGAAAAACAAGATTGGCCGTGTGTTAAATATCATTGATCCTGGGTAACAGGATTAGAATGGTTCATTATGCACTTCACTTTTCTATGTTAGAAAATTTCCATAATTATTTCAAAGACTTTGATGAAAAGCATCCAGTAAAATTTCTTAATGGAATAAAATACCTCAATTCATACTCAGTTCAATTGTCTAAAGGTAGCCCCACTTATATCAAGGGAAAAATCATTCTGGGATGGGAAGAAGGAAAAATAATAAAGTATATTTTAGAACTGTATCCATAATAGACCTTTGACTGTAGTTGGAAATAAGCGGAACAACTTGGAACCCAATATATCAAACCTTACTAAGTTTCTTAGGTAACTGTACTGCCAAAGACAGTGTCCCTCCCCTTAAGTTCACCCCCCATCCCCAAAACATTTTTAAAGCTTTGTTATTACACTTAAGTTCCAAATTTTCCACAAGCAGAAGGTAGATTTTGAACTTTCTATAGACTTGAAGGAGAGTACACAGCTTACATCCACTTGGAACACCAAGGAGAAAAATGTACAGAGGATCTTGTCTTTAGGTTGGCAAGAGAGCAAGGAAATGGTCAGAAAGCAAAATCAGGGCCTAATTAAGAACTTCCTTCTTTACTTAGAGTAAGGGGACTTCCCAACCTGTAGCCAGTGAGCTTTCACTACTGATCTGGAACAGTGACTGCTCTGTCCCTTTTGAAATGGGGCTGTTTATTTTTATTATCGTGGACATGTCCCACCATTGTAAATGGTTATCCTGGGAGCCAGATAATTGTAAGGATATTCTAAACTTTGAGATGGATGCAGTGCTGTAACCAGATGAGACTTTCGGTTATTGCCTTATGGATATGCTGAATGTATTCTATGTGTGTAAGAAAAAGGACAATGAAATGTGGCAAAAGTGATAAATGCCTCCAAGTTTCCCTTCTTCCTGCTGGGCAGACAGGAAGAATACATTCTGAAACCCCTCTTCTAGTTAGGCTGGAACCATGTGATGGGATTCTGGCTAACGCTATGTGGGAGAAAGTGATAAATTCTACTTCCTGGACTGGCCCTTCTTTGATGCATCAGAATTTTTTTTAGGTCTCTCTCTCACCCATGCTACTGGAAGTGATATAAAATACTCTGAGAAGGGAGGAGCCCGGATCCCTGAGTTACCAATTGGAAAAAAAACAACACAGAAGAAACTCCTGCCCACATCAGACTACAACATTAGAAATAAACCTTGTTCTGCTAAGCAATTGAGATTCAGAGAATATTTATTGAAGCAGCTAGCATTAATTATCTTAGATTCACTGCTTGATACAAGCATATCTCTTCAAGTAGTTTTCCCAGGAATAATACAGGAATGTCATATAATTTGAGATAGTGTGTGCTTATGATTATCTTTGAACTAGACATTTTGACAAATTCTTTGGTCATAAGCCTTTGCTTTTTTCCTTAACTTTTTGTTCAACAGACATTCAACAAGCATATGCTGAGTTCTTTCTATTTGTCAAACACTGTTGTTGGTGCTAGGGATTCCTAGAGGGGAGGACAGATCGCTTCTGCTCACATGGTGTGTACAGTCTAGCAGAGATGTCTTCTGGTTCTTGTAAATAATCATTTTCAAGGATTTGTTGAAGTCTCGGGGAAATGTGTTGGGTCCTGTGATCCCTGTCTTGTCTTTCTTATCATTTCTTTAGTGATCTTTAAGTGGGAAGAACTCTGTCAAACACAGCCTTTAACGGGCTTTCAGAATTTCCCTCTCAGATTCAGATACAAAGGGCAGATTTTGTGTTTATCTTCCAGGTCCCTGCTTGATGCTCTGGTGTACACTTACTTTACAAATATGGACTCTCCTCTACTCAGTGCCCACCATAGTGAATTCTACAATTTTTATTGAAACTAAGGTCTTACAATTTTTCATCAGTCCACTACAAGATAGAAAATATGACCTGTTATCTAATATTGCTAATATTCTTCCTGCCTTAAACTCAGATTTTAATGCACTTGTTTTCATCTGCAATGCTCTGAGACTCTGAGCTTGAAGGGATATATGGGGATGAGAGGGTGTTCAAAGGGACAGGCTCTAACTCCAAAATTAGTTGACCAGGGCCAATTCATTCCCAGAAACATCACAATAGAGACAGAAGACTAGATCAACGTGTTTGTCTAATTCGGGCAGCAGGGGAGTGTGGGGGAAGAATATTTGGTAGCAGGGAATGGAGGGTAGCTAAAGAGGCCTGAATCTTGGCTCTCTCCTCTACAATTGTGTGATGTGTGTCCTTGGGCAAATCAATTAACCTAACACATTTTGATTTATGAATGGGTATATTGATAGCAAATTTCTCATAGAGTTGCTGTAAGGATTAAATGAGCATATAAAGGGTTTTGCATTAATGTTGAATTTCAGAGGGTGAACCACATAGGTTAAAGCATAATAAGGCATTTCTCAGTTTATATTCCTCATGATACAGAGGTAGAATGTCCCTTTGATTTAATCAATTGTCCTTTTGCTACATTTACATTGTAGATTCGGTTTTCTGTATATTTATGGCCATTATGTTGGGAAGTTGGGAAGATCATGCAAGGTTATTATTGTAAATGTAAAAGCTGCTCCCTCATTTAAGAAAGAAATAACCCTGAAGTGACCCAAACCCTGCAAAGGCAGTGTATACTGCCTTGTTTTGTAATCACCAAAGTAGCAAGGGACCTTTGCTGACATTTTTGATTTAGCAATTTAAATATATACTTTTTAACAGAGGGTGAGAGAACAGGTTTACTTGATTGCTAAAACCCCATCTTAGAGATATTGCTGATTCCTTGCTAGTTTACTGCACAGCAGACACTGGTAGCAGTTTTTATATTGCAGGACTTAGTGAGCTACTGTGAATATGCTGCCTGAGGTTAACATAGCTGAAATATTACTCTCAAAACCTCCCAAAGTTCTGGGAAACACATGCTGACAAGGGAGAGAAACTGATTCAGCTAGATGTATCCTGGGTTAAATCATCCTAGCTAAATATTGTAGAATAGGTATGTTTTCTTCCTAGAGTTTTATCCAAAATATCCATTTCCGATCCCCAGGAGAAAGTCAGGATATTTTAAAATGTGTCTCTCTGCCTCAATATGTCTGATATAGTTACACAAGATAAAATAAGTTAAATCACAAACCATGGGTCAGGGTACACCTGTCTCACCAGAAGCAGCATAGCCTAATGGCTAAGTGTACAGGCTGTGTGCTTAAACACACCTGGATTTGATTTGGGTACAGCCACCAGTAAATGTGAACTTGAATAAATTACCTGAACATTCAGGTCCTTGGTTTTCTCATCTGAAAATACTTTTCAATTTTGTTGTATTCCATAGAATGTTTTTAAGAAGATTAATTTTTCTCTCAATTTCTCATTGAAGTATAATTTGCCTTTTTATGAAATACTCATATTTTATGTGCACAGTTGATGAGGTTTTTTAAAATGTTTTTTTATTTACTTCTGAGACACAGGAGAGAGGAAAGGAGAGGGAGAGGGAGAGGGAGAGGGAGAGAGAGCGCGCGAGAGCAAGCAGGAGACACAGAATCTGAAGCAGGCTCTAGGCCCTGAGCTGGCTGTCAGCACAGAGCCTGACGTGGGGCTCGAACCCACGAACCATGAGATCATGACCCGAGCTGAAGTCGGACGCTTAACCGACTGAACCACCCAAGCGCCCCGGTTGATGAGTTTTTCAAATGCTGTTAGACCTCTATGAAGATCTAGCCTATTTTCATTACCTCAGAAACTTCCTATAGTTTCCTTCTCAGTCAAGCCCTGACTGTCCCACTTTAGAGGCAACCACTGTTCTTATTTATTTTATTATGTGTTAGGTTTTCCTTCAAAGAAGACTAAGTTTGAAATGAAATAATGTCTAATAAAGTGCGTAAAATATTCCTGGGTATCTAGTCAGTATTCAGTAAGTGGTACCAATTATTATAATTAATAGTTCTACACAGGGTTACAATTGGGATAATCAATGCACAGCAGACACTAGAGGAAAAAGTCCAACCTGTCAGGGAAAGAAATGTATCAAAAACATGAAGAAAAGGGGAAAATAAAGATTAGAAGAAAGTGTAAAAGAAGAATTTTTTTTAGTTTGCACCATATTTAATCAATAACAGAAAGACATCAATAGATGATTTCATTTACTTTAAACACATTTATTTCACATATTTTAAAGACAAACCTTATGAAATAAGTCACTGAATGCTTTCAGATGCCAGTACTATTACAAGAGTTTACATGATTAAATATTAATAATACTCTAAGAAATATTGCTCTGTCCCCAATTAACAAAGGGGAGCACAGAGGGTCAGTCCAGTTAAGAAGCTTCCTAATATCCCAACTCACAGCTAAGTAATAGGGCTGAGGCTGCAGCCTCTCTGGAGCTCCAGAGGGACACTCATTCTAGTAGACCACTAGAATCCCTGTATTAAAAGACATAGAAAAGGAAAGAAAAATGACACTGAGTCATAAAATGGCAACGTATTAAGCTTGGTGCTTCTCACATATTATCTCATTTAATCTTCAAAGGGATTATTCCTTCTTCTCCATTCCCACCCCCCCCACCAGCATGCACACACTGTATATCTGAGGAGTCAGAATTAAAATTTTAGTCTAACTTCAAATAACAGTATTTCCCACTGCCGATCAAAAGAAAGAATACTTGGATTAAGTCAGGCCACAAATACTCAGCTCTCCCAAAACACTCCACATTAAGGCCAACTGAGATCTCAATATTTAGATCTGAAGTTAAAGACGGTCATCAAAGATTAAAGTTGGAAAATATGGTATGATGTCAGGTCTAGGAAGTTACACTTTTACTCATTGTATACATATTTTAAAAAATTTTTGTAATGTTTACTTACTTTTTTGGAGAGAGAGAAAGAGAGACAGAGTATGAGCAGCATTGGCGGGGGTGGGGGTGGCGGTGGAGAAGGGGAGAGAAAGGGTAGAGAAAGAGGGAGACCCAGAGTCCTAAGCAGGCTCCAGGCTCTGAGCTGTCAGCACAGAGCCCAATGCAGGGCTCTAATTCATAAATCATGAGATTATGACCTGAGCTAAAGTCAGATACTTAGACAACTGAGCGACCCAGGTGCTCCTGTATACACATTTTAAGTCATGGGTAGGTTTGCATAAAATATATAGATGTTGCTAATTGAATCATAGTTACTTTGGGTGATCTATCATCTAGGCTCTGAGTTTTTTGTAGCTATTTTTAAAATTCTATGATTTCTTTTATATATGAAAGCATTGTCTGATCTTGGGATCTAGAAATAAAGCAATCAGTAACTCAGCAACTTATATAACCTTAAAAGAACAGCAGTTAAAAATGGCAAATTTCAAGGCTAGAATGCAAGCAAGAAAATGCAACAGAGATTTCAGGACTTTTAGACACTATAACATGTCTATAAGCCATAAGTGTCTGCCTTTTATTCAACTAATATTTCATCAAAACCAAATATTTTGACACTTTCATCTTGAAAGATCTTTTATAAAATTATTATAAAAATACATTGACCCAAATCAACCTTTTATATTCAAGACTATACTTCCCTTAAAAGGGCAAGTTAATCTTTTTAATTGGGCTGTGCTAAACAAAGTACTGCTGTCGATAGCAAGGAATTATAAAATCAAGAAATTTGTGAGACCAAATGAAGTCAAGGGGTCTTTAACCCAGGCACCAACCCATTCTAATTTGATGAATATAAAGATACTGACACAATTTTGTCAGTTCACAAATAGTTATCTTAAGTAGGACATTAGAAGACAACATGGACCTGAACTATTTTAAGAACTTTCCCAGAAATTAAAAATATAAATGTCCTCCTGACAATGTTTTCCTGTTTTAATATCATAAAGAGACAGAGGGGCACCTGGGTGGCTCAATCAGTTAAGTGGCCAACATTGGCCCAGGTCATGATTTAACAGTTTGTGAGTTTGAGCTCCATGTAGGCCTCTGTGCTGGTAGCTCAGAACCTAGAGCCTGCTTTGGATTCTGTGTCTCTCTCTCCCTGCCCCTCTCCTGCTCACACTGTCTCTCTCTCTTTTTCTCTTAAAAAAATAAGTAAACAAAAAAGGAAGGAAGGAACGAAGGAAGGAAGGAAGGAAAAGAAAAGAGAAAAGAGAAAAGAAAAGAAAAGAAGAGAAGAGAAAAGAAAGAAGAGAAAAAGAAAGAAATCTACCCTGATGATTGAGGTCAGGAATGACATACTAGTTATCTTGGATTATCAGATGTCATGCTATCAAGATCAATGCAATGGATAAAAATGTTACTTTTACTCTGGATGGAGAAAGCAGAAAGAGAATGGTGCTCCCGCTCAAACACCAAGAAAAAATAACAAGCAATCTACAAAATTGTAACTTCTCTTGAACTCATTAGATAGCTGAAGTTGCAAAACAGGAAGACCTGGAGTGAATTTCAAAGAGTACACATAAACTCTTTCATCAGGTACAGAACATGGGAGGAAGTGGCTGCCATTATGTTGGTAAGAAAGCTTAAAGTAAAATTTTAATGGATTCCTAAAGGTCAACTATGGGCTAGCATGAAAGTTTAAAATAGCCTGGAGCCCGAAAGACTCAGGAAGAGTTTGCAAGTACGCACTCAGAAGCTTGTTTTTATGGGCCTTAACTAGATGCTCATATTAAATACGGAATTAGAGCAGACCAGTGGAAAAAGTCCTGCTTAGTGATACAAGCATGCAAGTTATGATCATTTTGACTGGAAGACAAGCATAAAACATTTCCTGCCTTCTAGGACACATAGAAGGCAAAAGCTTTAACCCACTGAGGAAGGGGCAGAGCAGGCTATACACACACACACACACACACACACTCACTCACTCACTCACTCACTCACTCCTGGTCATCACTGAACTGTGAGACAATAGCAATGGTCTTACATACATGTAACTCGATTGTCAGAAGGAGAAAAGAAAGAAATTGAGTATTAAAAATAACTATTTGAGGGGTGCCTGGATGGCACAGTCATTTGAGCATCCAACTCCTGATTTTGGCTCAGGTAATGATCACAGGGTCATGGGATCAAGTCTTGCATTAAGCTCTACACTGAGTCTGGAGTCTACTTAAGAGCCTCTCCCTCTCCCTCTGCCCCTCTCTCCTGCTTGCATGCTCTTTCTCTCTCAAATAAAATAATTTTTAAAAATTAAAATAAATAAATAAATAAACAAAAACTATTTAAGATCTCATGGCTAAGAATTTTTAAATTAATTACAAAAACCTCTGGGAGTCCTAAGAAGGCTTATTTTAAATAATATTCCATTAAACACACCTATATTCATTATATTCAAATTGCTCACAAAGATATAAAGAAAATCTTAAAGCCACAGGAAATAAGGAAATATTACTTAAAATGAAACAAATCTCATATTAAGTGTTCACAATTAAATTACAACAATTAAATTAAATTAAAAATCTAAGAATTATTCAACTTCAGAAATTACTCAAGCAAGAAGACAATGGAAGAACATCTGTAGAGTGCTGAAAGAAAAAAAGAACTGTCATTTCAGAATTCTATACAAAATAAAAATAATAATGTAAAGGTAAAAATATTTTAGACAAACAAAAGGAGAATGAACTCATTTCCAGAAGATCAGTACTTTTAAGAGATGTTAAAAATAATTTCTTCAGGAAGTAGGAACACAATAGTAGGTGGAAACATAGATTTATACAAATAAATCAAAGTTGCCAGATATAGTAAAATTAGGATGAATATGGAAGATATTTTTACTTTTTAATTGTTATAAAAGAAATTTAATTTCTAAAGTAAACAGAGTAACAATCTACTATGGAAGGTATGTATATGTAGAGTAAGATGTATGATGACAACGGGAAAAAGGATGGGGTAATAATTGTGGAGCATTCTGTTTTAAGTTTCTCAAACTACACACGAAGTGTTGAACTGTAATTAGAAAGTAAACAAGTTAAAGATGGATATTGTAAGTGCTAAACTAAGCACTAAAAGTTTAAAGCACAGAGATATAACTACTAACCTCCATACTAAAGATAAAATGAAATCATAAAAGCATTTTACTAGTCAAGAAGAATCAGAGGGCAAGATAAAAAATAATAGATGGAATAAACAGAAAAAGTAGCAAGATGTTTTACTTAAATGCAAATATATTAATAATTGTATTATACATAAATGACCTAAACACCCAAATTAGAAGGTAGATATTGTCTGATACTATAGAAAGAAAGTCTCAACTATATATGCTAGTGTCTAGGATTACAAAGAATAAAGTAAAATAAAAGAGTTCTTGCTAGTAAAACAAAGGGTTAGGAACAGTATTAAAATACAAATTCTACCAGTGACTCATGGACTCTGGTACCATACCTATTATTAATAGGATGCACAGTTAATGCATCCAGCATCTTCATAAATTTAAGATTGAAATCATATGAAACATCTTTTCTAACTACCATGATAGAAAACTAGAAATCAGTTATAAGGAAACTGAAAAATTTACAAATACATAGAGACTGAACAACATGTTCCTGAGGAACCAATGAGTCAAAGAATCAGAGAAGAAAAATATCTTGAGACAAATGAAAATGGATGCACAATATTCTAAAACCTATGGGATACAGGGGGGAAAAAACCACAGTCCTAAGGGGGAAGTTTAGAGGATTAAACACTTATGTTAAGAAAAAAATTTCAAAACAAACAACCTAACTTTACACTTCAAGGAACTGGGAAAAGAAGAACAAATTAAAGTCAAAGTTTGTAGAAAAAAGAAAGAATAAAACAGAAATAAATGAAACAGAGACTATAAACTTAAATACAAGATCAATGAAACTAAAGGCTTTTTTTTTTGTAAAAGTAAACAAAATTTGAAAATCTTTAACTAGACTTACCCAGAAAAAAAGTGAGTGAAAATTAAAGTTAGTTCAATTAAATTATAAATAAGAGATATTACTGATACCACACAAGGGATCATAAGAGACTACTATGACAACAAATTATTCCAAACTTGATGGCTTAGAATGACAGAAATGTATTCTCTGATACTTGGAGATGCCAGGAGGCTAACATAAAGGTGTTGATAGAGGTGGTTTCTCCTGGAGGCTACCAGAAAGATTCCATTCCATCCTTCTCTCTGCAATCTTTGGTACTCCTTGACTTATAGATCCATCATTCCAATCCCCACATCTATGTTTACCTGGCCAAGTTGCCTCTGCATCCCTGAGTGTCTTCTCCTTTTCCATCTCTTATAATGTCACTCATTATTGGTCTTAGGGTCCACACTAATCCAAGATGATCTTTTTTCAATAGCCTTACCTTAATTACATCTGCATAGATAGAGCTGTATTCCAAATAAGGTCACATTCTGAGGTACTAGGTGGACATGTCTTTTGGAAGACCACTTTTCATTCCACTATAGTGGTTTTATTCACAATTGTCAAAATCTGGAAAAGCCCAAATATTCTTCAACTGGTGAAGGGAATCAATAAATTGTGGAACAAACTCCTAATATATGTAACAAAGTAGATAGATCTCAAAGGCCTCCTGCTAAGTGAGAAATTCCAGACATAAAAGCTATATGCTCTGTGACACCACTTATATAACGTCCTGGAAAAAAATCTAAAATTTAGTGACAAAATCAGATCCCTAATTGTCAGGAGGTGGGGATGAGAGATGGAAATTTAGCACAAGACAGCACTTGTGGGGATGATGGAAATGATCAATATTTTAATTGTTATAGTAATTACATATCTGTATATATTTGTCAGCACGCATAGTAGTTCAGACCCCATCAATGACCAAGTCAAGGAGAGTCAATTAAATTTAATAAGCAATGGATATTGAAAGTTTTTGAGTACAGATGTTAATCACTCCATGGTATACATATACAAGGGAGTATTATTCAGCCATAAAAAATGAAATCTTGCCATTTGCAACAACACAGCTAGATCTAGAAGATATTATGCTAAGTAAAATAAGTCAGTCAGGAAAAGATAAATACCAAATGATTTCACTCATATGTGTAAGTTAAGAAACAAAGAAAAACAAAAAGAGAGACAAATGAGAAAACAGACTCAACTGTGGAGAACTTATGGTTACCAGAGGGGAGGTGGGCTGGGGGATGGGTGAAATAGATGAAAGGGATTAACAGTACACTTACCATGTGAGCATTGAGCAATGTATAGAATTGTTTCATCACTATATTGTAGGCCTGAATCTAATGTAACAGTGTATGTTAATTATATTGGAACTAAAATTTAAAAAATAATAAACAGGTTAATCACCTTAATCTTAAAAAGAAAATAATAAATTGTTGAACGAGTACATACAAAGCCTAGAGAGAAGAAGAATGGTTTTAAGAATCTGAGCATGGAAATTGTCAGTCTGGTGGCAGAGGCAATGGGAATTACACTGTGACAGAAAATACAACCACTCGGATACCTAATAGGAATCTCAAATCTAAGACTGCCAAACCTGAACTCTTAATCTTCCCTAACAAGCATGCTTCTCTCACAATCTACTTTATCTCAGGCAACAGCAACTCCACTTTTCCATGGTCCCTGATCTAAAACAGAGGCACCATCATCATTGATTCTTTAATATCAATCCTACATTTCAGTCATCAGAAAATCGATAAGCTCCATCTTTAATACTCAAAGTCTCCCTTTTCTTACTAACTTCATTGAAGGCATCCAGGTCCAAGTCACCAGTACCACATTCCTAATTTTCCCCATTGCTCCCTAACTGGCCCCTATCCTCATACTCTCCAGTCTTTCCTCCATTCAGTAGCCAGAGTACTTCTTTAAAAAATAGATCAGATTATTTAACTTCTCTGTGCAGAAACCTCCAATGGTTTTGCATCTCACTCATAAAAACAAAAGTTCTACAGAGCCTAAAGGATCCTACATAATCTGGATCCTATTCCTCCTGACCTCATCTCCTACTACTCTTCTTTTAGTTTGATCCCCTTCAGTAGTACTGGCCACTTCACTGTATCTTGAGCATAAATAGATATACTCCTGCCTCTGGGCTTTCATATTCACTATTCTCTCTGTTGGTCTGCTCTTCCCTCAGATGTCTGCAAGGCTGACTTCCCTTTAACACATCATCTCTTCAATCAGACCTTTCAGAATACCCTGTTGAAAACTATATCCTTCTGTACAGAAATGCTGATGCATAGGAGCACATGTACCCCAATGTTCATAGCAGCACTCTCCACAATAGCTAAAACATGGAAAGAGCCTAAGTGTCCATCAACAGATGAATGGATCAAGAAGATGTGGTTTATCTATACCATGGAATACTACATGGCAATGAGAAACAATGAAATCTGGCCATGTGTAGCAACATGGATGGACCTTGAGGGGGTTATGCTGAGCGAAATAAGTCAGGCAGAGAAGGACAAATATCATATGTTTGCACGTATAGGAGGATTAGGAGGAACTTGACGGAGGAACAAGGGGGAGAAGAAGGGCGGAAATGGTGGGGGAAAGGGAGAGA
>NW_027532416.1:0-6337 GCF_008692635.1 Crocuta crocuta | reverse complement strand
TTTTTTTAAAAAAAAAAAAAAAAAACAACAAATTTATCCTTCTGGGGTGCTGGGGTGGCTCAGTAGCTTAAGAATCTGATTCTTGATTTTTGGCTCAGGTTATTGAGATCAAGCCCCACATGGGGCTCTGCACTGGGTATGGAGCCTAGGATTCTCTCTCTCCCTCTGCCTTTCCTGCATGCTCACTCGCGCTCTCTCTCTCTCTCGCTCCCTCTCTCTCTCAAAACAACAACCAAAAAAGATATCCCACATCCCCAGCTCTTCTTATCCCTTTTCTCTATGTAATTTTTCTCCTTAGCACTTCTCATTATCTGAAATATTACATGTATTTACATTACTGACTTTCATTGACCTGAAGATACAAAAAAATTCATATTTTACCACATTTTAACATCTCTGAAATCAAAATGTCTCACAATTCATAGTATCTTATTTTAACTGGCAGCATTTTTTGTGGTGATACATAAAATAATAATGTTCAGGAAAACCTTGCTTTGCTAGCATAATTCATTCTGGAAATATGTTTGTAATCCAAAGCATTTGTATATTAAAGCCAATTTTCCCATAAGAAATAATGGAAATTCAGATGATTCATTCCACAGTACAAAAACGTTCATATAAAAATGATTACAAAACTGTAATATACAAAATAATATGAAATACACAAAAAATAAGGAAAAAGAAATTAACCTGCATTACCTTTGAAAACCTTCATGGCTGGTGTGAGGGAGACAAGAGAGAGGAAGGAGGGTTATTGTGTAGGATGACTTTAACTGTCACTAATGGAATCACCGCTATCTATTGGCTCAATGGAATCTTTGTGCAATTTTAACAAGGAAGCCATCAATGACACTTGCTTTTGCTTCCTTTTGAGGATTTTGTAGAAATGTGACACTGCATTAATGATCCCCAACAATTCCACAGTGAGGGGGAGAGAGAGAGAGAGAGAGGGGGAGAGAGAGAGAGAGAGAGATAGGGGACCACTGGCTCAGTTGTAATCGTGTGACATTTGGCATCACACACTACTAGTATTGCAAGATATTGCTCATTTATCAAGTTAAAATTTGTTAGAAATATTTGCTTGTCTAGCAAAACATTTACAGAACAAGTACTTGCAGTCCAAGGTTTTAGTGTATTTGATAGTCACTGGCATCTTAGATTCAATTAAATGTGGGCAAGATTATAATCTATTTATTTTCATTTGAATATAAATTCTAGAGTGGTATTTTTGTCTCTCTTGCTTAGTACTATATCCCCAGCTCCTATATTTGTCTCTGGCTAATAGTAAGTGTTCAATAAATATTTATCCAATGAATATTGAAGAATACTGAATGAATAAATGGTTATTGCAGACAAGTATACAGAGGCAGTATCTGGCAAAGATTACATGTTAGATGTAGTGTTATCTATAGTGATAGTTAATATAAGTCCTGGAGCCCAGGTACCTGAATATACAATCAGTTACCAGAAACAGGGAAGTTGGGAGGAAAGCTTAACCTGTGGTTTAAGGGAAAGAAGTCTAAGGAATTTTGTGGTTTCACATTGCATTGGGAATCTGGGGCTAGAGTTTAGACAAACAGTAAAAGCTGGAGTATTGACACCATTTTCTCAGAAAGGAGAAAACTATAGAAATAAATGGGAACTACAAGAGGGCTACAGTAAAAGAGAAAAAAGGAGAATAAAGTTTTACTGAAGAATAACTTTTACTACAAGGTAAAAAGAAAATGACCCAGTGAAGAAGTTGGAGACTGGTCAGAAAGGAAGGAGTAGAATGAAGGAAGACAAGATTACTTGGTCAGTGAGGTCACACTTCTATGTGAAAGATACTTATATCACTGTATCTATTTTGACTGAGGGCTTATTTAACATTTCAAGAGCAGGTTGTAAAGCCTGGATCCTTCTCTGAGCCCTTCTATTTCCCCTCACACAATGTTTCCCTTTCCTGTTGTGTTGCTTTCTTCACACTTTGATCGTAGCGTTGTCTGTATAGCTATCTGTTATTTTGTGTTGTTCTTTCAACCCTTTGGGAAGTTTTTGAGAGTGGACTACATCTTGGCCATCATTATAGCATCAATGCCTACCACAGTGTCTGGAACATAATCATGCTGAATGAGTATTTGCTTAATAAAGTATTAGAAAAACAAACAAACCTGTGAGGTAGACAAATCACATATTTTGGTCCTATTTACAGAGAAAGAATTAAGGTGTAAAGAAACAAATCATTCTGAACCTGGTGGTAAATAGATGACATATTCAAAATGGGTAATTTGATAATAGTTTAGTAATAGGATTGTTTAAAAATAATGGACAAGCATAAGAGAATCACAAGGGATAGAACATACACCTAGTACATAATGGTTACTAGAACCTGGAGAAAGTGACTCTTAAAGGGACTGCCTACAGAAGCAATGGCATTCTGGCAATGGAATTGGCCAGTCCTTGATGGCCCTGCAGAGTAGGACAAACCTCATATATCTCTCTTGATTCTCCCCATTGGTCAAATCCAACTGAAAGCCAGAAGGCATGGAAACTCATGAATACAGTTCTTAAAGGTAGGCCACCAAGGGCATAGAGTAGGGTAAAGAGTAAAGGGTATATCTGGAGGAGCAAAGGGAAAAATACCACAAGACATGAAGGGACTTTCATAGTCACATAGCTCATAAATGGCAAAAGCAGCACTCAAACTCAGATATTCTGGCTCCAAACCTAATTATATTTCCATTAAATTATGTCACTACCTGGTTCCAAATGCTATAATCGAAATTAAACATTACCATGAAGGCTGGGAAAACATCATTAACTGTAAGTTATGGCTTTCATGAAAATAGTTTCAGCAATCCACATGGTTGTAAGGAGTAAGTGGTGACTTCTTATACTAAAAGACAAGAAAAGAGTTGCTTGGAAATATCATTGAAATATTTCTTTATACTAAGAATCAGTGAAATACAGCCCACAATCCAAATTCACCTATCATTTGTTTTTTTTACAAATAAAGTTTTACTGAAACATAGCTTATTTTCTTTTGCTTATGTATTGTCTATGGCTACTTTTGTACTATAGCTGCAGAGTTGAGTAGTTAGGACAAAGACTATAAAGCATGCAAAGCCTAGAGTATTTTCTATCTGACTCTTTACAGAAAAAAATTCAAGAAACTCTGCTTTATAGAAGGACATGAGGTGAGTCTGTTCTTACCCCCCAGTTTTACCTTTCTTGGCAGATTCAGGGATAAAATTCAAAGGTGGGGGGAGGAAGGCAGGTTAATGTAGCATTATAACAACTTGAGTCATTAGACTGGTTTGAATTCTATCTAGGTCCTCAGCCTAACTGTGTGATCTTGAATAAGTCACTTAATCTTACTAAGCTTCCATTTCTTCATTTGGAAATATGATTTAATATTAAGACTTATTTTATAAAGCTATTGTGAGAACTAAATGACAGAATACGTGCATTCCAGGAAGTCCTAAATCATTTTTGTGATTCTGCTGCCTTAGGAAATGAAAAAAATAGAATAGTTAGAAATCAGAGTATTAAAAATGTTTTAAGAAAGAAAGTTTTAATTTCTCACTTAACAAAATTGCAAAACTTACTAAATTTAAGAGTCATTTTATTTTGTTATACCAAATATTAGCAAATGAGTCAAAAAGAAATAATTCCTGGGATGTCTGGGTGGCTCCATCGGTTAAGTATTCAACTCTGATCTTATGGTTTGTGAGTTTGAGCCCCATGTTGGAGTCTGCACTGACAGTGCTTGGGATTCTCTCCCTCTGTATGCCTCTCCTTTAATCACATTCTCGGTCTCTGGCTGTCTCAAAATGAATAAATAATTAATTAGTTATTCTGCTTTATGGAAACTTCATAAGTGAGTTAACCAAAGAACAGTAAACTGCTTATATGGCAGTATATGCTGAGAGGGAAGCAAAAGTAATTTTATAGGTAAAGCCTTGGTCAGGGACTTTGGCTGTCTGGTGTACATTCTCTTTGTTGACTTCCTTCCTCATACAATTTCTCATCTTTTCCCAAAGAAGCCCAACAGTTGTTATATCAATGGTCCAGAAAGAGCCACAAATGCTGTATCATTTATCACAAATCAAACTCTCAATGAGGAAGTAAAACAATCATTGTCCAAGAAGGATATGTGAAAATGAGGGTTGATCCTGTCACTTCATCCTGTGCCCATGTACAAAGCAAATGGTCATCTGCCTCAACACTTAAATGTTAAGGTTTAGATTAATAAGATTTCCTAATTCTGTTGTGTCTTGGTGAGACCTGGCATATGCTATTCCAAGTAGTGGGCCTTCAGTTTCTTAAAGAGCTCGGTGTTACAGTGGGCTGGAATATAAGCCTGGATAAGATTCCCAGTCTCAGAGTTTTAGGATCAATCAATCAAATGACCAATCCTGTGGTTGAACTTTCTTAACACGCCTGTAAATAGCACAGGAATTTCCTGTCAACTAGAAATATAGATAAATAAATAAACAGAGGGTTTCTTTTGGGTTTTTTCCTGTCTTTTCTAGGAGTGCCTGTAGTTTAAGTCACAAACTCTCTGAGATATGAAAGCAAGGTACTGTCTTGTTTCTAGATAACTCGGACTTTTCTGGAACAGAAGTAAAGTGCTTATCACAGTTTCAGCTCCAAAAATCTTGTAAGCATTCAATACATATTAGTTTTACAGAAATAATTAAAAATTAAAAAGTGGGTAGACAATGCTATGGGAACAATGGGAGGGAAGGTGGAAATGTCCCAAAAGGAAAAGTCTCATATGATTTTTAATACAACTGAGGGAGATGGCGAGGAGAGATGAAGGACATTTGTCAATTTTGTCTTTCTCCTGACAGGCAGGAGATGGTTTGTTGAGCTAAATATGCCTAGAATCAAATACCAATTCTCAAGCCTCTTTTCTGAGGTCAGATGCCCAAGTAGTGAAACTCGGAATGAAGATCTCACCTGCCACCCAGGCCCAGAAGAAGGACCTCCCAGGAAATAGACCAGGCTTTGCTATTTATTGCTTCATTTACTTCAAATGCTTTATCCTAAAGAGTATGTTATGTATATAGATGCTAGTTAATTCTAGACTTCACCATAGGCATGATAAATTAATTTAAGAACTAATCCCTAACCAAGAATACACTCTTCAAGGTAAATGATTAACATCAGACAGACTCTACTCAGAAGCCTGTATTTCAAAGGTAGTATACAACTGAATAAAGTTTGATAAAAGATGCCTAAAGCCACAGGAGTTCATTTTAAGTATATATAAAATCACACACAAAAAATATAAAACTTACTTTCACACAGCCAGACCTCATGAAAATTGGAAGGATTCTAGAATTGGAAGATCATATGAGATACACAGGATGTTTTGACCCTACTTTAGGGTTCCATTTTGTGGGTGACCACAAAATTTTGCTTCATTTCCAGCACCACCAACTAATCATCTTTCTCCCTATATTTTCCCAGTTTAGACTCCTTCAGAGAAAATTTGATTGGTTTATTGAGACAGTTATTTGGATCCCCAGGTGTCCCTATGGCCAGAGTTTACTCACAAGGCAACCTCACAGACTTTTGGCTAGCCTAAATTGAAATGACTGCCTTTGAGTGAGATACTCACCTCATATTTGGTTAACAATAATCAGATGAGTGAATTTATATTATGTGCATATTATAATATTATATTATATTTAGTTCCACCTTAACTAAAAACTTCTTGGTTCTGTAGGCTCTGGATATTACAAGTATTCAGAATATAACAGACCTCTATTACATACTGTATTTTCCTTCAAGTGTAAAATGATTATATGTGCTTAACTTCCCTAGTATATCTGGCAATACACACTTTCTCACCATCCCCTAGCCTTTGTCTCTAACTCTACTCCCGTAGAGTTAAAAGCAAAGATGACTTAGAAAATCAGGGTTTAAGGTTTAAACCCAGTTTATGCCATGGTTCAAGTATAAATACCACAACTACTTCTATCTGTTCTGGTAATCTGCCATCCCCAGATAGGTCATTTATGCTTATCCTCACTTCACGAACTCCCACACATCACAAACTTCTCTGTCTTATACTTGTGTCTGATAATTTGACCTCGATTGCCATCAGTGCCTTTACTTTATATTGATCTTGACTTCTGTATTTCTGACTTTGGTCTTCAGTCCTAACTTAGTTCAATTCCATGTCATACACTTAGAAGGTAGAGGTATATAGCCCCAAGACTCACTTTTCTTGAGTCTTAACATATCTTGAAGAATAACAAATAATAATAATTTTAAAAAATCTGTTGCTAGAACAGAAATCCATTTTGGACTTGTAAAGACTTAAGAAATAGGAACTTGATATAAG
>NW_027532415.1:282-545 GCF_008692635.1 Crocuta crocuta | reverse complement strand
ACACTGACCTGATTACCTCTGGTCACCGACGTACTTAAACAATCACATTTAGTACATTCTGTAGATGTAAATTCTACATCGTGTAAAAAACCGTTTTTGTCCATCGGTTTTCTTCTTTTTTCCTTTTCTTTTCTCCTTTTTGACCCTTTTATATATTTTATACTCACTATTATTCGCCCTCCCTCCTCCGTCTTTTCTCTTAACTTTTTCGTTTTCCCTCTCGCTTTGCATGTTAGTTGAATTAGCCTGTGCGTTTGTGTGCT
>NW_027532415.1:0-222 GCF_008692635.1 Crocuta crocuta | reverse complement strand
AGAGTACACAAGGTGGAGAGTCCCAAATATCACTACGAATAGGAAAATAAAGTAATCAAGGTCCCAACAAGAGAGACCAAGAGATACCATTCAAAAAACACTCTCTGAAAGGATAGGCCCTGGACAGTCAAAGAGTCTTCTTGGATATAGCAGTGCTCATAGACACAAAGAGCATTAACAGGTCTTTAAAACCAACAGGAGCCAGAAAGCTAACTAAAATGA
>NW_027532414.1:162820-217993 GCF_008692635.1 Crocuta crocuta | reverse complement strand
GGCGAGTGTCCAGTCTGATCAATAGCATCATGCCCAGGTTGCCCACGAGGGTGACAAGGTACACAACCAGAAACAGCACAAAGAGGAGCAGCTGGAGCTCGGAGCGGTCTGTGAGCCCCAGGAGAATGAATTCTGTTATTGCACTGTCATTGGTGAGGGACATTTTCTGAGCCTGAGCCTGCATTGCAAACAATGGAAATAAAGTAGTCAGGAAGGCACAAATCGTGTCTGTTTATTGAAATTATCTTTCCCAATACATTTTTTCATGCGTCATTCCAAATGAGTATTACCATAAACAGAATTTGTCCTTGTACTAAGCCATTATTTCATTTGTCTTTGTATCGAATTACTATATTTGTCTCTGGATCCCTAAAGTTACATCTATAACTATACCTATAGATAGCTATACTTAATGCCTATTCCATGATCCATGTTTACAACTGAGCCTCATGAACTCCTCTCCCTTCAATATTTTTGTCCTTTCAAACTGTATTTTTCTTATAAGGCATAGTATGCTTTATGCATCCATCACACCTACATATCTCTAATTCACCCTGTAACATATTCTATCACCTTTTTTATCTACTTTCCATCCTCATATAGTCCTTCCTCCAGGACGGGGACAAAGTACAGCTCGTTATAGAACTGTGACTTCTTAGCACATACTTCCATACTGAATTTTAGGAAAGAAAATAAAGGAATAGTGTAAGCATGAAAAATAGATTACTTATACATGTTTTACTCATCTCTGTATCCCAAAATCATAATGTCAAGTCCTCACGAGAATTAAGAACTTTTTAAATTTTAGTGTACAAAACAATTGCTTGGAAAGCTTTTTAATCAAGAAAAGTCACAGAAAATTTGTTTAATGTACTCTCATGTGGATATGGGGATCTTCATATGTAAAAATTATCCAGGAGATTATAATGAAGATGTTACCAGATTCACAATTTTAAAAAGGATATTCACTTTGGTCTAATAAAATTATGACAAATAAATGAGTGAAGAATCATCAAATCAAATGAATTCCCACTCACTATTCTGAGAACAGCCTACGACAATGACATCATGTGCCAACAAAGAGGTAAGTTTTGTATAGTTGGTATTTAAGTTGTTACAACTTGTATCTATCCAGAGGTATGACAATCCCTATGGTTTTTTTGCTCTGCTTTGCATCATAACTAGTGCTTCGTTTCCTCTTCCTTTCTCAAATGCTTCTTTCTTGCCCTTCCTCTCATATTCAATTATTTTGAAACCTGCCCAATTCTTGTCTCATTTCAAGATGAGTCACTGAAAACTACTTTAGTTTAGCTTTTAGAGAGACAATGGCAATGTCATTTTGTGCTTCATCTCCTTTATCCAGAGGGAGAGTACTTAACATCTCTTGACTACACTAATATCATTTGCTGATAATGAGCAATGAAACTTAACCATGAGTTACTTCATGTCCTTATTTGTAAGTGGGAATAATGATACCTGTTCTGTCTCCCTCCAGAGTCATTGTGGACCTCAAACTAGATGTTCATGAAATAAGACTCATGTCATTAGGGACTGTCGATGCAAAAGTGAACAAAACTGCCTTCAAAATCCATGCCTTTCTGGCAGGCACACACAGTGGACAGACCCAATATTAGTGCCATGAAGTAAATGGTGATTCAAATGGCATTGTTATGGAGAAAAAGAAACTGGAGTTTTGTGGAGAGGATGTTCAACTTTTCAGTAGTAACATCAGTGAGGTACTTTTGAACTGGTGACCTCTTTTAGCAACAAACTGAAGGAAGAGAATAAACAATAAGCTCATTTAAAGAAGGGTGTTTTAGGAAGGAAAAAGATCAGAGGCAAAGTTATCACATGCGATCTTTCTTTGGAACTGCTGGTGATGTGTGTATGTGTACAGATTTCAAGCAGAGGAGTTCAAAATCCAGGCTTAGATGTTGCATTAAATGTAAATGACTCACTTCTTTGAAAGCCTGTTTTATCTCCACCTATGAGTTCCTACCAAGGATATCATTATCCTCCACTGAACAACAGGAGTCAGGGGATAGTTGCAGTATCTCTTCAGGAAGTGTCTAGCAGGAAATCACCCTTTAAACAGCATATTTCTGTAAATGCTACAAATCATCAGGGTGGCTTAGGAGATAATCTCATATTTGTTTGCGTCCAGGAAATCCCAGAAAGAATGTAGATAGTGGTTCCCAGGACAGAGACAAATGGAAAGAAAAATATCAGATGTGGGCATTTCAGATTTATAAAGACACTAGAGGAAATTGAACTTGAGGGGTATATTTGCAGAAAAACTCAATTGTTGCATGTCATTTCATTACTGCCTATCAGATATGAAATGGTCTTGACTCATGATCTGTGTGACTTGATGAGATCCAGAAATATCCACTTGAAAGTAGAGCAGAAGTTCTGATAAGTGGGGAGAGGGAAAAATAATGGATAACATCTGTTTACAGAGAAAGAGTGACACAGAAGACCCAGCTGCGTGTATCAGGCCAGAGCGAAAGATGAGCATTGGAACAATGGGTTGTTGGTTTATTTAGTTTACAACCTGGGAAAGCCTCTACCGTTTGGAGGAAGAACAATCAAAGGAGTCCTAAAAGGACAGAAGAAAACTGCAAATGGTAAAACCCAGGATAAGGATTAGCTACACAATATACAGGGTCCAATGCAAAATAAGAATGTAATTGATCATTGTTCAAAATTAGTAAGCATTTCAAGGTGGTGACAGCAGAGCATAAAACCTATCTAAATAGGTTTCTGAAACAGGTTAAGGTCAACTGCACAAGTCGCTGGCCAATGAAGCACGGTGTTCCTGGAATGCAGAGACTAACAGAACTGAAGATGGAGGATAGAAGGTGATCACCCTAATCTCTGTGAAAAGAAGAAGAAGGAGTAAGGAAAAAAAAAATTAAAACCCCAGCAAGAATTCAGCCCACTGAGAATGTGATAGAGGACAAGAGAGCTCAATGGCCAAGGTGTCTACAGGAATTTTGTAGCCCGATCAATTATAAGTGAATGACAAAAGACTTTGTTTCTGGGAAAAAAACCATAATGTGAAGTTAAGAAAACTCTTACAAGGATTCATTGAAAGAATGGTCCTTAAGCTTATTTTTCCTCCTTTTTTGAAATATAAATCTCATGATAAACTTAATGAAACCATTGAAACTATGGATCCTCAACTAGAATAAGTGTACACACTTATATTTTGCCAAAAAATAGATTGACGATGATGATGANAGGAGTCCTAAAAGGACAGAAGAAAACTGCAAATGGTAAAACCCAGAATAAGGATTAGCTACACAATATACAGGGTCCAATGCAAAATAAGAATGTAATTGATCATTGTTCAAAATTAGTAAGCATTTCAAGGTGGTGACAGCAGAGCATAAAACCTATCTAAATAGGTTTCTGAAACAGGTTAAGGTCAACTGCACAAGTCGCTGGCCAATGAAGCACGGTGTTCCTGGAATGCAGAGACTAACAGAACTGAAGATGGAGGATAGAAGGTGATCACCCTAATCTCTGTGAAAAGAAGAAGAAGGAGTAAGGAAAAAAAAAATTAAAACCCCAGCAAGAATTCAGCCCACTGAGAATGTGATAGAGGACAAGAGAGCTCAATGGCCAAGGTGTCTACAGGAATTTTGTAGCCCGATCAATTATAAGTGAATGACAAAAGACTTTGTTTCTGGGAAAAAAACCATAATGTGAAGTTAAGAAAACTCTTACAAGGATTCATTGAAAGAATGGTCCTTAAGCTTATTTTTCCTCCTTTTTTGAAATATAAATCTCATGATAAACTTAATGAAACCATTGAAACTATGGATCCTCAACTAGAATAAGTGTACACACTTATATTTTGCCAAAAAATAGATTGACGATGATGATGATAGATAGATGATAGATAGGTAGATAGATAGATAGATAGATAGATAGATAGATAGATAGATAGATAGTAGATGTAACTACAAAAAATTTGGGGGGGCGGATAAGCTCCATTTCATCCCTGAAAATGTCCATGCATTTTTCTATGGTAGTAGAACTTTTACGTTTTTTGTTCTTTTGCACCAGTGACAGCTCTGTAAAATATTACCCAGGGAGATCAATGGAAATGTCAATAAGCTTCTTGTCAGAAAAACTAATTGAGGTTTAAACTCAGGACCTGAGCACAGAAGGGGTTGCATGGGCATATTTCTAGCAAACAAGGTGCAAATTTCTGTGCCTTAGTTTGACACTTTCAGCAATCTCCTCCTGTCTAAAAATAAAGAACATAAAAACACAAGACTTACTTCTGATTGTGAAATACACTTATTTTTTTCACCTCTGACTGAGGAAGTTCACTGAGGCCTTTCTAAGTTGTAAAATGTAGCTGCATTTATACCAGGATGTGGGAGGTAGGGGCAGGTCTTAAAGCAAGTCTCAGAAGGATTTAAAAATAGCAGCAATGTGTGTTACATGGGGAATCTGGCCTGTGGGGATTCATTGGGACCCTCTGGGATCAGAAAGCTAATCATATGCCTCGGTCTTATTTTCCATAATTTCATATTTCCTATTTGCCCTAAGCACTCTGGGGAGGGATCCAAAAAGTTTTATCTTCAAAATTTGACAATGGTCTGATTTCCCATTTTTTTCTTTCAGCCTAAAACTGTTTTCTTTCTTAAATCCAGAACTCTCAGAATGTCCCCTCTGATGAACGTCAAAGTCTTGGGGAGGGTCAGTCATAAGCAGCGTTGTAAAACTTGCAGGTCATTGGCAAACGCCTTGGTGAGCACTTTCTACATGTGGACAGCTTTCACGTAGGTAGTTTAATGTCCTCAAAATAACCTTAAGGGGAGAGGACTCCATCCTGAACTTTCAGCATAAAAGACAGAAACTCCACTAAAGGAATATTGATGGACTAACTCCTCCAGTGTCAGGTAGCACCTAAGGGGCAGGGTTAAGTTTGATGCCAGTCCTCACATACGGAGTAGACTCTGTTTTCAATTGAAAATAGCTGCTGTTCCTTAACCTGCAGTCATACATTGCCCTTTGTCCATCTCTGCGTGTAAATATTCCCTGAGCTTCCCCTCGAGTTACCACCTTCCTCATTCCCAGCAGATCCAAGCTGCTTCTGGCAGTAGAAAAGGCTCAAATAGATGTCTTCTCAAAAGATGCTTTCTCTGCCTCCACAGAACTGAGTTTGACCTCTCTCCTCCATGTGCTCTTAGTGATCTGCCCCCCATCCTTGTCTAACACACTCTGTGTAATTTACTGCCAATACCTCTCTTGACACCGCTACATTGCATCCTTATGGGCGAAAACTGATCTCTGCAGCTAGCATGGGCCCTGGGATATGATCGCTGATCAACAGATACTTGCTGAATAACTTAAGAAGTGTGCATTGTGTACTTAATTTTGTGAATCCACAGCAAGTCTTGGTTATCCCCTCGCTGGTAATTTCAGGTTTTATTGAGCATACTTCTTTCTCCCTCAGAAAGGAAAACTGCAGGACAACAAAGTGGAATAAGTGACAAATTTATTTAAGAAACCATAGGAAAGAAATCACAATGAGGGTAATTAAATATAGGTGATAGACACGGAACAATTACTATATGCTAGCCATTAGGCCTAGCAACTCACAAGCATGAGTTTACTTATTCCTCACACAACTCTATAGAACATTAGCACTATTATCTTCATTTTACAGATGATAAACTGAAGCAAGAACGGATTAAGTAGTTTTCTCTAGTAGATGCAAATAGTGAACTGTGAGCCTGGCATTCAAGCAGGCCATTCAGTAGTCCTTGATATCATGTTGTTGATAGTTTAGCAACAAAATATGACAAGTTCACATGATGCTAAACATTCTCCAGGTTAACTGGCCTTCATTGATTCATTTACAGGGTTAACAGGCATTAGGGAAACTTTGTATTTACTGCTGTACTGTCAATGTGGAGAGTATAAGAGAAAGTCAAAATATTTGTGTCCTTAAAGAGTTTCTGCTTCATGGTGGGAGGGATGTGTAGGAATATGTAGTTTCACTGTGCATTTTCTTTTTAAATGTTTTTAAATATTTCAAATTGTACTTTTAAAATATTTTATTTAGTGAATATGCAGTGCAATATTGGTTTCAGAAGTAGAAATCAGTGATTCATTATTTACATACAAACCCAGGGCTCATCACACAAGTGCCCCCCTTAATACCCATCACCCATTAAACTCATCTCCTGCCCACTTCCTTCGGTCAGCCCTCAGTTAGATCTCTAGCATTAAGACTCTATCGTAGTTTGTTTACCTTTGTACTCTTTCCCTGAACCCCATATGTTCATCTGTCTTGTTTCTTAAATTCTACATATGAGTGAAATCATGTGATATTGGTCTTTCTCCAATTGACTTATTTTGCTTAGCATTATACATTCTAGCTGCAGTCACATTGTTGCAAATGGCAAGATTTCTCTTCTCTCTCTCACTCTTTCTCTCTCTTGAGATAGAGAATTTGAACAGACCTATAACCAGCAAAGAAATTATATCAGTTATTCAAAATCTCCCAACAAATAAGAGTCCTCATCCAAATGGCTTCCCAGAAGAATTCTACCAGACATTTAAAGAAGAGTTAATACATATTCTTTTCAAACTGTTGAAAAAATGGAAATGGACGGACAGCTTCCAAACTCATTCTATGAAGCCAGCATTACCTTGATTCCAAAACCAGACAAAGACTCCCCTAAAAAGGAGAATTATAGGCCATAGGCCAATATCCCTGGTGACATGGATCGAAAAATTCTCAACAAGAGACACAAATTGAATTCAACAGTTCATTAAAAGGATTATTTACCATCATAAGTGGGGTTTATTCCTGGGCTGCAGACATGGTTCAAAATGCATAAATCAATCAATGTGATACAAACATTAATTAAAAAGATAAGAACCATATGATTCTATCAATAGATGCAAAAAAGGCATTTGACAAAATATAGCATCCATTCTTGTTAACAAAATCCCCAACAAAGTGGGGATAAATGGAATTTACCTCAACATCATAAAAGCCATATATGAAAGACCCACAGATAATATCATCCTCAATGGGGAAAAACTGAGAGCCTTTTCCCTATAGTCAGGAAAAAGATAATGATGCCCACTCTCACCATTTTTGCTTAATATAGTACTAGAGGTGTCAGCCTCAGCAATCAGACAACAAAAAAGATATAAAGGTATGCATATCATCAAGGAAGAAGTCAAATTTGACTATTTGCAACTGACATAATACTTTATGTAGAAAACCCAAACGACTGCACCAAAAAATTACTAGAACTAATCCATGAATTCAGCAGTCACAAGATATAAGATCAATGTGCAGAAATCTGTTGCATTTCTATACTCCAATAACAAATCATCAGGAAGAAATCAAGGAATTGATCCTATTTACAACTGCACCAAAAGCTATAAGATACCTAGGAATAAACCTAACTAGAAAGGTAGAAAAAAAAATCTGTCCTCTGAGCACTATAGAATATTTTTGAAAGATATTGAAGAGGACAGAAAGAAATGGAAAAGCATTCCATGCTCATGGATTGGAAGAGCAAACATTGTTAAAATGTCTCTACTATCCAAGGAAATCTACATCTTTCATGCAATCCCTATCAAAATATCACCAGCATTCATTCCAGAGATAGATCAAACAATCCTGAAATTTTTAGAGAGCCACAAAAGACCCAAATAGCCAATGCAATCCTGAAAAAGAAAAACAAAACTGGAGGTATCACAATTCTGGATTTCAAGTTATATCACAAAGATGTAGTCCTCAAAACAGTATGGTACTGGCACAAAAACAGACACATAGACCAATGACACAGAATAGAAAATCTAGAAATGGACCCAAAAGTACATGGTCAACTCATCTTTGACAAATATGAAAAACTTTGGATGGTGACAGGCAGAAGAATGAAACCGGACCACTTTCTTACACCACACACAAAACTAAATTCAAAATGGATTAAAGACCTAAATGGGGGCCAGGAAACCATCAAAATCCCAGAGAAGAATACAGGCAGCAACCTCTTTGACACCAGCCAGAACAACTTCTTTCTAGACGCAACACAGAATACAATGAAAACAAAAGCAAACATGAACTATTGGGATTTCATCAACATCAAAAGCTCGATGTTAGCTTTGAAAACTAAAAGGCAGCTTATGGAAGGGGAGAAGTTATTTGCAAAAGACATATTTGATAAAGGGCCTCTCCATAAAGAATTTAGTGAAAACCTCAAGACAAGAGAAGAGAACGGGCTGTGTATGTGTACATGACATTCTTCATGACTCTAACATAGACTCCCCATTCACACTGTATGTTACCATATATGGGAGACAAAGGATCAAAAGTTGTCCAAAAGGCAACCCCTCGCTGTCCTCGAGGCTCGGCCTCTTGGGTCCTAACTCACTAAGCCCATGCCAGCACAAATAAAGCTATTTTCTGGAAAGAAAAGCCTTGGTGTCCCATGTCTCTCTATTTAACTGACCGCTACAGGGTTATTATCCAAGATCTATGAAGATATCATATTTAACACCCAAAAACCAAATAACACAGTTAAGACAGGAACTTAATATCTTGCATCATCTCTAGGAAACTCATTATGATATCCTGCCCAAATGATTTTACTCACTGGCTGTTATAATTTAACCACTTCATTCTAGATATGAAAGTCCTTTCAGCAAACATTCATTCAATAGCAATTAAATGGATAGAACACAATTTAGACCAGGAAAAGTCACAAAAACATCAAAGGCCATGAATTGTATCATTATTTTATGATATCGTTAATTGTTCTGCTTATCTGGTTAGAATAAATGGAGGTCTGTAATGCAAAATTTTCATGAGAAGAACCTCCTAATCACTCCAAGAAATCAGCTCAAAATTGTTACAAACTGATACAGTCCCATGGTGGAAATCCCCAGACTCTAATTAGTACAAGTCTGCATAAACTCCCTGGAGTTTTCTGTTTTAGTAATATTGTAATTATTTCATCAGTGTATGTTGAAAAATAGTTTAGGAATAGGAGCTTCCAATTACAATTTGGGTATAAGTCACTCCCAGCACCTTAACATTTGGACCACTAGTGTCTCTGAAAGAATTTTTCCTGGGGTCAGGTAAGAATGAAAATTCTGACTTCTATCCTCGCAGTTTCTCTTCCTGTTTGAGTTTTGGATCTTAATCACAGGAGTCAGGTGACCACAAAAGCAGCTTTGAATGTTAGCTTAATTTCTTGGCCTGTTACAATGAGTGTGTATGTATTTTTGTTCAGAATGGTCACTAGAAAATAGAAAGTCCCATTGGAATTATGTGTTTACACTAATCAATTTTCAAATAGCATTCTCTTCGTCCATTCAATAATTGAACACATGTTGTATAACCATATGAGAGGAAGCACCTGATAATCTCATAATTCTTAAAAGAATAATATCCGTTGGGGCATCTAGGTGGCTCAGTTGGTGGAGCATCTGACCCTTGGTTTCACTCCGGTCATGATCTCATGGTGGGTGTGTTTGAGCCTGTGTTAGGCTCTGTGCTGATGGCGCTGAGCCTGATTTCTATCCTCTGTCTCCCTCTCTCTCTGCCCCTTCCCTGCTCTCTCCTGTCTTTCTCAAAAATAAATAAACATTTAAAAAAAGAATAATATCTGTTGGAAGAACAGTCCACCCCCCAAAATTGCCAAATAATTGAAAAGAGAAAAATTCAAGAAAGAAATATTTTATTCATTCTAGCAAAAATAAAATTCTTATAGAACTTTATAAATCTCTTTTTAAATTATTTGGGAGAGAAAGTTTTGGGGGAAATTTAATATTAAACTCAGATACATGGCTAGTAATGGGTATAGGATTTGTAGCTACATAAAAGCTGAATCATAATGTTGTAAATGATGGGCATTTTAGAAATCATTTAGCCAAAGTATGATATTGAATAGATAAGGACTCAAGTTCACAGAAAGAAAGTCACTATATCAAGGTTAAATGATTGCTTTCTAAATTTAAAAAAATTTAAAAAAATTAATGTTTATTTACTTCTGAGAGAGAGAGAGAGAGAGAGAGAGAGAGATTGAGAGAGAGAGTAGAGGAGGCACAGAGAGAGAGAGGGTGACACAGAATCCGAAGCAAGCTCCAGGCTCTCAGCTGTCAGTACACAGGCCAATGCGGGGCTCAAACTCACGAGCTGTGAGATTGTGACCTGAGCCCATGTTGGAAACTTAACCTAGCTGAGCCACCCAGGTGCCCCAATAATTATTTTCTAAATGAAGATTCAAAAGAGTTTTTACTGATACCATTTACTGGTACAAAACCATAATGTGTAAAAAGATTCTATAATTTAAGTTCATTCATTGTAATCGGGTAATGCACCCTGCTCTTAAATTTGTGAGACATTGGAATGGGAAACTAAGAGAGAGGAAGAGACTGGGGTTTATTATGGCAGAGTAGACAAGAAAGGTGTTCCTTCTTGGAAATTAATATTCACATGAGATGCATGGCTCCACCAGCTGCAAGACCTATTTACCTGTTCTGTCATTTCCTACCATGAAGTACCTTATACACTTGGAATAGTTAGCAAAAATGAAAGCAATTCAGTGTTGTGCTGCTACCTTCAACATTTGCCTTTAAACTGGACCCTGAAGACGGCAAACTATTCCCCAAATGAACATTTCAACCAGCAGGGTGTGCAAGATATCAATGAACACTTATAGAAGTGAGCTTCACACTTTGATCGATTGATTTTGAGTGGGAAAGTAAATTCTTAGAACTCCAAATTTTCACCAAATATTTATCATGTTTACCAATTTACCATATATGATGCCTGTTTTTTTCTCAATAATGCCTACTAAATTACAAGGTAATGCTCTGTTTTCTTGCATTGTTACATAATAGAAAATAAATACATATGCATATCAATATCCTTGTGAATCAAGTTCAATTGCATGAAAAATCTATGTCGTCTGTTATTTTGTTTATTTATGATCATTCGAATTCAGAGAAAATCAATTTAACATTATTGAGCCAGTAAAACCTTATGATGAATTTTATTTTCAGTATATTTCTTGAAATGAGGGACATAGATAAAAAAACTCATTGCTACTCGCACTGACTTCTAATTATCCAGAAATTTCAAATTGAATACCAAAGTCAGAGGGAAATCATTCTTTAGGAGGATGTCTGGTTGCCTAATTCATTGAAATTTAATTTGTGTGTGTGTGATATTTTTCATATGGAGAGAAAAATGTGTACAACTATTATAAAATTAGTTCAAGAATCTCTCCAATAATTCAGTATGAATTACTTGGTATTCTATATTGAAATAGAAGGTAGAAATTAGGAATCATGGGGGATAAATTTTGCTACTCCTTAAATAAATATCAAATAAATGAATCATCTTTCCAACTACATGGAATGCTGGGTGAAGTACTTTAAATAGGAAGTTTTTCAAGAGCAGTTCCCACAGCCATTAAACACGAGCCCAGAAGTGCAAGAAAGCTCTACAAGCTTTTCCTTATAGAAATAAGAATAATCTTCAACTGAATTTCTATGAAGTATTCTAAAATTATTCAGATACTTATTTCCAACTGTAAAAAGGCTTTCCTTCTACTGCAGCAGGCTTGGTTTGGAATTATCGTAGATATCTACCAAAAATATTTAACATTTACCAATAGTATTTGTCAGATGCCCATTTCAAATCTCAAATATCTTTTTTTTTAAAGATATTGAGAATTGTGTTTCCAGACACTTTTGGCCTTTAAAATTTGAATCAGGCAAGAAACTCAATTAGATGGGTTTTATTTTATTTTATTTTTTAATTTTTTAATGGTTATTTATTTTGAGAGACAGAGAGACATATTGTGGGCAAGCAAGGGACAGAGAGAGAGGGAGACACAGAATCTGAAGCAGGTTTCAGGCTCTGTCTGAGCCATCAGCACAGAGCCTGATGTGGGGCTCAACTCAAGAGTAGCGAGATCATAACTTGAGCTGAAGTTGGATGCTTAACTGACTGAGCCCCCCAAGTGCCCCTGAATTCAATTGGTTTTCGAAACAGGGTCATGGATTGCAAGACATGTCTGTAAAAAGACAGAGGAGATACAACTAAGGAAGCATGATTTTAAAAAGAATATGTAATAATTTCAACACAGAAAAGTTAAAATAGGTGCAAATTATATGAGAATATTCAAAATAAGTGGAACTTATGTTAAAGCCACATATATGGTAATTTACCATATACCTTATCTCAAATAGACATTTAATAAGCAACCATTATTATTTACTTGATATGATATGATGTGCAAACAGAAGCTAGTGTTTAGGGTCCAGCTGCACAGATTACGTGCTTGGAGCAGAAAAGACTTGTGTCCACCTACGATTAATATACGGAGCCCTCGTGTCACGTCACATTCTATTTCCCTAGGATTTCTTAGCTGTTTTCTGTTTGCTTCCATTCCTTCCCATTCACGAGGTTCTTCTTCCAAGCTCTGTATTTCCTCCAACAGTTTTTTTTTTTTTTTTGAGAGCATGAAGCAATGATAAATTCAAGAGTGCTTTAGTACGCTACCAGTGGCACTGCTGAAACAAGGTGATTTGCCAATTGGTGCGGGATAGATTTTACATTCCTGTGTTTTGTTTCGCTATTGAGGTGCAAGGGTTTTAGCCATCTTGGGTGCTCAGTGCAGAATTAAGGTTTCTAAGTCTAACGAGAATAGAGATGCTTCAGGTTCTTTGAACGAGTGAGCATAGGAAAAGCTGCATGTTCTTGCCCACCTTGGGTAGCTTCACAGTGCATGTGGGCATATAAAAAGGCTCTGAGACTCCCTGCAACAGAGAAACACATTTCCCCCCTCTGTTTTTCAAAACACAGCATTGGGGCGGGGTGGGGGAGCGCCTGGGTGTCTCAGTCGGTTAAGCGTCCAACTTTGGTTCAGGTTATGATCTCATGGTTCATGAGCTTGAGCCCTGCATCAGGCTCTGTGCTGACAGTTCAGAGCCTGGAACCTACTTGGGATTCTTTGTCTCCCTCTCTCTCTGCTCCTCCCTAGCTTGTGTTCTCTCTCTCTCAGTCTCTTTCTCTCAGTCTCTTTCTCTCTGTTTCTTTCTCTCTCTCTCAAAAATAAATAAACATTTTTAAAAACTCAGCTTTTTTTCAAATTTAGGTTTAGCATAGATGTATTTTATTGCCTGCTATCCAGTTGTTCTCATGCATACAGTTATGAAAATACTAGTCTAAAAATTCTGGTGACAGCAAACTGAAGGTTTATCTGTGTCCCATCCCCCCCCCTTTCCTATTGCATATGTGAACAGGAAGTATCATTCAGGTTTAATGTGAATTACGAAGACTTGAATTTTGATGCTGTGTATTAATTGCAGGGTTTTTCTAAAGGTAAAATAAACTAAAATAAAATAGAACAGCATCACTGTTTTGTAAAACTGAATGGCCTGTTTGCATGGAAAAAAGTACTATATTCAAAATGTAGTCTTTTCCTTCTCAAATTATAGAGCATGCTTGCTGAACCTATTTGAAGGAGATGGTGAGAAATGCAAATTAAATTCATATTTCTCTTTTATATTTTTATTGCCTTTATTGGTTGTTAAATACAATATGCTGAGCCACCAGGTGCTAGTATTTAGAGAAGCTGTACAAATCTAAACGTTAGATGAGTGTTTTAATGCCATCAAAATGGAAGATTAACATGTAATGCTGAGGCAAATATTGTCTAAATAGACTCAGCTTTCTGGTAAGTGAGGAAAGAGAACTTCTGTTCTTTACACAAGTCCTAATACTCAAGTTATTGTAGTTTCCTCTCAAAGACCAACATTGTAGTAGTTTAATCCATAGAAAATTCATCCCAGCATTGACGCGGAATACCTTTGATTTCTCTCAAAAGCCTCCTGTCTTTGTATGTGCTGTTCACACTATCTGAAAGCCTTATGTACCCTTATCTTTCTAGAAAATTCTTATTTATCCTGTAAGTCTCAGTTAAAGGTTATGATTCTTTGAGGCTATCCTGATTTTCTGGACACAATGAGTTACTTTGTTCAAATCTTGATTATTGAACTTATCACATATAACCTTAACTTTCTCTTCATGTGCCTCCTTTACTATGATGATACCAACCAGCTTTCTCAAGACCAGCACTGTAACCAGTTACCTTTATTTCCCCAGTAAAGTGACTCACATACATGTAGTATCCAGTGCTATTTATACCCAAAGATTATCTTATTATAATGAATAAATCATACAACATTCTGGAAGCATCACTGAGTCGAAGTAGCTGACTTTTGAGAGCACTTGGTTCAATATCCAGGAACAGCTTTGATCCTGCAGATAGAGCTGGTGACATCGCCCTTGCGTAGAATTCTTATTTGTATCTTCAGTGAATCAGAAATACAGACTTTTTATGCTCTGGTTGAAGATTAAGCTTAAAAATGAGATTATTTGCCAACACTGAGTATGGTAGGATTTACTTTAAATAATGAATCCTGGTACCTGTTTACCTTTGGAAGCTCTTAAGATCTTGGAACATAAGGCTCACAGTATCATGTAGTAAAAATTCTACCGGCCTGAGTGGTTGCTGGCTTTTTAGCCTGGGAGTCACTCTCTAGTTCATTTCTGTTCATCCTTATACCCAGACCACTTCACTCATCCTTATTATCTAACAGGCTACCAGAGGCATTTGAGATCTGGTCCCTTACCTTATTTAGTCTATCACATACAATAACATAACAACATTTAGAATCCATGATGAAAATATATTCTCCCAACTCCTGGAAAAATAATTTCTCATTTTATTTTCATTATAATTGATATTATGTGAATTGATACTTTTATCCAAAAGAATAACCCACTTCCTTGACCACTTCTTTATTCCCCAATCTATGTCTATCTTCCTTTCTTCATACAAATGTTTCTGAATGAAAATTCTTTCATTAGTGATTTATACAGGGCTTTGTTATTTTCAAATTTGGGATCATTATCTTTGTCTATTCACATATGAATACCACAGTTTCTTCTACTTTATTAATCTCACAGTAAAAACAGCCTCCAGATATATTCCTTCAAAGCCTTGTTATTTTGGGTTCTCTCCTAAAACCAGTGTGGAGTGTAATTCTCAAAAGTTGAACTTCTAAATTTGCACACACTGTTGACTGCAGAAGTGTTTCCAAACACATGTCACCATTTCATCTGGTACCATTCTCATGCCTATTGATGAAGCCCATGATTTTATAGAAAACTGTAAGTGACAGTTGGTGGTTCAATCCATTTTTAGATAGACTTTGGGTGATCAGGCCCCCATTCTGAAACAAGCTGGTGTCACATGAGCCATTCTCTTGGGAACCATCTGCACATTAAACCCCTAGCTTCTAGGGGCTACCACCTTCTGAAAAGTCTCATTTCCTGCAATCTCAGATGCTGATACTAGTCATGTGTGAGAGTGATTGGGAGTGTGAGAAGGAGGAGAATGGGAGAAAGAGAGAGAAGAAATATATGATGGACTTCTCATTCACTTCTTACTTTATTTTAATTCATCTAAGTGAACAATGCTGATAGCTAAGAAAATGGTCCGAGGAAATTCCACCTTGGTGACTGAGTTTGTTCTCTTGGGATTAACAGATCGTCCAGAGCTTCAGCCCATCATCTTTGTGCTGTTCCTGGTGATCTACTTGATCACTGTGGGGGGGAACCTTGGGATGTTGGTATTGATCAGGATAGACTCACGCCTCCACACTCCCATGTACTTCTTTCTTGCCAGTTTGTCCTGCTTGGATTTGTGTTATTCCACTAATGTGACTCCCAAGATGTTGGTGAACTTATTATCTGAGAAGAAAACCATTTCCTATGCTGCCTGTTTAGTCCAGTGTTATTTTTTCATTGCCATGGTGATTACTGAATATTACATGCTAGCTGTAATGGCTTATGATAGGTACATGGCCATCTGTAACCCTTTGCTTTACAGCAGCAAGATGTCCAGAGGGGTCTGTATTCGCCTGATTGCTGGCCCATATGTCTATGGCTTCCTCAGTGGCCTGATGGAAATCATGTGGACGTACCGCTTGAGCTTCTGTGGCTCCAACGTTATCAATCACTTCTACTGTGCTGACCCACCCCTCATCCAGCTGTCTTGCTCTGACACTTTCATTAAAGAGATGTCCATGTTTGTGGTAGCAGGATTTAACCTCTCCATCTCCCTCCTCATAATCCTCATCTCCTACATCTTCATTCTCGTTGCCATCCTGAGGATGCGTTCCGCTGAAGGCAGGCACAAATCTTTTTCTACCTGTGGGTCCCATCTGGTGGCAGTGACTGTGTTTTATGGGACCCTCTTCTGCATGTATGTTAGACCTCCCACGGACAAGTCAGTGGAGCAGTCTAAAATTATTGCTGTTTTCTACACTTTTATAAGCCCTATGTTGAACCCCATCATTTATAGTATGAGGAACAAGAATGTGAAACAAGCTTTTTGGAAATTGATGAGAAGAGATATACTTTTGAAATAAAATGACAATGTATCCTTCTTTATAAATTATACAAAAGATGGACTTATGAGAACTGGATCCAACTTTAACTGTATGTACAGTAAAGGCAGCTTTTAATCTATTATAATGTCTACAATATAATGACAAAAAATTAAAGACACAGGTACAGGAGATGTACAGTTTGACAGGTGATGTTTGAGTGTGCATTGAGGGTGTAAGGGGTTGGAGCTTAGATATATAGGTCGAGTGGATAATTTCTCTTCTTTTATACATTTTTCCATTTACAGCATCATATGTTATCTTCACATTGTAAAAATTACGCATTCTATATTACAACATTCAATCTCTACAGAAGAGTACAAAGTAAAAGATTTCTCCTCATCCCCTCCACTCTGATCTTCTATTGTCCCTCTTCAAAGTTATCACAATTATCAGTTTCTTATGTTTTTGGAAAACTTCTCTGTATCTACAAACCGATGTATGGCTATATACATACATACACACACAGTTGGCTGTCATCAGCAAACTTTTAGTAGTTTGTAATTATGTACTAATTGATCTGCAGGGGCTTTAGTCCATTATCTAGAGGAATGTAATCAGAATTGCTGATCGATCCTTGCTGTCACCTCTGGGAGAGAAAAGTCATGATAACAGCTCCAGGAGCAGCCTGATATCCATTTATTCCTCCCCACTTGTGAGAATCACTTTCAGTAAGACACTCCTTTCCTTCTGCCGCCAACAGTGCACAAACACTTCCAATTCGTTTTTAGATATTAACTTCTGAAGCAGGCAATGGATGTCTTTTTACAAAAATATATGGCTTGCCTCAAAAGAAATTGTCACTTGTGTAGAGTTTATCAATGATATCCCAGCCTCCTGGGATCTGGGGTTTTCATACCTTCATTCATTTTTGTCTATTAATCCATATTTTTCAGGATGGCATAAATATATTCTATTTGTATCATAATTCAAATTTTATCCACAATTGTCCTTTAGCAGAATTAATTATTATACATCTAATTTTATAACTAAACATAATGACTTGTTTGTCAATATTTTCATGCTAAAGAATGCCAAAGACAAGTTAACTTTTAAAGAGGTTAACATTTTAGGTGAATTTGCACCTATGAAGCATAATCAGAGTTGAGGAATGTTTACTGAGTATCTAAAATAAGCCAAGTGCTGCCCCAATACCAAGCAAGAGTCCCTAAGAAGCTCTAGGATTGGACATAATTCTGGAAAGAGAAAAAGCAATGCAATTTGTTCAGTGCTACATAATATAAGAAAATGGAAGTGCTAATGTAGCAGAGGAAAGAAAGAACATATTCTGAGAGAATTGAAGTTGGTCTTAGATAATCACAGAAGACAAGAACTGTTCATTCTTTGCGCACCTGCACCAGCATACTTATAGCTCTTAGTTCAGTGTTATGTCAGTCTAGGCAGGATCTGAACAAAACAAGCATTAGAAAATATTTGTAATCACATATGTACATGTTACCTTCAATGAAAAAGGAAAAGCCATAGAACTGTAGTCACTGTCCAAATTGACATGTTTTTCTCAGTCGTGTTTCAAAGCTTCTCTTCTACCTGAGAGCTTATTTCTGTTCAATATTTTCTATAAAGTAACATTTTCATATTTACTAATTTTATATTATCCTGTACAATTGTTTCAAACATTCTATTCCTAGATGTTCTTGAAGTATCTTTAATATGAAAGTCAAATTGTCTGTGGATGCTGTTAAAAACACACCTAAACAAATCACAACTTTTGTAAATTTTAACATCAGTTAATTGTGTGTTGGATTCTACTAAACACATATCTAGAGTTCTGTTGCTGTTTGAGCATACACACATTTGCATACACACGCAATTGCATAAATAGTATGCAATTAGTTAAAACCCATTCCTTTATTTCAATGCTATGATTTTTAGATTCCTTTTCTCTATTTTTATAGCCTCGCTTGGCATAAAATAAAGATGCAATAATGATTGCAGAATAGAAAAACTGAACTTCCATTCTGCAAGTGAACCATATGCCTCAGTTTCGCATATGTAAGAAAGTGTTTTGGAGTGAACCAACAAATGACCATTGAGATATATAAATTATAGACTAATGACATTGTTCAGAGATACTGTATTGATATATATGACTGATAATAGCAATATAAAGCTATAGTTATATCCACATGCACAAAATTTAAAATAAAAGAGGACACCACCAAGTGCTTTCATGAATTGGCTGGCTGGCTGGAATTACACCATTAGACAGCTTATTTTTTAAATTTATATTGTACTGTGCTAGACATGGAGTAAGCATGTGCTCATGCAATGCTTTTTTTTATTAATGACTTATTTCAGTAGACCCTGGACTTTTTCCTAAAAATTACAGAATTCCTAGTTAATGATAAAAGCTCTCATAAGGAATTTTATGAGTATAAGCTCTTATAAGGCTCCTAAATTCTCACTCTACTTCATTACAATTAATTCTGAACTTTATTTTAATTTATTTAAAAGATTTAAGTGATACAGTGGTGGAAGAATCTATGAGAAAATGAGAATATTTATCACCTAGCTAAAAGATCATGAATCTATTGAGTAGTTTTTAAAAAATATTTTATTTATTTCTGAGAGAAAGAGACAGCGTGAGCAGGAGAGGGTCAAAGAGAGAAGGAGACACAAAATCTGAAACTGGTTCCAGACTCTGAGCTAGCTCTCAACACAGAGCCCCATGGCGGCTCGAATCCACAAACCTTGAAATCATGACCTGAGCCGAAGTCAGATGCTTAACCGACTAAGCCGCCCTGGTGCCCCTCTAATGAGTAGTTTTTTAAAGGAAATCTAATTCATGTGTACTTAAAAAATAAACAAATGATCGAAGGAATGATATTGTTTTAATTCTAACATTTTTCTTAATATATCACATATTTCCTGATATCTGATGAATGTTTAGATTCTCACATTCACACACACACATGAAGGAGAAAGAAGGAAATAACAATACTCACCAAAGTTCAAGTACTGTTTTAATATACGTTGTTTCACTTAATCTGCCCATCAATATTATGATTACAGAACTGCTATCCCTACTTTATTTATTTTAAACATTTTTAAATGTTTGTGTACTTTTGAGAGAGAGAGAATGAGAGATTCAGAGCATGAGCAAGGGAGGGGCAGAGAGAGCGGGAGACACAGAATCTGAAATGGGCTCCAAGCTGTCAGCACAGAGCTCGATGGGGGACCCGTGAGATCTTGACCTGAGTCAAAGTCAGACTCTTGGGGCGCCTGGGTGGCTTAGTCGGTTAAGCGTCCAACTTTCCGACTTTCGCTTAGGTCATGATCTCACGGTTCGTGGGTTCGAGCCCCGCGTCGGGCTCTGTGCTGACTGCGAGCTCAGAGCCTGGAGCCTGTTTCAGTCTGTGACTCCCTCTCTCTCTGACCCTCCCCTGCTCACGCTGTCTCTCTCTCCTAGAAAAAAAAAAAAAAAAGTCAGACTCTTAATGGACTGAGCCACCCAGGCTGTGTTATCCTTATTTTAAAGATGAGTAGAGACTAACAGATTAATTGCTTACCTGAAATCACATTGCTGAGAAGTCCAAATGTGTCTGGCTTCAACATTTATTGTTCTTTTTTCCTTCTATGATATACATTAAAAAAATGTTTTTAAGTAATCTCTACACCCAAATGTGGGGCTTGAAATTACAACCCTGTGATCAAGAGTTGCATTCTGTACCAACTGAGCCAGCCTGGAACACTCGCCACCTCCCACCTTTTTTCACAATCCTTTTTTTTTTTTTTTCAGAAGAGAGAGCGAGCACTCGTACAGGAGTGGGAGGAAGGCAGAGGGAGAAATAGAATCTTAAGGAGGCTCCACACTCAGCCCAGAGCACCACACATGGTTTAATCTCATCTATACTTTTTTGAAGGGGAAAGTCATGTAAGGAACAAAACTACCATTTTCTGTATTCTAAATATATTGTTGATCAGCTGATTGACAGCTGAATGCACACTGAATAATATGATATACTATGAGAAGACATCCTATTTTATAAGGTATAGACAAATTCAATCTGAGCTTTGTAGTCAGAACCTGAGTCCATCGTTTATCAGCTAAAGTAATAAATAGTTAAGAACATAAACTTTGGAATCTTACTTACTGAGTAAATTTCTTAATCTTTCTGCCTCATTTTCTCCTCTGTAAGATAAGTATATATAGTATTTTCTCATAGGGAAGCTGTGTTGAAAAATGGATTAATACATGTGTTGTACACCTGAAATGAAGGTAACATTGTATGTCAATTATATTCAGGTAAAAACATTAAAAAATACCTATAAAGTACTTAGTACAATGCATGATGTATGGTATTCACTCAATAAGAGTGAAATAATTTTTGTTATTAACAATAAGGGTACTTCATCTATTTGAGACTTTGTTTCCTCTCATAGTTTTCTGTACTTTTCTCCTACTACATGTATATGTAGTTTTGGTTAATTAATTAGTGTCTGTGTTCCCCATAATCTTGTAAATTCCACAGTCTGATATAAAATTTTAAAGCAATTATTTTCCTATTGCTTAGCCTGGTACAGAGTCTATGCTCCCTTAAGAACCAAATATGTAATAAACGGATGATAGATAGATGATGATGATGTTGATGATAGATAGATAGAAATTAGAGAATGTTTACAGGTTGGAAATTACAATATTAGTTGTATAAGGTGATGGGAATTGGAAAACATAGGAGACACACTGATGGAATCTTAATTGTGTATAATTTATTCATGTACAGTTGGTCTATTTTTTATTTTCTTAAACAAAATTTCTCTTGAAATGTTCAGGATAAATCAGACCAGAAGGAAGGAATTTAGCTTCCTGAGGTTGACCAATTGTCTGGTGTTGCAGGTGTTCTTTGACTTGTCTCTAGTTATTTGTATCTCCTTCTTGTGGAAAACTTGAGCTTAATTCTGTGGATCACATTCCCATACTATGTTTTCACCAATCTGCCAATCCCACACATTTTGGTTAATTTTTTACTTAAAAACAGTCATTTTCTTGTTAAATTTATTTGAACACTGTAACATGATCCCACTGGTGTTAACTCAATGTTCTGTCCCTGATGTTGTTTGTGACAATCACATTCATATGACCTCACCATTTGCTTTTCATGTAGTTACAATATTGGGTCCAAAGTGTTCTACTGTTATATAGCTGCCACTGTCTATATATTAGATTTGATACAGATTTGTATGACATCAGAGTTTTCTTCTCAAGAGCTGGCAGCATGGCACATTATCATCATATCTTGCCACTTTGTAGCTACTGTAATAGTAAAAACTAGATTTTACCATAAACCATAGGGGAGCTCCAGATTGTGCTTAGGAATATATGGGAGTGTCAACTTGTCACTTTTACACCTAATTTTCAATATTTCCAGTCATTGTAAACCAAATAACCCTCTCTGCTTTTGAATCTTATATTACATGTATAGCTGGACAATGACTCCTCCTTGAAAAAATGAGTAGCAAAATTAAAATAGTGTCTCTGTTATATGTCATAAGTCTTCTTTTAAACTACCAAATAATAAAGAGCAAGATAAAGACGTGACATTTGAAAATATGAGGAGGTCATTACATAAATCTTTTATTCACAACATGAAAAATCACTAGATGAATAATCTGAAGGACATATTGATTATGTTATTATGTAATGTGAAAACCATGTTTTCTTTAAAAAATAAAAATAATAAAAACAGGTTTTGTTTTCCTTTCTTCAGGGAAGGTGGTTCCTTATATGAATAACATAATTGGGGTGCCTGGGTAGCTCAGTTGGTTAAGCTTCCAACTTTATTTATCTCAGGTCATGATCTCACAGCTTGTGTGTTGGACCCTTGCATCGGGCTTTGTGCTGACACCTCATAGCCTGGAGCTTGCTTCACATTCTGTGTCTCCCTCTCTTTCCGTCCCTCCCCTGCTCTCTCTTTCGCTCACTCTCTCTCTCTTTCTCTCAAAATAAATAAACATTAAACATTTTTAAGTAAATAAATACATATATAACAAAATAAGAATCTTGTAGAGGAAATTTCCAAAAATGTCCAATCAAGAGTCAAGAATGGTAAGTGACTTACTGCAAATCTTTGGCTTCAAAGACTGTTTCCTCTCTTTATAAATCTTATCTGTTTCATATCCCACAAGTATGTGTCCAGGGGTGATTTCATTGTTGAATTAATTTTCATGAATGTTAAGGAACACTTAATAAATAATGTGATTCTCTGATGAATGAGCTTAAGAAATCAGAATACATGTGAAGGATCCATTGATTTCGGGATTGCAATACAGTTAAAATCTTTGCTTGTTCTGATGATCTTTGATTGGAAGACCTATTATAATAAAATGATTTTTTTTTTTCCTGGAAGACTTGCTTTATTTCATGACCTTAATGACAGCCTGTTTCACAGAGGCAAGACTACATTGAGGACAAGTTGCCTCTTGCTTCACACTTCAACTGATAGAAATATCTTTGTATGTTTGGGGCCACATGTTTATTTAACTCAGCTCAACACAAAGTTTTTAAGGTCTATCAAAGATAAGGCACTGTAAGTTTTAAAAGTGATTAACTATATACCTAGTATTTATGAAGAGTAATACTTATTTACGGAGAAAATTCCACAACTATTTTACCAGAGGACTTGCTTGGGTAAGAAAAACAGTTGAAGCATTTGTCTTTAATTGTTTTCTGGGCACAGAGGAAAAAAATATTAACTTTGCTTAAGACTTTCAAGGTATTTCTCACAGAGAAAGTAATCATTGAGCTGAGCTTTGGAAGTTGGGTGAAATTTCAAAAGGCAAAGATGGGGCAAAACCATTTTCTGAAGAAGGAATCAATTGATCCAGGAAGAATAGCTTGGTTGTGCCTGGAACACCAATTATGGATAGGCAAATGAGAAAAGATGAGTCTGAATAGTAAACTGGATTAGATGAGGAGAGATGGGAAGTTTTGCTAACATACTGAGATTTAATCTGGCATAGAGGAGGATCCACCATCACTTCTTAACCTGAGTAGTGATAAGAAGAGAATATGACTTTCAGTCATGATTCAGCATGTAGGGTTGAGAGACAAGAATAATCTTGTTTTAATCATGGGAGACAAAGACTGAGTGACTGGCCATTATCATTATTAATCCAGCAAATGAGAATATTCTTTCCAAACCATTTTTACTCCAGTCCAAAAGTTCTAGTTCTTCCTTCCAGCCTGGTATTGACTTTAGGAGAAAGATTTAAATTGATCACTAACTTATCTGTTCGTATGTCCTTGTTATTTTTCTAACACCTCATTTCTACACAAATTTAGTGTTGTACTTCCCAATTCCCTGCTATTAAGATCCCAAAGTGCATGGTGGTAAACCTCCCCTTGCCCCCCAAATTGCTGAGCAAATTTGAGTTCTACTAAGCTCTCAGAAAACAAAAATATTGTTTATCCTAAATTTCTAATAAAGGAAGTCATTTGTATTTTATTTTCTCAATTTTATTGATATTAAGATATTTAAATGCAGAATATTTGAAATGACAGTGACCTAGGATATGCTGTAGTATATCCACAAGCATTTTATTTTATTTTATTTTTTTACTTTATTTTATGTTTAACGTTTATTTATTTTTTAAAGAGAGAGAGAAGGAGTGTGGAGTGCGAGCGGGGGAGGGGCAAAGACAGAGAGGTACATAGAATCTTAAGCAGAACCTGATGAGGGGCTTGAACCAACAAACCAGGAGATCATGATCTGAGCCATAGTTGATGCTTAACCAACTGAGCCATCCAGGTGTCTCTACTCATATGCATTTGAAAGATGAAGAAGTCAGAAGAGGGTAACTCACCTACCCTAAAGGACTAGCCTGTGTAAAGAGAATTAATTCCCCCGTGAAACGAAGCCCATGTTACCAGGTTCTCTCTCTTGCTAAATGTGGTAATAACATTTATTAGAAAATGCTTCCATGAATCTAGAAAAATAGGAATTTTTCAGGCATTCTTGTAGATGTTTAATTTGTTTGTGAAGTGAGATGATGTTTAACCCACTTTCTGGGATGAGATGAAGTAACTGTGAGGAAACCATGAACGTTAGTGGCTCAAGACAGTAGATTTGTAGTCAGATCTGCTTTCTCATCTCACCCAGGTCACTGAATAGGTCTTTCATTTTGAGAAAAGTGATTATCTTTTCTAAGGCTCACTTCCTTCAGCTGTAAAACTGGTTCAATAATATTAAACTGAGGGGCACTTGGGTGGCTCAGGACTTTGGGCTCATTTCATCTCACAGTTCATGAGTTCAAGCCCTGTGTGCGGCTCTGTGCTGACCGCTTAGAGCCTGGAGCCTGCTTCAGATTCTGTGTCTCCCTCTCTCTCTGCCCCTCCCCTGCTTGCACTCTGTTTCTCTCTCTCAAAAATAAATAAACATTAAAAAAATCAACAATAATGTTAACCTGAAAATTTTAAATGAGTTTTTGACAAAATCTTACATGAAAAAAGGAGTTCAGTATGGCAAACCTAATAAAAGTTAAGTATTTTGTTAATCTAATATATTATAAACACTTAACCACTAAGAAATTCAACAGCTATACAAAGTACACAATGACCTAGAAATTAAGGAGTTGGAAACACTGTCAATCATGTGGATTATGTAGGAGTCTCCAATTGCTTTCGTTTCCTTTTGGCCTCTTCTAAAAATAAACATTGTAAAATAAGTCAAATAAAGGACTAAAATACCCCCTTTTAAAAAAGTTCTTAATGTTTTTAACGTTTATTTATTTTTGAGAGACAGAGCACAAGCAGGGGAGGGGCAGAGTGAGAAGGAGACATAGATTCTGAAGCAGTTCCAGGCTCTGAACTGTCAGCACAGAGGCCAACATGGGGATCATCCCATGACCCATGAGTACATGAGTCAACGCTTAACTGACTGAGCTACCCAGGCACCCCTAAAAGCCCCTTTTTTCAAATGAATGTCTGATCACTGCAATAATACCATATGGTAGAATATGCTCTGTCACACTGGTGGACAAGTGAAATTGAAACTCTTTAGAATGCAGCCCTCTCTGGGGAGTGATGGAGGCAATGAGGGGGAATGGGCCCAGCAAGGTTTGACAAATGTTCAGTAAGACCATTCCCGAGAGAGAGGAAGAAGAAGACACAGAAGAGAAGCTTAAGCCATCCCTAATTCCCATGTCCTTGAGCTGTCTCCTGGAAATTTTTAATTGGCAGAATTGATTGCTTCATGTTGATTTGTTTTAATACCATAGGGAAAAATAATCACCCTTTTAAACAGGAGCAACAATTTCCTTCATGGATTTTTGAAGGCACATTGGTTTTCCTACTTCTGTATAGGTAGGGCTGTCTATTTTGCATGTTAGGAATGGGTCAAGGTGTTTCTGTGTATACTTGGAATCCAATTTCTTATTTGGTAGGAATCGACGTGCAGTTGGAATGGGTAAATGGCTACCTAGACAAAAACCAGAGCCACTCCTATAACAAATGTCAATGCTCATAATTTGGGTATTTTTATTCTTCTAAATATTAAACAAAGGGAAGGTAGATGTTAAGAATTTCTTTTGATAGTCTATATGTCTCACACATAGTCAGATATTTACATACCTTGTATGTTTTAAAATCTTCAGAACAAAATCATGCAGCAACATTTTAAATGTGAGAAAACTGAGGCTGATATAGGTCAAGACGTCTGTAATCACCGAGCTGGTAGGCAGCACACTTGTACTTTTTAAAATCGAATCTGCCCAGTTGCCAAACCTGTGAGATGAACGCCTGTATTAAGGATACTGGAAACATTTGAGCACAAAATAATTTTTAAAGTTTTGCCAAGCATACAGATAGCTTAGTACATTATTTTTAAGAAAGATGGAAGGGAAGAAAAGGGCACGAACACATAGAAGGTGCAACATGAGGTTTCAGTGCTCTCATCTCAAGTAGGAGATGAGAAAAAAACCGTGACACACTCCATACATATCCTAAATAACCATTTTTGGAAGGATGATGGTTCCTATCATACAGAAAGGTTTTTAGTTTTTCAAAACATCTTAATGTGTTCACTAGGCAGCAGTTGGTCTAGGGCTGAGCTAGAGGACAGGAGCCAACAAAACATGAACTGCTCAGGATAATATGGAGTTCTTGAGGTCATTCGAGAATATAAGAGCTAGAGCCAAGAAATTTTAATGAGGAAGAGAAAACAAAAGCAAAACCAAAAAATGAAAGAACAGAGATATGTTATGAGACTAGGGATTAAGTGCTGTAAATCTCTGGAAAAATCCTCTGTGGTTACACGAGGAGAATTTAAGGAATAAATGACTAATGGTTAGATTTCATTTTTAAACCAGTTTTGTTTTAAGTACCTTTCACCTGCATTACCTAGAGTGTGTGTGTGTGCCCGCGCGCGAGTGTGCTTGTGTGTGCACAGGCGCACATGTGAGAACATAGAATGGATGGGAAAAAAGGCTTCCGGCATATTTACAAGGTCTCAAGAGGCTAATACTGTGATTATTTAAATACTGTCATCACAATTTTTAAGTCATAACATTGTCTTTGGGCGTAACCTCTGAGGTATTAATTAAATTCTAATAATTATCACCTGATAGTTTTATCTTATGTAGATAAACTTTCTTTTTTTCAAGAGGAAACTTGTTGATTGAGTGGGAAATAAATCCACGATTACATATATCTTTGCTTGGGGATCTATATTTCTCTTCTGTTATAGCTTAATACCAGATATTTTTTAAGATGAAGGGATAATTTTCTAAAGAATTTGGATCAAACTAGTAATGATTGATATTCCATCTCCTAACGGGTTTGTGTTTGTCACAGATTTAAAAAAATGTTTTTTAATGTTTCTTTAATTTTGAGAGAAAGAGAGGTGAGCGTGTGTGAGCATGTGTAGGAGAGGGGCAGAGAGAGAGGGATACAGAGTCAGAAGCAGGCTCCAGGCTCTGAGCTGCCAGCACAGAGCCTGAATGGGGCTCAGATCCACGAACTGTGAGATCATGACCTGGGCTGAAGTTGGTGACTTAACTTACTGAGCCACCCACGTGCCCCATGTGTTTGTCACAGATTTTAACTGTTTGGTCCACCAAGAGTATTGATTCTAGACTGCCTGTATTTTGAAAACCTATAAGAAAGAAGCAATGGCCAATGCAAGTCTGAAGCCCAGGATGAGTTCTACAGAGACTTATAGTAATCCTGGAAGTATATGTTAGTCATGAATTGTTTATAAAGAAAGGATTTCATTTCTTGCAATAGCAAAACAAAATAATAGTTAAAGTAGAAATTTAATTCTCTTTCATATAAAACTCTGAGCTGGTATGTCAGTTCAGCTCTGCCATGATTTTAGTCATTGTGACATTTCTGTCATCTCATCCATATGATCCAGGGTAGCTAAGCACTATGGGCTCCCAGCTGCCAGTGTGAGGCAGAAAGGAGGAAGGGAAGGGCAAGCCTATGGTAGAAAGGGATGGATAAAAATTGCATACTACTCTTTCATCACATTCTCTTCCCTAGAACCTACTCTTTGGAGGTAGAAAATCTAGACTGAGAATAAAAAAAGAGAAAGGNGACTAAGCCACCCAGGCGCCCCAAGTTTTACCAGTTTTTTGTTTGTTTTGGTTTTATTTTTGTTTTTTAGCACTGTTGCATAAAGACCAACCATAGCTCCTAGGAGCAAGCACTAAAATGGCTATGGGTGAGGTACTGCTTCTATCCAGTCTGTCTCAAACCTGTCTGTGGCTCTATGCTATCATTTTTTTCCAAATAGTTTATTGTCAAGTTGGTTTCCATACAACATCTAGTGCTCATCCCCATAAGTGCCCNCTTTCTCATTGCCATGTAGTATTCCATCGTATAGATAAACCACATTTTCTTGATCCATTCATCCGTTGATGGACACTTTAGGCTTTCATTTTTTAAATATAGTTTATTCTCAAGTTGATTTCCATATAACACCCAATGCTCATCCAAACAAATGCTCTCCTCTATGCCTGTCACCTATTTCCCCCTTTCCCCCATTCCCCATCAACCCTAAGTTTGTTCTCAGTATTTAAGAATCTCTTATGGTTTGCCCCCCTCCCTCTCCTCAACTGTTTTTTCCCCTTCCCCATTCCCCATGGTCTTCTGTTAAATTTCTCCTGAGCCACATATGAGTGAAAACATATGGCATCTGTCTTTCTCTGCCTGACTTATTTCACTTAGCATAACACCCTCAAGTTCCATTCACATTGCTACAAATGGCCAGATTTCATTCTTTCTCATTGCCATGTAGTATTCCATTGTATAGATAAACCACATCTTCTTGATCCATTCATCAGTTGATGACATATAGGCTGTTTCCATGTTTTGGCTATTGTTGAGAGTGCTGCTATGAACATTGGGGTACCCATGCCCTTATGCATCAGCACCCCTGTATCCCTTGTGTAAATTCCTAGCAGTGCTATTCCAGGGTCATAAAGGAGTTCTGCTGTTAATTTTTTGAGGAATCTCCACACTGTTTTCCAGTTTAGCCTATCATTTTGCTCTTCTGTCTGTTTTCTCAAATGTAGACAAACATAATGGACTGAGTCATTCTCTGGTCTAATTCATATTTGATGGACTGAAAAAAGCTTCTACAAACATTGAATTGACTGGAAAAACCTTAAAAGACTTTTTGAAAGCTTTCCTGTGCATTATATTATATATATAATATATATATTATATTATATATATATTATATTATACATGGTAAAAATTTTACAATCACTCAACTTTTGAAAGCTTTATCTTTTCTTCCATTTTCCCCCAAACTACTGTCTAGTCATTCTAAAATAGAAGTATTGAGTTCTTATATCTTACAAAGAATGAATGAAGATGCATATATGAATTTATCCCTTAGTTTCCTTTTACAAAGGAGCGAAGGAGTTAATGTGGCAGGGTCAGGAAGAAATAATTGTAACCAGAAAAGAACTTATGGTACAAAGTTCTCAACCAGTAATTATATTATTGCATAAATTCATTTAGTTAAATGGTAGATATTTATTGATACTGACAAGCAATCTCTGGGATAAAAAAAAATGATGTGAGGTTAATAAAATATTGAAAATAGACAAAATAGAAATGCAGATGAATAAGAAATGTTTTGATATAAACCAAAATGGTAAATGGACAAAGAGAAATAAGAGGGATATTTATCAACGAAAAAGACTTGAGCCCACTAGTGACTGAGCCCCCAAGGTATAAGTGTGTTTTCTAACACTTAATTGGATACTTTCCCATTAAACCACTATTTCTAGTGTCTCTTGAGACAAAAAGTCATAGAAAGGGAAAGAAAAAACATGTAAAAACCTCAAAATGATGATAAGAAAATATTATTTTTTACCTTAAAAAAAATTCTGTACTGATCTAAAGTTCTCATGTGCCCTTAAAGGAAATTATGAGAAGAAATTTCACCGCAGTGAATGAGTTCATTCTCCTTGGATTGACCAGTCGCCTGGAATTGCAGATTCTCCTCTTTGTGCTGTTTCTGGCCATTTACGTGGTCACAGTCGCAGGGAATCTTGGCATGATTGTACTCATCCAGGTCCATGCCCGGCTGCACAAACCCATGTACTTTTTCTTGAGCCACTTATCCTTTGTGGATCTGTGCTTCTCTTCCAATGTGACCCCAAAGATGCTGGAGAGTCTCTTGTCGGAGAAGAAAACCATTTCTTATCCTGCGTGTCTAGTGCAGTGTTACTTTTTCATTGCCTTGGTCCACGTGGAGATCTACATCCTGGCTGTGATGGCCTTTGATCGGTACATGGCCATCTGCAACCCTCTGCTTTACGGCAGCAAGATGTCCAAGAGTGTGTGCACATCCCTCATCACGGGCCCTTATGTGTACGGAGCACTCACCGGCCTCATGGAAACCATGCGGACTTACAACCTAGCCTTCTGTGGTCCTAATGAAATTAACCACTTCTACTGTGCTGACCCACCACTCATTAAGCTGGCTTGTTCTGACACTTACAACAAAGAGCTGTCCATGTTCGTTGTGGCTGGATGTAACCTTTCCTTTTCTCTCCTCATCATCCTGATTTCCTACCTTTATATTTTTCCTGCTATCCTGAGGATTCGTTCCACAGAAGGCAGGCACAAAGCTTTCTCTACGTGTGGCTCCCATCTGACAGCTGTCACCATCTTCTATGCAACTCTTTTCTTCATGTATCTCAGGCCCCCTTCAGAAGAGTCTGTGGAACAGGGGAAAATGGTTGCTGTATTTTACACAACGATAATTCCCATGTTGAACCCCATGATTTATAGCCTTAGGAATAAAGATGTGAAAGAAGCATTAACCAAAGAGTTGATCAGGAAAAAAAGATTTTCTTAAAAGCTAGAACTATTCTTTTGGGTTGCAATCTTTTCCTAAACCGCTTTTTCTGAAGTTACAGGAAGTAATTGATGATGAAATGAGAAATATGGTACAGTAAAAGGGGAATATCGCATTTTCAAAAGTTTTAATAATTAAAAAAAAATCCAAGCAAAAAAGTAAAATTTTCACTGCAGAAGTTTGTGTGTTTGTGTTTGCCATTCATTTTGCTTAGTAGTTATATAAATTTCTTTGCCTTTTGTGCACATGATAGCATTACATGTTTTCTGGTTTGGGCTTGGGTAGAAACGTGTGACTATTCTGGACAGTGAGTTTTAGAATTAGAATTCATTAGAATTCATATGTGTCACTTCTCAGTTGAGCATTTAATTGTGAGAAATCTCTTTTAAGTGTTTGTTGTTTTGTTTTGTTCTTGCTCTGGTAACCAGCAGTATTTAAAATTTAAGATTTAAGCATGGGTTCTTGAGAGAGGAAACATGGAACATGCCCTTCACCAATTCACAACGGAAATATAGAATGGATGCGAAGTGCCCTTTGTTTTACTGCATTATGTCGAATTGCTTATTACCATGTCAGCAAGAGCCTCTTCTGACTGATACAATATTAACTATACAAATTTCAAACAAGTGAATGTATATAATAGAAATTAGGTCCCACAACTCTAACGAAATCATATCTGAGATTTTATTCATCTAGGATTTTATGTTTTTACATATGTGCATACTTGTAATTAAATTTACTTATTGTAATTATTATTTAAAATCACTAATGTAAACCGTATATGCTGTTTTAAAAGTCAAATAATATTATAGGGTTATATAAATTCCTGTCTTACTTCTACCCCTGCCTGTCTCCCCATAGATAACACCTTCTTGTTATTTTTAATTTTTTTGGTAATTAACTCGTTTTAAACTCTATGCTTACATGTCTATTTTTATTGATTTTTTGAACACGCACACAATTCATTGGCATCTCTTTACTAAAGATAAAGTATTACAATTCTTCCACCAAATCCTACACCCCTATCAGTTCTTTCTCCTCATCTTTATAGTAGGGTCACATTTTAATTTTTCTTAAATTGATACCATTAGTGTTAAAATAACTACAAATACTTTATTAGTAATGCCTGAATAATAAGATGAGTAACACTCTGAACATTACTAACACTAATTACCAACACTATGAGTAATATTATGAATACAATTCTCACTACTTGCTGGATTTTTGTTTTTGTATTTACATTTCCCCAAACTTCCACAGAACTATAGAGCACCTCTTAGACAAATCGATAGGTGATCTATAACTTACACATATTCTTCCTGGAAGCTTTATGTCACTTTATTGGATTCTGTACTGGTGTCTCTCTACACATGTTGCAGAGCTGTTATCTGGAGACTGTGGTTGCTACTCTTGGTTTAAAATGTTTCACTCATTCAATTTATGCTGATTACTGGACCATATGCTACAAACTAGAGATTCAGCAATACACAAGGCAGAAAAAGTCCTTTATTATGTTTTAGAGGTAGGGTATTTTGTTAGCAAAGCATCCACACAAACATAAGCAAATAGTTCAAGTATTAGTACGTGTTATGAGGAAGGGAAAGCAAGGCAATGGGGAAGCCAATGACCTGGGAGCATCAGAAGTGAGGGTGGTGCTGATGTGTCAATTTCAGCTGCTGGGAAAGACCTCTTGGAGAAGGTGACACATTGAGTCAAAGCCTAATTGATCAGAACAAGGCAAACACAAATAAATCTTTGGGAACTACCACGGGGGAGTCACTAGCAAGTACAGAATTTCAGGATGAAGGCTGGCATGTTGAAGTAACAGAAGGAAAAGCCATGTGGTTGAAACTTAATAAATGGGTGAAGCAGTAGGAGGGTTGATGCTAGAACAGCAGCCCCTTATTTATTGGATGGTACAGTGGACTCCTGTAGTTGACAGCAAACAGACTGCAGCACTTTGGTTTTGTGTCCAAGTTTTGGGCTGTCAAGTGATATGTGGCCGATAATCCCTCAGGTCAGGCAGAATGACAAGTAGTAGTCTGGTTCATCAAGTTTTTATTTTGTTTTGCTTCCAATTATTGTGGTTTTGAGTAAGCAAAGACCATTTTATGGAACACTTAATGGACTTTTCTGCTTCCAGCCCCAAATTTCCTCCACATTTCCTCTACCCTTATAATTTAAGACTTAGCTAAAGTATTGCCTCCTCTAGCAATTCTTCCCTAATACAGTCAGGCTGTGTAGGTACCACATTACAGTTCCACCATGAGTTTACAATTCTACCAGCACAATTATGACAAGGTCCTATAACCATATGCCTAGTGTACGCCTGTTTCTTCCACTATTCTAGGAAGTTCTTAAAGGAAGAGACCATGTCCTTTCATCTTCATATCTTTCCTACCTTAGCAAAGTGTCTGATAAAGAGATGATGCCCAAGTCATGTTTTTGAAAGAGTAAATGTTTTTCCACTTCTTTCTGCCTTCCCCTTTCTCTCTGGTTAATTATAGATTTTTCTCTGTGATACTTTCTTCTCCTCCCATCCTATCCTTTAATAATAGATGATTACTTTGGTTTAGTAAAATCATATTCATATTCTTCATCATAAATGCCGTGTTACAAACCAATTGGGAGGAATTCTTTCAGAGCAGAAATTTAAGACTGTAAATTTATTGGCATCAGACAGGAATGATCACACATAACACGTCCATTTTCATTCAATAGAGACAAATAAAAGTGAATGCTACATCACAATGACAGGACTTAAGGGAATTAATTCTGAGCAATCTGGGTAACAATGTCTTTTCCTTGGGATCCACTCATAATTATACATTACATTTGTGGAACTACTTATGGACAGAAGAGTCTTCACTTCTGCTCAGGCACAGAACATGTTGGCTGAAAGTTACAACAGGCATTTACTAAGACCAGAAAAGTTCCAAACCTGGAAAAAAATACACTCTTCATACTCTTTACACCTCTGAGCTCACCAAGAAAGCCCTGATTATTGACTCAGGGCAGAAATTGAGACTTTTTTTTCGTAGTGTTAATCACAATTTTGTACACTGCTTTTTCATCACCAACTAACCCAAGATTTGTACTGCCTGTAAAACTATTGTCTTCATTTTTTTTGTCTGAAAAAGTATCTCTTGCATTGAGACAGGAAAAGGCTTGATTTGGAAGTTATTGTGTCCTGAGTGTAACCTCAGCTTTATTATTTATTTTTTAGTTGGGTATACTTGAGGGATAAGTTTATTCTACTGCAATATGTGATTAGTGACACCCATCTCATGGATTAACAAATAATATCTATCAGGTGCCTTTTTCTCAGTTAAATTTGAGGCAAGTGTGTTCTGTATTCAATTTTAGACTCACTGCTAGGAAACTTTTCCAACCATGAGAGGCATTATAGAAACAGTAAATTAAGTGTATTATCAAGTCATTTGGATGTTTGACATATACTTATTGGTTTTGTCTATGTCAGGCACTGTTTTTGTCATTGATAGTTATTAGTGTCTTCTGAATCTCATATTCCAGGAGTTTCCTTCTGGAAATTTATCATTTATACCTAGTATTATTTATTTCTATATCTTAAGCATCCCAATGTGTAAACTCCTAGGGGAAAGATACAGTTTTCATATTTGTATTCTGGAGAGTAAACAGCATGAACTTTGCACTTAGTACCTATTTTGTGTGAATGTTTCAAAGAACAACGTCAGAAATATTTTAGACATTTTGAAATTATGAAAATAATTACTTGAATACAGTCTCATGAGAAGTTTTGTTCCCAGGGTATTAGATTTGACCTTCAGTATTGCCTAAAGTATTGCCCTGGAATTCATTGCAACAACTGGTTTGAACGCCAGTGAAGTAACACATATGGATTTAAAAAGTCTTATTTTGAGAAAGTATAGTGCTACTCATTAGTATTTCTCCCTTTGAGAATGTTCTCCACTGGCATTCCACTTCTAATTGACTCTTTTAGAAACATTTGGGGATTCTTCTGAGATAAATGCTGATGTCAGTAACTTGGACAAAACATAAATCCTGTAGCACTGGCCAGAATTTGACCTTTGTGGTTATCAAGAAGACACTCTTCTTTTCACAGTAGGAGAGGAACTGTGTTGCATATTCATTTCCTATATTTATTCATTTATGTGTTCTCTTCATTAATTGCATACTTCTTAGATACTGATGTGTTGAAATAGGCAGTTTTTGAGGAAATGTGCACAATAAATGCATTTTCCACGACAGAAAAAAATCTATAGGATGCTCACCGAACTCTTGTCTTTTATCATATTACCAGTGTCTTCGAGTCATTCTGGTAGAATTCCATAATCTGAACCTCCAGCAGATGTTTCACTATAATTGATCTCAAATAATATTCTTCTGTGTTTTCCATTTACCTCATGCCTTGGCGTCTACTGTCCCAAATTTCCACATAAAGAAAGACAAATTGGAAATTTAGCTCTTTGTTGTTTTTTCTTAAGGTTTTTTTTTTTTTTAAATTTGAGAGAGAGACAAAAAGAGAAAGAGACAGAGAGAGAATCCCAAGCAGGTTTCGTGCTATTAGCACAGAGTGCAAGGTAGTCTTGATCTCATGAGCTATGAGATCATGACCTGAGCCTAAATCAAGAGTCAGATGCTTAACTTACTGAGCCACTCAAGAACTCCAGAAATTTAGCTCCATGTAGTTTATTCATGGTTAAAATTTTTCTTATATCTAAGAAGTAAAGTATGGGCTCAAACAGGATTTTCCTTGTGACTGTTGGACACAGAGAGAAGTTAGAATCGGTATATGTTGCTAATGGGTTTAGACTATAAGAACTTTAAGTCCTTTAAGTTCTCTTACTTATAATAGTGTGGATTCTTTTTCTATGCCCCGTTTCCATATAGTATCTGATTTTTCTTAAGCAATGCTTGTACTCCAGGAAAACTAGTTTTTTTTTTTTAATTTTTAATGTTTTATTTATTTTTTAGAAAGAGAGAGAGAGAGAGAGACAGCATGAGCAGGGGAGGGTCAGAGAGAGAGGGAGACACAGATTCTGAAGCAGCCTCCAGGCTCTGAGCTAGCCATCAGCACAGAGCCCAATGCGGGGCTCGAACCCCGAACCGTAAGATCATGACCTGAACCAAAGTTGGGCGTCTAACCGACTGAGCCACCCAGGCATCCCCAGGGAATCTAGGTTTTAAGAATATTGGTTTTTTTTTCCCCTCACCAAATACTTGAAATCTGAATCAACCTGATAATACCAAAGAACTAAATTGGATTAAGGACCTTAAGACAATAAGTTGACAATGAAGACATTCATCCCTGTATTGCCAGATTGCAAATGTCCTCACTAGACTCATCATCAAATTTGCAACCTGCCTCTGAATGTGCTGTGTTTCTTGATTCTTGCCACTCTGACAATCTCCCATGAGCTGTATCTTTTTTCTTAGCTTTTATTTAAATTCCAGTTAGTTAACATTCAGTGTAATATTAGTTTCAGGTATACAATGTAGTGAATCAAAATTTCCATACAACACCTGGTGCTCATCAGAACAAGTGCCCTTCTTAATCCCCATTACCTATTTAAAACATCTCCCCACCTACCTCCTCACTGGAAACCATCAGTGTGTTCTCTTCAGTTAAGAGTCTGTTTCTCGGTTTGCCTCTTTCTTTCTCTTTTTTTTTTTTCCCCTTTTCTCATTTATTTTTTTCTTAAATTCCACATACAAGTGAAATTGTTTGGTATTTGTTGTTCTCTGACTGACTTATTTCACTTTGGATTTTACTCTCCAATTCTATACGTGTCATTGCAATTGGCAAAATTTCTTTCTTTTTCATGGCTGAGTAATATTCTATTGTATGTATCTATCAGTTTATATATTTTCCTGTTTGCGATAGCCTCACAATTTTGGGATTAAAATATGGTTAGTTTTAATGATTTCTACTCAAAATGACAAGTGTCAATTATCTGAGCAAAATCTCCAAGCTCCTTAGAGGCTAAGTCAGTACTGTAACTTATAGATGCTTGACTGGACAAAGAGTTTTAGAATATTTTGTCACATAAACATTTTTCCAAAGGCTCACTATTACAGCCCAGTAAACTTTTTCATGAAACATCATAAAAATGGTTTCATGGATGTATTTTTTTAAATGCATCTGGCTGTTTTAGAAATCAAGATTGTGTAAGAAAGTGTGTTTATTTTATTTAGGCCATTGGTGCATGGCATCTAAGTTTTTAAATTTAAATTTTAGTTAACATACAGTGCAATATTGATTTCAGGAGTATAAATAAGTGATTCATTACTTACATATAACACCCAGTGCTCATTACATCAAGTGCCCTTCTAGTACCCATCACCCACCTACCCCAGCTCCTACCCACCTCCCTGTGTCACTGCTCAGTTTTCTATCCTTTAGTGTCTCTTAAGTGGTTTGTTCGTTCTCTATCTTAAATGTCTTAAGTGATTTGTTTCCCTCTCTCCCCCCCACTTCCTATATATTCATCTGTTTTCATTTTAAAATTCCACATACGAGTGAAATCATACGGTATTTGTCTTTCTCTGATTGACTTATTTAACATAGCATAATATATTCTAGCTCCATCCATGTTGTTGAAAATGGTAAAGATTTAAACTTTTCCTAACTTTGTTTGTGCTCATGGACTTTTTTTTAAACAACACAGAAACTATTATTTTATTAAAAATGTTTTAATAATTCTCTTTTTGGGAGACAGAGGGCAAGCCAGGAAGGAGCAGAGACAGAGACAAAGAGAGAGACAGAATCTGAAGCAGGCACCAGGCTCTGAGCTGTCAGGAAAGAGCGCGACGCGGGGCTCTAACACACAAAGTGTGGGATTATGACATGGGTCAAAGTCAGACGCTCAACCAACTGAGCCACCCAGGCGCCCTCACAGTCAAGCCATTTTTAATAGTCATTTAAGTAAAGTTATTTTATAAAACNTCTGAAACAGGCTCCAGGCTCTGAGGTGGCAGTCAGCACATAGCCCGACGCGGGGCTCGAACCCACGAACCGCGAGATCATGACCTAAGCGAAAGTCGGACGCTTAACCGACTAAGCCACCCAGGCGCCCCAAGGCTCACTCTTATGCAAGTAAGAGACTTACTATCATTCTTACCCTCCATCTGTTTCCATCATCATCCTGCTACATGGGTTTCTAACATGCCCTTAGCCTAATTACAATAAAGATTAATTCTTTAACATTGTTAGAGAGTGGTCAAAATTGCTACTATTAAATTAATGAACAACACGGGTACACTGTAATTTTCTTACTTAACTTCCCTATTAATTGACATTATCCCTTGAAATGTCTTAGCAAATAAGGCAAAAACACAATTATATTTTGTGTCAGAGGAGAGGACTCTGGTCGTCATGATAGGATTTATCATAAGTGTGAAGCCAACTGGTGTCCTTAATTTTAAACCCAAGAATCAATAAAAAGTTAAAATCACATTACTTGTCTGGTCTGAGAGGCACAAGACTCTAAATATTGGACACAAAAACATAACTCGTTGAGACCACAGGCTGAATTACTATGGGAAAGAGAAGCAAAACCTACCAGAGGGAAATGTCTGATGTTCTAAGTACTGGTCAGACCTGATAGTATTTCGTCTCACATGTTACCTTGTTTTATGAAAGATAAGGGAATGGACATAACAATAGTTCATATATAATGGTTATCATCATTTTGTGAAAGTAATATTAATCAATAAAATCTCATTCAATAAATGAAAGGTGAAAAAATCATGCAGATCTCCCTGTAGAGCAAAGACGATACTCTAATAGAGTTGACAATGTCTTCTATTTCTCTTTTACAAATTCATGATTGGATGAGGCAATGCCTCTCTGAACTTAGTATTTTGGCAGAGACAACCTATCATGCAATCCTTTTTGCTTTGCCTCAGTCACTGCCAATACTCTAACTAAGGATGAAAGTCAGCTCTTGTTTTTCCAATCTTCGTTTGATTTGTATCATATAAACTTCAACCAGGAGATGAGCAGTGGGAGGCACAGACATAGCAGGAAAACTAAGATAGAGACAAATCCTAGAGAAAAAAGTAGGCAGGATGGATCTCACATGATAATGGGTAAGAAAAGTTAGATGTCCTTTTAGACAAAAAACAGACTGGACATAACACCTTATTATGGATAAGAAAAGAACCAGTGATATTTTTTTCCTGGAAAGCATTAACTACATAAATTAATAAATAAATGAATGAATAATTTAAAAGTGGTAATGATGATGTATTTCTAACTTGTACTTTGCTGGCAAATACAGCATAATTTTATGAAGAACCAATGATCTCTTGTGAAATCTCTGGAATCATAAATAAATAGAACATTAGTAGAATATTACTGGCAAATTAGTTCAAAATATTCATATCAGAATATTAATATGTGCCAGATGGTATCCAGAGTGCAGACAGCTAGCCGTCTTAATTTGAAATAGTCAAAAACTAAACATAGTTTTCTCCCCAACCCATCAAAAAATTTCCTTAGCATTTTGATATGTTTTAGAAATTTTTATAATTTAAGGTTAAATATTGATAGAAGACTACTATAGACTATCACTCTGTGTTTCATTGTTCTTTTAAAAATATTTTTTAATGCTTATTCATTTTTGAAAGACAGAGAGAGACAGAGTACGGGGGCAGGAGAGGTGCAGAAAGAGAAGGAGACACAGAATGTGAAATAGGCTTCAGGTTCTTAACTGTCATCCCAGAGCGGTCATGAGGTTCGAACCCACGAACGATGAAATCCTGACTTAAGCCAAAGCCGGAGGCTTAACTGCCTCACCCACTGAGCCACTCAGGCATTCTTTGCACAATCTCTGATTGGGAACATTGGTATGATCATATTAATCAGGACCAGTCCCAGCTCAACAGCCCCATCCATATTTTTTCCTCAGTCACTTATCTTCTGCAGATGCGTGGTTCTCTAAAGTCACACCTAAAATGTTAGAAAATTTGGAAGCTGAGATCAAAAGCATTTCTTACACTGGTTGTATAGTGCAGTTTTTTCTTCATTGCAGTTCTCCATGTAGAAGTCTACATCCCTGCTGTGATGGCCTTTGACAGATACATGGCAATTGGCAAGCCTCCGCTCTACAGCGGCAGAATGTCGAGGACTATCTGTATTCAATTGATCTCTTTTCCTTACATATACTACTTCTTTATTAGCTTGATCTCAACACTGTGGACTCATGGTTTGTACTTCTGTGGGAAAGTAATATCAACCATTTCTACTGTGCAGAAACAGCTCTCATCAAGATGGCCCGGGCAAGAAACTTTATCAAATATATCATGCACATACTGGTAGGTCTCAATTTCTCTTATTCTTTATTAGTTTTTATGATTTCTTATATATGTATCCTTATTGCCATCCTAAAAATGTGCTCAGAAGAAGGAAGAAAGAAAGCTTTCTCCTCACGTGGATCCTACTTGACAGCTGTCACTATATTTCATAGAACTGTCTTCTTCATGTATCTCCGAGTTGTCAGCATAGAGCCTGATGGGAGGCTCAAACTCATGAACCACAAGATCGTGACCTGAGTCAAAGTTGGATGCTTAACCAACTGAGCCAACCAGGTGCCCCTAGATGTTATTATATGATTTTTGTGTTTTTCCACTAGGAATTTTGGCAAATATTCAAAGATTGCTTTATTGTACGCCTTCTGATTAGACTAGATTTCTGCATTAAATATGCATATAACTATTATTCATACCCAATATATATTCATTCTTATTTTTGCTTGCTTTTGTAAAAGCTTAAAAATATTTTAAAGATTCAAATTTAATCTTAATTTCCAGTATTATCCTTCTAAATCATTCACACTATATAATTCATCCATTACATATATTATTATATATTCACTATGGATGATAATGATACCCTTTATCAGTTAAGGGACATGTTCCCTCTTATTTAATGATTTATGATTAAATACACTTTAATTCTACTTTGCTTCACATTAATTCTACATTGCTTCATAAACCTTGGTTTGTGAGCATAGATCATTTTGGAAACATGTTTGTAATCCAAAACAAATTTCCTCATAAGAAATAATGGAAATACAGATGATTTATTCTACAATCCAAAAATATTCATATAAAAATGATTACAATACTGTAATGAAATAAAAAATAATAAAGAAAATACAAAATATAGAGAAAAATCAAGAAACCAGTCTACACTTACCTTTGAAAACCTTTGTGGCTGGTGTGAGGGAGACCAGAGAGAGGAAGGGTTATTGTGTAGGACACCTTTCACTATCACTAACAGAATTACTGCCATCTATTGGCTCAACGGAATCTTTTTCTGCATGGGAGCAATTGTATACACTAGCCCAGATGTTGACTACAGCACAGTATTAATAAACTCTTGTCATATCCTGTATTTAATGTAACTGGCAATAAGGCAGCAGAAGAAAGGGTCTATGTCTTCAGACAGCCTGACCTAGAATGCAGCAAAGCTTTCCTAAGGTCACTCTTGTATGAAAAAACAAAGGAATGTCTCATAGATGCTTTGAAGTGACAAAAAATACACTAGTGTCAGTTGCAGGCACCTTCCAACGTTCTGAAAAAATCACTTATTTCTGACAAACACCGTGGCCTGAGACTAATCATCTGAGTATGGGAGATGATCACCCACAATTCTGCAATGGGGGGCACCATTGGCTCAGAGTTGTGATTATATGACATTTGATGTCATGTACTACTCATATCACAAGACATGACTCTTCTATCAAGTTAAGATTTATTAGAAATGTTTGCTTATCTTGCAGAACACTCACAGAACAAGTTACTTGCAGTCCAAGGTTTTACTGTACCATAGTCTCTACTTTCTTTGTATTTGAATCCCCTTGCCCTGTACCTTTTAATCTTGCTGACTGAATTTTATGTACATCAGCAGTAGACAAAAAGTTTTTTAATTTATTTTGTTATCTCCCATTGTACAAAACTGAAACACTTCAACAATTAATTTACATGGGAGTTTTCTTTATTTGAGGCAAAGAGTTTTCAGGGAAAAAAACGAGCAATATCCCAGGTTTTGTTATGCTTTAGTTATTATCCTACAATTTCTCCATTTATTTTGGTGTCAAATATTGAGGAAACATCCATAGAATTTTCTTACAGCTAAAGAACCCCAGTGATTATCCTCAGTTTGTTTCATAATGCCCTTCTTGAATGTGCATTTAAATGAGGCTGTAACTGACTTATTTTGCTTACACATATCATGTTTAAATTTAGCTTTGGGTAAATCTTCCATATGTTAATGCCTTCATTTTTGCTATTTTGATGCCTGGACTTGTGAAGCAAACATCAGTTGGTTGAAGATAGTGTGTTCTTATCCCTCATCATTTTCTTTCCTTTATTTAGTTGTATTTTCTTTCATACTTTAAAAGAAAACATTGGCAATGTTTCAATGACAAAGTCAAATGAAGCTTTATTGTTCTGTAATGACTTCATAACATAAAGAAAAAAGGAATTTGTCTTAGATTGTATGTATCAACTTGTTTAAGGCAGATAACTGGACTGCAGAATCCTTTCCTCATTTGAATCCAAATTAGATTGACAAAAAGAGGAATTTGTGAGAAGTTTGGAAGGTGGAAGAGGAAAAAAGCCAATACTTTGTGGTTTGCAGAACCATGGGTCCCACAGACGTCCTCATCCTAATCCTTGACCCCTGTGGATATTTTATTGCACATGGCAAAAATTTTACTGCACATAGAAAAATACTTGGTATTACATAACTATCAAGGGTGCAATGATGACTAAGTCACTGTCTTGTTTCAAATTGTTCAATGTCAATCATTATGACACATGCACTTAAGACTATATGAAATACAAAATGATAATTACTGCATAAATGATATGAACTAAGTGCTATGAAAATACAGGGGAGGAGATTATAATTTAACATTGGGACCCTCAAGGAAATGTTTAAAGGAAAAGTAATTTTTTCATGACCCATATAGGTAGATAATTGGATTAAGTCATATTTGTGGTCTGCAGAGAACTTTAGTTAGAATAACAAAAACTCACTTTCTTGTTCTGTGAAAGTTGTCCTATCTGTATTTCTCCATGCTAAATGAGTCGTTTTCATGGCTCCTTACACAGAGGACCACTTTTCAACATAAAACCCAGAGGAATCACAGGAGGCTATTTAGTGTCTTGTAGAGACTGGCCTTAAAAACTAAATCTAGCACAATATTTAAGGGAATAAAAAAATAATTAATTTGTCACTGAAAGAAATTCTGGGTCAGTGGTAGGTACTGTTTATAATGTGAGGACCAATACTTCTATAGATGGTAAACTCTTAGTTCTAGGTAACACAATTATGCTTTCAAGGTAGCAATTATTGTCTCAAAATCCACATAGAGCTGTAACATAATGCCTCATCAACACTCCTCAATTCCAAAGTATGGCTACATGGGTAGCCTAGAGATTCTCAAACTTATTCTGAGAAATACCTAAGTGATATATATGTGATCCTCTTGCCTGTATAATTCACCTATTGAAAACATAATCATTTAGCCACTTGCTTTAGCCATTCTTTTTAGGTGTTTAGCCTGAACATCTACCATGTGCCCAGTAGTAATATAGGTCCTGTGTAGGGCCATGAACAAGGTATTTGCTCTATTGAAAATCTTATTGTATTGGGAGAAGAAAAAAAGACTTTGGAGGAAACTAGCAATTTCCTTCAGTGGTCTCAATAAGCAGAAATAGGCTCTTGTTGTATGAACTTAAGTGGAGCCATATGAGTATAGTGGTCAGGCCAGAAGAGGGGACAAGTTTGAGGGCATAAATTTCCAGACGACTCAGTTAAAGTGATCAAATGTATATATCACTGAAATTATCCACGTTTTTTTGCTATACAAAGAATATATTTTTCAAGTTCATTAAGACTGTGATAGAACATATTATATAGGCCAGTCCTATAATAGAAATGAGAGTTATTTGGAATCAGAAGTTGAGATTTTTGATCGGCCTAATTAATAGTTACTTTAGGACAATAGGACGAGATGAATAGCAGTACAAATTCTGGAATCAAAGTCTGGAATCAGGAATCTGATTAAGTGTGATCTTATCCAAGTCATTGGAACTCTCTAAGCTCTATGTTTCTTGTCTATAAAATGGAAATAATATTAATGACCTCAAGAGGTAATTAGGAGAATCAAGTTAAATTGGCATGTGCTAACTTTAATATATGCCATATTGTTGCTATAATTAAGTTTCTCATTTTCCTTATTTATAAAATAAAGAAAGGATTTGAAACTGATTTGATATACTATAGGTTCAGTTGTAGGGAATAATAATACTTGTTTCATCTTTCACTGGAAAATCCAAGTGACACAGAGTGTAGGGTGCAAAACACAAGATTGCCTTGTGCAGATTGATTGACACCATCACTAGGTTAAGCATGATGCAAACCCAAAGCAAGATTTTTAAAAATTTGATCCCAGGACACATTCAAAATAACTTGTGTTTGGGGAAAAATAAAATTGTGCACATCTGCTCTTAATAAACCAAAACTCAACCATGGACTCTTCCTCTAGAGACGTACTTCCCCTAGGGTTATTTGTAAACAAAGAGTCTTAATTGGTTTTTCTTGTTCTTTTTTTTTTCTTTTTCTAAGGTACACATTTAAGGGAGTCTTCTCTTGTGGGCTTCCAGTTTATCCTTTGCCTGGTATACATTGTTTATCATCTCTTATGTAGCATTCACTTTTCACTTCTGTGTTCTTACTGGGAATATTTCTCTTCATTCTCAGGTTGGTATAAAAATGTATCTGGAACAGTCAGATTAAATTTCCATCTTTTATTTTCTTTATTCTTTGTAATTACCATTGATTATTCCATGCATGCTGTGTGTGTGTGTTGGTGTTTATTTGTGCATGTGGAACAGAGAAATGGGAGGGTGAGAGGAAGGAAAGTGACAGAGAGAGAGAGAGAGAGAGAGAGAGAGAAATTTTCCATAGAGAGTTGATTATTTGATTACTACAAACTATTAATGGAAGCTATACTTTCTCGGAGTGCATTTAATAATAACCGTGCCTTGTATATTTATTATGTGTTTATATGTAGTATCTCTTTTCAATCTTATAATTAAACAATGAAATGAATATTATCATTACTGTTACATCATATTAAGGCATAGAAAGATTAAACACAAAACAGAACAAATATAAAACTAGCCCAAATTAACCAGTCATGGAACCAAAATTCAACCAAAGTCTGACAACAGAAACAAAATTCTTTATCGGGAATACCTAGTATTTCTTCATACTTGGTCTTTGGGGGAAAATTCATATTCATTGCTAAATTAATTTGAAATGCAGAGTGTTACAACGTGGGAAGTTGGTGCATGCATTTTTGCCTTTAGATGGTGAAGAAAATCCCCTAAGCGCTATTGAGGTCCCTAAGCCCCTCTCCTTTTCTCCAGACCTCATTCTTTTTAAAATCAAGCCTGTTACTCCACGTTCCCATGACCTCACTATTGCTATCTATTACCTGGCCAATCACTTCTCAGATTTTCCTGTACTCAACTTTGAGAAGTACAATCACCACTATCTTTTATACCATTTTGTTGTGCTGACTCATCCTTGACAACACGCCATCAGCTCTGACTTTCCAAGGAAGAATTCCTCCATTGCTAACTTTTGGAAAATGCGTAAGGGTGTAAAGGTAGCCAAAGGCATATTCTGTTGATTCAGGTACCATGTGTTGACATCTTTGTTAACTCTTTTCAGTTGCAGAAGCTCTCTCCATCTTTGTATTTTCTCTGTCATCTACAACGGTGTCTAAAATATATTCGCATTAATTTCTCTTATATGTGAACCTGTCAAACTTTCAAAAGGCAATTTCTTCTTATTGAGGAATTTTTTTTTTTTTGCTTCTGTTCCTGTGGACTGCACGTGATGACAGGCAGCTCACAATAATGCTGCAGCACATTTGAGATAAATACTCAAAATACCTTTTCTCCCCCTCCCAGACCTTCAGAGAGTATATCCAAACCTGAGAATGTAGCAACACACTGCAAAGCGCATCTAATAAAAGGGGGTGGTGGTGGTGGAGATATTTTATTACATTTTCTTCTTGCCTGATAATAACCTTTTCTTCCCAAAATAAAAAAAAAAAACAAAAACAAAACCTTTTTTTTTTTAAACTGGAAGACAAGGCTAAAAAAACAAAACAATTTATAATGCTAGTGGATTTTAATGTTTAAGATGAGTTAAAAATGAAATTTTGTTTATGTCGGAACAATTGTATGGAAATCCAGAACAGAAAAAGTAGGAATGGTAGGAAGAACTCAGCCATCATAGGTAATAGTACCAGTTTGTAACACGTAATTTACATCATGCTTGCCCAGAGAAAAGCAACACCATTCATCATATTCGCTTAATTGCTAGTCGTAATCCAAGTGATTTACAATTTTGTTTGTATCGTTTAGCTTTATGGAAGTTGTAATAAGTGCTATGCACCATTTCTGTGCATATTAGAGAAAACTTGTAGTAAAAAACACCAAACAAAATATGTTTCCATATTACTTCTTTCTACTGTGTGATTTGATGTCATCTTCTACTTCATACACTCACAGATATATTTCTTAAAGATGGTAATTTAATTTTGTGACAAGAATGATAAATTGGTAGATAAGTAATTTTGGTCAATGTATTAGCTCACATGATGTGACTAGTGAGCTGAACAATAACATGGCAAGTGTAATTGGTTTAGTCTTTGATGGAATTTAAAGGAAACTCTGCCTTATGCCTAGTAGATTGATGCTCAACTATAATTCAATGCAATCACATGCAATCTCAAAGCTTTAGTTTATCTCTGTATATCTATGTATGCTTAAATCTAAATGATCATGTCAAATAGACCACTGGAAAACTATTCTAGGTGAGAATGAGTCCCATAAAGAGAGCATGGGGCCTTAGGTATGGGGATAGATGTTGAGAAGACACAGAAATTATATACAAAGGGTGACACTCTGTGTATCATAAAACAAAGAATTTTAGAGATAAACTTATTAATCTCTAACAGATTTTTCAGTCTATTCAAAATATATATTCCAAAGTAGTTTGTCCAATTTTAGACAACTTTAACTGCTACTATTCTTTAAAATTTTTAAGCCATTAGTTAATACGTCAAGTTTTTATTAGTTCACCTGAGATCCTGGAGTTATATAGTCTCCATCTAATCTACTTTTTCTTTTCTCCCAACAAAATTTTTCTTTCCAAGTGGGGTTGGTGGAAGTTACCTTTGTGGATAAGAGTCTGTTTACTTCATAATGGCCAGAAATGTATCTTCTTGCCTGCTCTTATCTCTCTGGTCACTACCGAGTGATAACAATGGATAAGGTCAATCAAATTGTAGTTGAACAAAGTATAATGCTGGAATTAAAACAAGGGTCTTGGAAAGAATCATTTGCCCTAAAAATGACATTTAGCCTTTGGAGAGCATGACACAACACCATCTCCAATAAATTCTGTGTCCTGTTGAAAAGCTCTCTCAGGATTCTTATTAAATAGAAGTACACTCTGTGTCCTACAGAACATAAGTGTTCATTGAAACTGATGGAATCTCTCTCTCTCTCTCCCTCTCTCTCTATCTATCTATCTTTATCATTTTCAAACTAAGAAAATGTTAGCTATGGTAAGCATAACAGAATTCTTTCCCACATGACTTCTCGTAATCTAAATTTGCTAGGTAGATTGTGTATTGCTAAAAAATTGGACAGGGTATAAAGATTTCTCATTATTATTTGATAAACTAGCACTTGTAGATTTTTCTCCCTAGTACCTATTAACATCACGGTAGTCTTGTCTCAGGAAATTAATTTGGGTGACATTATTCTTGGGAAAAGATTTATATGATACAACCTACACATTTGTAGAATAAAAATTTGAAAATAAATAAATCGAAGAGAGTCTGGATGGATCAATCAGTTAAGCATCCAACTCTTGATTTCAGCTCAAATCATGATCTCACTCTGAGATCCAGCCCCTCCTTGGGAGCCATGCTCATTGTGAAACCTGCTTAAGATTCTCTCCAAGTCTCCCTCTTCCCTTCTCTGGCTTAAGTCCTTGGTCTCTCTCTCAAAAAAAAAAAAAAGTTGAAAATAAGTTTCAAAATATCCAAGACACTTTCCCAGAGCTCCACTTGATGTCCAAAGTAGAGTGAATCAATCCCCAATTTCTGACTCCATTATAACTCTGTAAAATCAAATCATAGTTTTAGAAAGCTTATTTGCATAGATACTACTATAAATAGTGACATTAACATCTTTGTTTTAGTTACTTTTTATCTCAAGAGGATTATAGTCAATAATATTTAGTAGATTGTAATTACATGTTAGAGATGCAAAAGAGTCCATGCCCAGGGAATATGAATAAATGTATGAATGTGCATAATCTTCCACGCCTAAACATGGAGAACATGCTTTATACTTGTGATGAAAAAGTGATAAGATAAAAAATTATTTTTGAGTTGGATTCAAAACAGAATTATAGACCTTCATAGATATTTTAAGGTACGAAACTACAAAATACACCAGTATTGGAAACAAGTGATGTTTAGGAACCAGTCTTGGAAATTTGGCTAAACACAGTATTTAGTACGAGTATGTTTAAATCACAATATTTTGGTATAACTGTTATGAACTAGGGCCTGTTTATTTATTTATCTCAGTAACTTTCAGAGACTGTTACATAGCAAGTGCTCAAAAAAGATTTGCTGTAAAGAATGGCAAAGTGTATTCATAGGTATTTAATAAAGGAAGATAACAAAATACTAAATAAACAATACCTGATTTTTCCTTCTAGTTATCACTGAGTTTTATGACTAATATTGACTAGAATTGAGAAAATGCTCAATTTCACCGATGTGACAGAGTTCATTCTTTTGGGACTAACTAGTCGACAGGAATGGCAAGTTCTCTTCTTTTTCATTTTTCTTGTGGTCTATATTGTCACCGTGGTGGGCAATATTGGCATGATTATGTTAATTAAGATCAGTCCACAGCTTAACAGCCCCATGTACTTTTTTCTCAGTCATTTGTCATTTGTTGATGTGTGGTTTTCTTCCAATGTCACCCCTAAAATGCTGGAAAATCTGTTATCAGAGACAAAAACTATTTCTTATGCTGGTTGCTTGGTACAATGTTTCTTTTTCATTGCCCTTGTCCATGTAGAAATTTTTATTCTTGCTGTGATGGCCTTTGATAGGTATATGGCAATTGGGAACCCTCTGCTCTACGGCAGCAAAATGTCTAGAGCTGTCTGTATTCGATTGATTTCTTTCCCTTACATATATGGTTTTCTGACTAGTCTGGCAGCAACCCTATGGACATATGGCTTGTACTTTTGTGGGAAAATTGAGATTAACCACTTCTACTGTGCAGACCCACCTCTCATCAAAATGGCGTGCGCTGGGACCTTCATAAAAGAATATACAATGATCATCCTTGCGGGCATTAATTTCACATATTCTCTGACTGTAGTCACCATTTCTTATCTGTTCATTCTCATTGCCATTCTACGGATGCACTCAGCGGAAGGGAGGCGGAAGGCCTTTTCCACCTGCGGGTCCCACTTGACAGCTGTTGTCATATTTTATGGGACTCTCATATTCATGTATCTCAGGCGTCCCACAGAGGAGTCCGTGGAGCAGGGGAAAATGGTGGCGGTGTTTTATACCACAGTGATCCCCATGCTGAATCCCATGATCTACAGTTTGAGGAACAAGGATGTGAAGGAAGCCATGAACAAAGTGATCGGCGGAACATGCTTAACGAAATAAAATAAAATTCAGTTAATATTATTGCCTGTGTTTTCACAAGCATTTGTCAATAGGTGTTGCTTCGGTGCATCGCTTAAAGACTTTTTACAAAAGCTAAAGATTTTGCGCATTAAAAATTAAAAACATAAAAAAGAAAAAGAGGGAGCAACTTGTAGCTCAGTTGGTTAAGCATCCATCTCTTGATTTTGGCTCAGGTCTTGATCCTAGGGTGGTGGGACCTAGTCATGTGTGGGGCTCTCTGCTGAGCGTGGAGCTTGCTTGGGACTCTCTCTCTCTCTCTTTCTGCTCCTCCCCCACTCATTCGTGTGCACGTGCACTCTCTCAAAAGAAGTAAACTTTTTTAAATGTTTATTTATTTTTGAGAAATAAAGACACAAAGCATGAATAGGGGAGGGGTAGAGAGAGAGGGAGGGAGACACAGAATCCAAAGCAGGCTCCAGGCTCTGAGCTGTCAGCAGAGAGCCCGACCCAGGGCTCAAACTCACGAACCACGAGATCATGACCTGAGCCTAAATCAGCTGCTTAACCGACTCAGCCACCCAGGTGCCCCTCAAAATAAGTAAACTTTTAAAAAGTAAAACAACTAAAAAAGAGGAAGTCTGAAATTCAGAAAAAAAGGAGATAGCTCTATCTCCATTGATGTCACTCATGAAGATTAATTAAAATAAAAAATAATTAATTGAAAAGATTATTTTAGCTACAGTCCATGGTACACTAACTGCAATTGTTCAAAGACTTGCTAGAATGAAAAGATTTTGTTTCTCTTTCTTTAAAAAAAAACACAGCAGTGGATGAGTAGGGGAACTACATATCAATTTCCCTATTTAGAAAGTAAATTGGGGCAGAAAAAATAACAATGTATTTCTTTTAATTTTCTAATATGATGACACAAATATGGTGGTCTTGCTCATGGTTGAGAGACTGTGTGGGAACAAATGTTTTTTTTTCAATGTGAAAGGTGGGTCTTTTCAGAGACTACTGCATTGAAAATAGCTGTCCTATTGTATTTAATCCCTTTTAGATATTTCTGGTGTTTAAGAGAGATACAACAGGGTGTGTCTCTCTACAGATTCCAGTAACTGCCATATTTCAATGCCAAGGTGGTCAGTGACCAGACTGTACTTCTCACATGCTCCTGACAGTATCTTCAAAAAATTAACAACAAAACTCCCCTATGACCCAGCAATAGCACTGCTAGAAATTTACCCAAGGGATACAGGAGTGCTGATGCATAGGGGCACATGTACCCCAATGTTCATAGCAGCACTTTCAACAATAGCCAAAACATAGAAAGAGTCTTATTGTCCATCAACTAACAAATAGATCAAGAAGATGTGGTTCACCTATACAATGGAATACTACATGGCAATGAGGAAAAATGAAATCTGGCCATTTGTAGCAATGTGGATGGAACTCAAGGGTGCTATGCTAAGTGAAAAAAGTCAGGCAGAGAAGGACAGATACCATATGTTTTCACTCATATGTGGAACCAGAGAAACTTAATGGAGGACCATGGGGAGGGGAAGGGGAAAAATAGTTAAGGAGAGGGAGGGAGAAAAACCATGAAAGATTCTTAAATACTGAGAACAAACTGAGGGTTGATGGGGGTGGGGGAGAAGAGGAAAGGGGTGATGGGCATGGAGGAGGGCACAAGTTGGGGTGAGCATTGAGTGTTATATGGAAACCAACTTGACAATAAACATAATAAATAAAAAAATACTAAAGGAAAACAGAAAAAAATAACCTGTAAAAAAAAAAAGACTGGGTAGAATTGGTGAATGGATGTGTAATTTTGAAAGCACAGCTCTCTAGGGTCCACTTAAAAATTAAATTGATGCTCACGTGTAATATTTTCCACATCTGTGACTAAGACATGGTAGCTAAATAGTTTGAAATAATTTTTGTCTTTGAAAGACAAAGTATTTAGGTAGTCTATTTGTTGCTAATGGTAACATGTCCCACCCTGAGAATGTTAACATAATTTGGTGCTTCTTCTATTTCATTTCACAAAACACAAACATGAGACATCATAAAACTTGGACTTTCTTGGGGCACTTGGGTGGCTTAGTCGGTTGAGCATCTGACTCTTGATTTTGGCTCAGATCATGATTTCATGGTTCATGGGATAGAGCCTCGAATTGGGTTCTGAGCCTGGGTGAGATTCTCTCTCTCCTTCTCAGTCCCTCCCTGGCTCATGCTCTCTTTCTCTTCTCCTCTCTCAAAATAGATAAATGAACATTAAACAAACAACAAAAAAACACCTTGGACTTTCTTAAGGTCTCTTGGTAAATCAATCAATCAATCAATCAATCAATAGCTGTTTTGGTGTAGAAAATACAAAACTATAACAATGTAATGTACATTTAAATTATACATTTAAGAAATTACAAATTTATCTTCAAAGATATAAATATAAAACGAGATTGATGTAGTATAGAATAAACGTTCTTTGTTGATTTTTGAATTTTTATTTTCCTCGAGAGAAACTAGAAATGCATATGAACTCGTTTTCACACACACATACTCATATGTCATGTGCAGCATTTTAAAGCTACTCCCACTTACGAGCTCCTGGGTGGCTTAGTCAGTTAAGCATCTGACTTGACTTTGGCTCAGGTCATGATCTCAAGGTTTTTGAGCTCTAGCTGGACATCGGCTCTGTGCTGAAAGCTCAGAGCCTGGAGCCTGCTTCAGATTCTGTGTCTCCCTCTCTCAATTCCTCTCTCTCCCTCTCTTACCCTCTTCTGCTCTGCTTGTACTCTCTCTCAAAAATAAATAAACATTAGAAAAAGCTACTCCCACTTACACAAATTGCTAATTTGGATTAAATTATAATACTATATCACTGTGCCTATAGTTGCAAAATTTAAACTACCTAAAGCCTTTAAGATTTAGTTCATGTTATTTTTGGGGTTAGTTAAAAGTAACATTGTCAGTACAACTCTACAACCATTTATTATCCATTTTTGGAGAACTCTTGATATGCCAAATTAGTTGTTGATTACTAATAAATTTCAAAGGATGGTTTTAAAGTATTTTAATACTTTGTAGTCTGTTAGCAGGTGGGTTTGGATCTTTGTTACCTGTTTTTTGTTGTTGTTGTTGTTGTTTGTTTGTTTTGTTTTGTTTTTAATGAAAAGCTTTCCCTGTTTACTTTTTGGACAGTTACTTTGGTGTTATACAAAGAATGAGGACCTCATGGTCAAAGGTCAAATCATGTTCCTGCTTCACTTTGCAAATTTGAAATTAGTTTCTTAGTTACCCTGGATAAATTATTTTTTGTTATTCATCCAGTTAATTTTTAGGTAATAGTCACTAACCTCAAAGGTCTCTTTGGACTCATAATAGTTTCTTTAACAGAACTTAAAACAATTTTGCCATTTGCTGAGAATTCAAGATATTTTTGTAAAATACTTTAAAAATAAATCTTATTGTTACATTTATTTCTATATCTGTCAACCTCATTATATTTAAGCAAATCCAACATAAAATGTATTTATCTCTCTTTGTCTTGATGCAAACCAAGAATATTTTTCTGAGGGGTGCCTGGGTGGCTCAGTCAGTGAAGCAGCCAACTTTGGCTCAGGTCATGATCTCTGGTTTGTGAGGTTCGAGCCCTGCGTCAGGCTCTGTGCTGATAGCTCAGAGCCTGGAGCTTGCTTCAGATTCTGTCTCTCTTTCTCTCTGCCCCTCTTCCTCTCACACTCTGTCTCTCTCTCTGTCTCAAGAATAAACACTAAAAATTATTAGTTTCTGGAGATGCATAACTGCCAAGTATGATTGAAAGAAGGCAGAACCCATGTGAAGGTGGAACAGATTACATCATGTTATCAGGAATTTTAATTTCTTAATTTTACTATAAAGACCACCCTTCTCATTAACAATCCTTAACTTCCCTTGATATGTTTCCAAACTTTTAATCATTTTTCCTTTTATAATTACCTGGGTAGTTCCTTAGGGAAATGCTCTCAATGCCCTCAGTGTTCACAATTCTATTATAAATAGTGAGAAACTATCATCTGATGTTCTCTGCTGAAGGTGGGTCTGCAAAGTATATATTTTTGCAACACAGATTGATGCAGCCAATAACCTTTTCATTTTAATCTTTATTTTGAACATACAACTGAGACCTTATTTGTAGACTTATTTGTTATCATAGTGCTTTCTTTTATGAAATTATATTACTGGGAAACATTCTTCTCTCTATCCACTCAAAACGTCATAGGGAGCTCATTACAATGGGGATTTATAAAATTTTATCCTTAATTTTTACCCATTCACTCTTCTCTATAAGTACCATTGATTTTCCCATTGTTGTTTTATTTATTTTTATTGTTTAAATTTGTTTGTTTGTTTGTTAATTTATTTATTTTGGTAGGGGAGAAGACAGCAGAGAAAAGAGAGACTCCCAAGCAGGCTCTGCAACAGTGGAGAGCTGAACACAGGGTTCAATCTCAGGGACGGTGAGATCATGCCCTGAGCTGAAATTGAGACTCTGACGTTTACTTGCCACACAGGTGCCCGCTTCACATTGTTGTTTTAAAAAAATATATGAATGGAGGTGAGAATATCCTATCAGTGGGAATGATTGGACTAGTAATTATACCTTAACTGATTTTCTTCATGGGAAATTCCTGAAAAGTTAATACATTTACACATTTTTTTAAATGTTTTATTTATTTCTGAGAGAGAGAGACAGCATGAGCAGGGGAGGGTCAGAGAAAGAGGGAGACACAGAATCTGAAACAGACTCCAGGCTCTGAGCTAGCTGTCAGCACAGAGCCGGACATGGGGCTCAAACCCAGGAACCCTGAGATCATGACTTGAGCCAAAGCCGGATACTTAACCCAGTGAGCCACCCAGGCGCCCCCATTTTTTTTTTTTTGTAAATTACACATTTTATTTTCTCAATCATTCTGACAGATAATTTACATTTGCAATAAACTGGCTTTTTCCCAGATGTCATCTGATCATCTGATCCCAGATCTAAGGAATCACCCAAACTTTGAGGAGGAGAGAGAAGCAGTGGTTTATTATCTCTAGTTCAGCCTACTCCAGGGTCATACAAAGTTCTCCCGGTTTATCTAGGATGGACTGTTAAAAGGATAACTTTGCTTTGTCTTGAAAGATAATCAAGCTAAATTTTAAATCTAAAAAATTAAGATAATAGAATAGGTAATCAAAGGGGCAGCAATATAAGGTCATTGAGGGTACAACACTGGAGGTAAATAAATCGGTTTGCATCTTAATCTGGTCAATTTGTGGTTGTCTGACCAGGAAGATGTACTTTGTCTCAGTGCTTTGATTTCCTCATTGCAAAGTGATTTTGCTAATAGAACCTGCTTCGTAGGACTTTTGCATGCATAGGGTGCAGTAAGGACTCAGTAAAAGTTAGCTCTTCTAACTGATATTATAAAGCTGAGACTGTTGTTGCTAGAAAAATCTGTCTTACCATGTTTTTATAATATTAGAATATTGTAATGTATTATATAAAGCTGAATTAGAAA
>NW_027532414.1:143497-162714 GCF_008692635.1 Crocuta crocuta | reverse complement strand
ATTTGTGAGTATTAGTTACACGTAACATGCAAGCAAGGCAATTTAAAGAGTTCTCAAGATGAACGAGATAAACTACAACCACAGAGCTAATGATTATGTATAGAGGAAAAGAAATGTACACACATGCAGGGGCTAAACATTGGAAAAGTAGTATTAGTTTATGTGTCTTAGATACCTTGATACTTTTTCATATGTTTTATACTTCATTTATTTTTAATGTTTAGTTATTTTTGAGAGAGAGAGAGCAGTGGAAAAGTAGAGAGAGAGAGGGACAGAGAGAATCCCAAGCAGGCTCCATGCTGTCACTACAAAGCCTGATGTGAGACTCGAACCCACAAACTGTGAGAGCCTGACCTGAGCTGAAATCAAGAGTTGGACGCTTAACCACCTGAGCCACCCAGGCACCCCTGTGTTTTATACTTTAAGCAAGATAGTGGTACCGTTAATACAAGTTGACTGTTAATTAGAGAATCATGGGTTCATCCAGTAGGGTCAGGAGTTGTTACATCGAGAAACCCCTGCCCTTAGCCCTATTCTTCAGCTATCCTGCAGCTGCCCTCTGACTCAGTATTTCCACCCTTGAAAGGTGCCAAAAGATGAATTACAATCATGGAATCTATGGTAAGGAGTAACTTAGAATTAAAACTTTGGTGCTTATCGGGGTCTTGGGTGGCTTAGTTGGTTAAGTGTCTGACTCTTGATTTTCACTCAGGTCATGATATCAGGGTCAGGAGATTGAGCACCACATGGGGCTCTGTGCTGAATGTGGAGCCTGCTTAAGATTCTCTCTCTCTCTCTCTCTCTCTCTCTCCGTCCGTCCCCTGCTCTATTGAAAGCTCGCTCTCTCTGTCAAAAAAAATAAATAAAAAATAAAATTAAAAACTCCTTTGATGCTTATTATGTTACCTGCTCAATTCATAGCATATTTAATTATAGTATTAAACATTTAAAGGGTAAGAAATAGTTCATAGAGATTAAGTCACTTAAATTTATCCTGCTACTAATAGCAGGCACCATAATGTAATCATGGAGCTTGTACATTTTTTTAATATATAAAAGGATGTCTCTAGCAATACCCTTTTTCAACATGCCAAGCACATACTTCTCCTCCTGAGCTTTTTCAATTCATGCCCTTCGTGTTTAATATTTCTACACTGTTTCTCACTAACTCACAAGTCACCTCCTCAGAGAAATCTCTGCTCACCCTGTCTTCACCCTGTCTCCTCTTATTTCTTACCTCCCTGGCATGTTGTACTTTTGTCACAGCATATCTGCTTTCTGGAGTATCTTGCTGGTACCTTTGTGTATTGCTCACTCTTTTTCAGTGAGAATAAAGTATGATTCAAGCCAGAATCTTGTACGTCTTGTTCACTCTCAGACTTCCAGAATTTAGAATTCTTCTTGATATAAGAAATATATCAGTCATATAATTGGCTTTGAGGTTTGTAAATCAATTATGGTAAGCAATTATAAGCAAAAGCCCATTTGTAAAAGAGTAATATACCCTTCAAACCTCTATTACTATGGGGAGCTTAAAATCCCAAGATGGTGCTAAACCTAAAATACATCCTTGAGGACTTATGGCATGTTTTTACTTGTTGAAAGAAACAAGTTGGGAAAAGTGTAGTAAATGGGAAAATACATTGTTTGGAGAACCTTTTCTTTGTGATAACATTAAATGTGAATATGAATAAGAAGGTGTAGACTTGCTCGGTTCTGAAAACCAGTGGAATCTGAAATAACATGTCACCTAACCTTTATTTCATGATATTTATCTATTGACAGAATTTTAATAGTGGGTGCAGCAATCAGACAAGCACAGAATTTAGCTAAACAAAATAAAATATGACTAGACATTTCATATGTTGAAGGCATAAATCATATGTTGACATAAGGCAGGGCAAATATGTCAATAACTAAATTGTAACACCAATATGTAAGTTGGTAAGTTGGATAGACTTTAGCCATTCCCTACAACCATCAATTTGACTAGAATCGTATTTGTGCCTTGTGATTTTAACATTATTGTAATGCTCTAGCAAAATATAAATGTCCAATTTTAATAATATATGATATCAATGTATGTAGTTTTCTACTTTACTGATAAAGAACTAACAAATATTGATGGCAATTACTTATAAGACATACTAAAGGATTTGATGATGCCTACATGTTCTTATCTTGGCCATGGAGCAATATCTGCACTGATTTTTAAATTATTTGAATTAGAATAAGGATAAATGTGACTCAAAAGTTTCAAGAATAAAAGAGATCCATTCATTTTTTTTTTCCTCCGTAGGCACTACAGACTGGCTCTGTGTTAAGGCGATGCCAAATTTCACGGATGTGACAGAATTTATTCTTCTGGGTTTGACCAGTCATCGGGAGTATCAAGTTCTCTTTTTTGTGATATTCCTAGTAGTTTACATAATTACTCTGTTAGGGAACATCGGTATGATCGTTATGATCAGCATCAGTCCTCAGCTTCAGAGCCCTATGTACTTTTTCTTGAGTCATTTGTCTTTTGTCGATGTGTGGTTCTCTTCCAATGTCACCCCCAAAATGCTGGAAAACTTATTATCAGAGACAAAAACTATTTCGTATGTGGGGTGTTTGGTGCAGTGCTACTTTTTCATTGCCCTTGTCCACGTAGAGGTCTATATCTTGGCAGTGATGGCCTTTGATCGGTACATGGCCATCTGCAACCCTTTGCTTTATGGCAGTAGAATGTCCAGGACTGTCTGTGTTCGACTTATCTCTGTGCCTTATGTCTATGGATTCTCTGTTAGCCTCATATGTACACTATGGACATATGGATTGTACTTCTGTGGAAACTTTGAAATCAACCACTTCTATTGTGCAGACCCTCCTCTTATCAAGATTGCCTGTGGGGGGGTCCACATCAAAGAATACACGATGATTGTTATTGCTGGAATTAACTTCACATATTCTCTCTCTGTGGTCCTCATCTCCTACACCCTCATTGTAGTCACTGTGCTACGTATGCGCTCTGCTGATGGCAGGAAGAAGGCTTTCTCCACATGTGGATCCCACTTGACAGCTGTTACCATGTTTTATGGGACTCTCATATTCATGTACCTCAGGCGTCCCACAGAAGAGTCTGTGAAGCAAGGGAAAATGGTGGCTGTGTTTTATACCACAGTGATCCCCATGCTGAATCCCATGATCTACAGCCTGAGGAACAAGGATGTGAAAGAAGCAGTCAACAAAGCAATTGCCAAGGCAAATGTGGGGTGGTGAAACTTCAATAGATTTTTTTTTGTGTATGTTGCTACCTGTTATAAATGCTCAGGCATAAAAGTCCTAATGCAACAAAGATTTTCTAAAGGTAATTCTTATATGTAATAAAAGGTCCAATCTAACACAGTGATGTTTTACTCCATGAATGGACTCTAACTGCTAAGCCTGCTTTATTCTACATGTACAACCACATAACAAACTGACCTATTGCTGCAATTCACAGTGTATATAAAACTAAGTGTAGGTTACATAAGGTTAAGTGTAGTCACTGGAGGAACTCATAAATAAGTTAATAAGTTAATTATAAGTTAATTTATAGGTGCCCTTGTTAGATTCAAACATGATTTCCTAGGGTTTTTTTTCTCTATACATATGCTTCTCTACCCATGTTTCATATGAGATTTATAATTTCATAAGGAAAAGAGTAAGAATTCATGTCTTTTCCATGACCTTTAGGATGCTAATGGTTCCTAATTTACCAAAAAAAAAAAAAAAAAGTGTTTCATAATGTTCACACAAACATAGACCTTTGAAAATGGAATTATATTCACAATCTTCAACCCATGTTTAACCAGGTCCAATGGCCTGATGTACAGAGTACAATTATAAGGTCTGTCCTCAGGAATGGGTTATTGGATAGATAACTGTGTTCCTGCTTCAATAAGCTCTTCAATGACTCTCACTCTACTCCTTAGTTTGGGTTCTGGTATAAATATCATGATATTAAAAGGGTGAATACTTACAACAAAGGAATTTTGTGTCCTCATGATAATGAAAAAAAAAAAAACCAGTATGAATTTTCTGATATATAAAATCTGACCTTTGGCTCCCAGACTTTGTCCTATTAAAACTTTGGTTGCAATGATTTGAAATTAGTGCTGGATCCTAGTTTTTTCTCATTAACATTGCATTCTTTGGCTCTGTATTTAGCAGCTCAAATCAAGATTTCAGTGCCTTGAGTGGGTCAGCCATTTACTGTTCAACCAAATGCTATTGTACTAAAGGTCCATTCAAATTTGATCAATAGTATTTAAAATGGTACCCCACTGGGCCTGGTTAAACATCCTCAAAAGCTCACTATTCAAGTTATCTTGATTGATGCATCTATAGCCTACTTAACCTACATTCCATTCTTGCTACAGGTAGAATAAATTCCATCTATCTTTGATGACGTCTGCTAATTTACCGTCATAAAGGCAAATGGTAAGTAGAAATGATTCTTGGTGAGTGAGATTATTCTAGTGTAAGTACTAATCCAGTTAAAAGCTGTGCATAATTGGGGCGCCTGGGTGGCTTAGTCGGTTAAGCGTCCGACTTTCGCTTAGGTCATGATCTCGCGGTTTGTGGGTTCGAGCCCCGCGTCGGGCTCTGTGCTGACTGCCAGCTTGGAGCCTGGAGCCAGTTTCGGAGTCTGTGTCTCCCTCTCTCTCTGACCCTCCCCTGCTCACGCTGTCTCTCTCTCTCTTTCCTAAAAATAAATAAAAATATTAAAAAAAAACTGTGCATAATTGAGTATGTACAGATGGACTCTGTGAAATAGCATATACCTGTAGTAATACCACCATCAACATGGACTAATTCAAGGATAGAGGAGAGTATTATTACTTGGGCTACCTTACTGATTAACCAGGGGCTGCTTTCTTTGCGAATGGATTTGAGGAAAGATAGATAAAAAGGAGAGAGGAGTTCTCTTTGGTAACATTAGATAATGAACAGGAGGAAAGAATACCATTGGTTGGTATTGGAAACCATGTCAACAATGGGTTTTGTTTGTTTGTTTTTTTTGCTTTATGTTTTAGACCACCCAGATTTACTTCTAAGAGGAGCTAGTGTCAAGTACAAAAATGAGGTCTGCTCAAGGAACAGCTTTCACAGATGTTGACACTATGCTAAGATCATATTTTCTGTGGTCTTTATGACAACCATATCCCTCCTATTTTATTCTTTGTTGTAGGAATAAAAACACTGAGCATCCAGCTATTGAACACAGTTCCCATTTTTCCTTATTAGCCAGGTATGTAACCTTGTTATGCAATTTTAGCAATGAACTGTCAGTAGAAATTTATATACAAAACCCAAGGGTCATCTTTTCAAGGTCAAAGCCACTAGACCTGAAATTTTTCCTCCCCCCTCCTCAAAAATGTTGCCACTGAAATGGTTGCACTAGAGCAAGACATGGAAGCCCTATATTAAAGGTATAATCACCTTACTCAAACCCCTACTTCACACAATTTCCAGAGAAAAGAATAAAATCCTCTTACTAAGTCATTGTATTTTGAAGGCTCACTAGTTATAGCACTTAGTCAGTATCCTAAGCCTCCCCCTAGGTGTTGTAATAATACTTTTCTAAAACATGATCTTTGGAGTCTCACCTCTTCATCTTACTACTTCTGAGGGAATTTTTTTGCTTTGAAGATAACTGAGTCTCCTAAGATGTTTGCCTATTCTCCTGGTATTGAGTGAAGTGTATCTGGTCCTCTGTGAAAACCAAAAAAAAGCAAAAACTTAACCCTCCTGTCACACATATTAGTTTATAGCCTCCTTCCTTCACTGCTTGATGAGTCCTTGGACTTGGCACAGCTTCCAATAGTCATGTTAGTTGCTTATAAATCCATCTTGTCCTAACTTCTAGGCTACTTTTCTCTACTGGCATTTTCATATACAAGTTTCTTTCTTGGGCCCAGGCATTCTTAGCTATTTTACCTGCCCTGTGTTTGTAGGTATAGACTGAGTGATCTTCCATCAGTCATTTTAGCCAACATTTACTGTTACCTATTATGGATTGAATTCCCCATTCAATTCCCCAAAATATCTTAAGATATTTTGTGTTAAGATAAGGTCACATTGGAGTAGGGTGGACCCTTAATCCTGTATGATTAGTATCCTTACAAGAAGGAAATATTGGGGCTCCTGGGCAGCTCAGTAGCTTAAGTGTCTGACTTCGGCTCAGGCCATGGTCTTGCAGTTCGTGAGTTCAAGCCCTGCGTTGGGCTCTGTGCTAACACCTTGGAACCTGGAGCCTGCTTTGGATTCTGTGTCTCCCTCTCTCTCTGCCCTTCCCTACTTGCACTCTGTCTCTCTCTCAGAAAATAAATAAACATTAAAAAGAAAGGAAATATAGACACAGGCACAGAGAGAAGATGGCCATATGAAGAGTAGCAGAGATTGGAGTTATGCAGCCACAAGCCAAGGAACATCTGAGGCTATTATAGGCTACAAGAGACCAGAAGAGCTCCTCCCCCAGAACTTTCTGGGGAGCATGGGCCTGCTGATACCTTGAGTTCAGATCTTAGGCTCCAGAAATGTGAGAAATAAATTTTTGTTTCTTTAAGCCACTTAGTTTGTGGCATTTTGGTAAAGAAGACTGATAAAACTATGGTTTTGTTTCTGTCATGTTGGAACTCTGGTTTTTCTATGAGGCTTTTTTAGTCTCCCAGCCTCTACTGGGAGGTAAACTATCATCCATTCTGCTCTGGGAGTGCTTCAAGCTCATTGAACTTACCCTCAGTAGCTGTGTGTTTCTGTAGCAGCCTCACCTGAATGTGGTATGCTACCCAGAAGAAGGGCACCCGGCTTCTTTGCAATGATTCACTAACCTTTAAATTCTCCTCACATTGCCAGTCTCAGGTTGAGCACTTACTGCTTGTGGTGAAAAGAAACATGACTCTCTCGTTGTTATGAGTTTTCTTCCATTCTCCAGTTCACTGCATAAGATTTTAACATTATGCTTTTTAAAATAAAATAACCAAAACCATAACAACAAGAAAGATATCAAAGGTATCTCCCTTTGTTGAGTTCTTGCTCTTGGCAGTTGAGAGTCATGAATTCCAAGATTAATTTCTCTGCTGTCATATCCTCCCTCCAAAACTTTAAGAGCTTGAAAGTCATAATTCTAATTTATTGCTTTCTCACCAGAATCTGTATCATTTACAGTCACTTAGAACACATTATGGCTACTTTAATAATGGTGTTGAGGTTGGATGAAGAAGATATAAAAATAATTTTTAAAACATATAATTTAATATGACAACATTGATGTTTTCACATAAATCTAAAATCTAAACTTAACTACGGAATCTATACTAAGATAACTTGTCATAACTTAAGTTAACCTTGTTATCAAAGATTTCTGATTAACGCTTATTCAGTAATTTCTGAAATTTTTGCTACTTTCTACTTATGATGATTGGCACAGTTTTTTCTCATTTTTAGTGGCTGTCATCTAAAGTTAAGATTTTGGATTTATTTAAAGAAAATTATGAGTTAATTTAAGAAAAATATGTCAAATAAAGAATAAATATGATATTCCAATGGAGAAAAGTCATAAACCATAATCATAACTAAAAGTCAGAAAACACAATCAATGGATAAGTAACCACAATCACACACACACATATAATATATGAATATATTATATATACATATATATAATACTTTGCATATATTCTATAGTATAATGCATACAGCAACTTGGGGTATTATTTGTCTATCAGTCTCTACTTCCCGTGGGGTTTATATATATCCCTTCGCTTTAAGTTTTTCACAGTCCAGTAATTTCTGCAATGTCCAAGACTATGAAGCTGTATAAATAAGACAAAATCCAGCAAGTCTGTGTTCACATCATTGTTTAATTTTAGTCATGTAATATTCAAACAACATTGGAAAGAACTCAGGTATCCAGTGTTCCCACATTGTTCAATGAACTATACCTCTAGGGCAGAACCAGCTTTTGAGTTTCTGAGGTTCATAAGCCCTATGCACTCAGAACTTAAACATGTTAAAGCAACTTTTCATCTTTTTCTCACCACTAAGAGGTGAGAAACAGGTTTTGAGGATCCTGTTTGATAGAAGTCAGAGATATTATTCAATGCCACTTAGTTAGAAGTGGTAAAACTTAGGTTTGAACTCAAGACCATAATATCCCAACAAGTAACTACTATTTTATTAAGATGCTATAGCTTGAAGGCAGACAGATTTTGATTTCTGGTCATGCCTCAGTTTGAATCACGAGGCTCTTGAGATGAAAACAGGGATGACAGAGGATAAAAAGGGAAATTGGCTCACGGAAGGTAAGTACTCATATGTTACCTTGGCACATACAATCAGTGTGGCTTCATTTTGTTCATTTGATAATGAACTTCATTTTGTTTGTTGTTTGTTCATTTTATTAGTTGTTAATTATTCCTAACTTCATTATTGAATGAACAAAATGTATTGCCTGGGTCATTAGATCTGTTCTAACACCTGCTACAGTACATGGGTCAGAAGAGCACAGTCTTATAATTCAGCAGACTGATTTAGTTAGAATACATTCACTTTCTACTTGTCTTATTGTTGGAGGAGGCCATTGAGAGGACATGACTGCCAGTTGATCCTTGAGCTGGACCTTGGCAATTGGAGGCTCCTTACTCCTTCTCTGGTCCTTGGAATGTTTTCCCACAGTGGGAATCATTTTCAAGGATTTGGCCTGGAGACAGCAAGGTATTGTTGTTGAAGACCATCTGGACATGTACGTGGCTGAAACCCGTTACGTCCTCCATAGAAACTTTTAAGGTTCTGGGAGGTGACAGTGGACATTTACTTGTTTTATAGCCACCCAAGACAAGCCTCACATGTGAGTTTCCTTGCTTATAAAACTACCACTTACGAATCTGAAGTGCTCTGCCTCTTTCCTTGGTCTCTCTTTGTCCTTGTGCAAGGGGGCTGATTTCAGATTTCACCAAGGAAACTCCCAAGGTTGGGAATTAACACTTACAAAAAAAGTTGTGTCATTTTAAAGCCACAGGAACCACCCAAAGTAACTTAATAAAAATAAATAACAAAGAAGTGTGTTTTGTTTTTGAGTAAAATCAGCATAAAATTAAAACCTAAGAGCAGAGAGTGTAACGAGGCTTGACAAAAAGCAAGTACTTGGGCCTTGAAGGATAAGAACAAAGATGTCTCTTGTTTGGATTTCTTATGTTTCTTTCTCTACAGACCAGTTTTCTGTTTCTCAGTGCATGGGGAACTCACAATGGCAACCTAAGCTCTAGAATTCACTTAACCTAAGATGATTAGTTGACTCTCACTGGAATTACAGAACTATGTCAAATTCTCTTGAAAGGCATTTGATTGGCTTATCCTCAGTCATGTGATCATCCATGTACTATGCTTATGGGGTAGGGCTACTAGTGCAATGGCAATTGTCACATTCCACCTCTGTGAAGGAGATTCTCAGAGGGAACAGGGTTTTTGTAAATAGAAAAACAGTCTATACTGTGCTCCTTTTGTTTACTCACCCATTCATTCACTTCACTCTTTCACCATGCAGAGTAGTTACAGGGGTTATATTAGACACTGAGAGTGATACATTGTAGAAGGTAAATTCATTCCACCAAATCCTGAGAATTGAGCAAATTGTGTGTCTGAGCCAGACCCAAGCATGTCATAACATATTGTCAGACTAGCAAAGCAGAAGGGGTATATGTACTGGAGTCTGGTGGATTTCACCAAAAACAATCAGGACTGATAATTTGTCCTTTATTTCTTTTTTATAGGCTTAGAATACTTGTTTTCCCTACTGGAACTGCCTTATCCTACATGTGCCCTTATTTTCCAAGAAGAACACACACACGGTGCTCCCACACTTGAAAGACCTCTCAAGGCGCTTATGACTGGTTGTGGATGCTGCTGGAATTTTGCCGTGGTTGCACATTAATTGGCTTAATCACCTTTTTATCTGATCCTTTGACTCCCCCTGAGTCTAACTGCGTATCAAAATTTGTTTTTGTAGTTATTTGAATGATATCTGTCTCCTCTACCAGACTGTTCAGCCCTCTCAGAGAAGGAATGTGTTTGTTTCGGGTCACAAAAGTGAAGCACACAGTAGACATTATACATTTAAATTTATGAGTGAAAAAAACAAATCTATAACATTACAGTTTACAGTTTAAGTGGGCTTTGGATTATTTTGCTTAATATATTATCAATCCAACATGGAGCTATATTCTTGAAATGTGCCTGTCCCTAGGACTTTGAAAGTCCCCATATATCTAAAACTTCAGAGAAACTTTGGAAAGCACAGGTTTGCTTAGGGAATTTAGGGATAGATCTACGCTTTTGCTTTGATAGGGTAATCAAGGGGAGTAAAACTTTCTAAAAGGTAATCTTGATTCTTCAGATCTGCATAGCAAAAAACATGGCATCTTTTCAAAGGACATGATAATTGTGTAATACCAGGGAATGGCCAGTAGTGAATCTAATGGTGGTCAGAGGCAGAGTGAGGAGTGACGGTTAGCAGACCAGATACAGTTGGGGGCAGGCTATTGCATGAAATGACATGGGGATGGACAAAAAATTTACTTCACCACCTTCCCTGCCCCTTCCTCTGTCCTCCACCAGTATACAAAGCAGAAACACCTTTGAAAGAAACAGTTGATTCTTATTATCAGTTGAACAGGAACTATCCAGGTCAGGGCTATCAGAGTCCTACACCTAAACAGTTGGAATTTATTAAAAGTCTAAATTCTACTCCTTTAAATATTTCCTCTTATTAAAGACTGTATGAAAAATAGAATTGATATACAAAATAATTTTACTCATATAAAGAATGATAAAAATGAATTTACTCCATCAAAAGACTATAAAAGATTATAAAAACATTATATCTACATGTGGCATTGCACCAAGTCATTTTTTAAAGTTTGTTAGAAGCAGGATATAACATTTGTCAATTAATTTCCTCAAGGCATTTTTTACTTCCTGGTTCCTCAAGCTATAGATCATTGGGTTTAGCATAGGAATTACAATTGTGTAGAACACAGAGGCCATTTTGTCTGTGTCAAGGGAATGGTTTGATTTTGGCTGCAGATACATGAAGATCAGAGTCCCATAAAATATAGTCACAGCAGTCAGATGAGAGGCACAGGTTGAGAAAGCTCTGCACCTCCCTTCTGTAGATTGGATTTTCAAGATGGCAGCCACAATGTATAAGTATGAAATAAGAACAGTGGTCAAAGAGCTGATCATGTTGAAACCCGCGAAGATGAAAATCAAGATTTCTTTGAGACTGGTGTCTGAGCAGGCAAGGGCCATTAAAGGGACATCATCACAATAAAAGTGATTGATGATATTCGGGCCACAATAAATCAGTTGGAAAGTAACAACTGTGTGGAGCAAAGCAACAGAAAAGCTGTATAAGTAGGGGCCTGTTACTAGTTGCATACACACTTTTGGGGACATGATCACCATGTAGAGAAGAGGATTGCAGATGGCCACATAACGGTCATAAGCCATAACCGCAAGAAGGAGCATCTCTGAAATCAGGAAGTTCAGAAAAAAGCCCAACTGTGTTGCACATGCATAGAATGATATAGATCTGTGCTTGGTCAGGAGGGTCTCCAGGAACTTGGGGGCTATTGATGAGGAGTAACAGAGGTCTACAAAGGCCAGATTACTGAGAAAAAAGTACATGGGTGTGTGAAGTCGAGAATCCAATCGGATTAATGAAATCATCCCAAGGTTCCCTACCAAAGTTAGAGTATATACCACTGAAATGAGCAGAAAGAGAATGAGTTCAATCTCTCTATGGACTGAAAAACCCAAAAGAATGAATTCTGTCACCCTGGTGCTATTCCTTTCAGCCATTTATTCCCGTCTTTCAGCTGCTGAAAAAAGACAAAATAGAGCCAGAGATAAATTATTAGGTCAAAGAACTGTCACTGGATGCCAACTTTTGTGTGTTTTAGCTTCAGAAATCACAGTCCACTGAGGTGGAATATGGGAACAAATAAACACATCCCATTTCAAACTCTCCTTGCTAGCTCTTCATAATTTGATGAGGCCAAAAATTGAGGGCCAATAAAAAAATCAATTGAGGACTATATAGTAAAAATAACAATGAAAAAATGTGTATGTAAAGGCATTTAATATTGTAGATTCAGATTATTTTAAATTACATTGGATAAGGGGAAGAAAACAATTTTTTTCCCGTCCCTTTATTTTCTTCTTGGTGGAGCAAAACTCTAATGTATTAACATATCTTTTTGAATAGATATTTTTCTATTTTAATAAATATGCATTATTTGAAGTAAAAAGTTAAGCAGAATATTCAGTGGGAAGAAAATGTGAGTCATTAAATGTTTCTACTTGTGGATCAGGCAAATTTTGAAATGTACACAGTTAATTCTTTTTTAAATACTGCATTCTAAAAATTGAAAACGACCATTATTCTAACACTTGGAATAGTGTTAGAATATGTATATTTTTAAAAAGTATAATTCCTAGATTAGACTATTTTATGGCATTCTGTTTTAATTACTGTCAACATTTATAATTAGGGATGTTTTCCACCATCTCTGGTAAATTTTCAGTGAAACTATAGCATAAATTATTACTTTTAAAACTTGGCAATCTCTTGGTCAAGAGAAAGAATAATTTTCAGAAAGCAATATTCCTGTCATGTGATATTTGTAAAGTTTCCTTTATTAAAGAAATGACCTTCATATGTACAGTTATGAATATATCAGTATAATTCCTTGGTTCAGTTTAGGGATCCAACCTGTCAGTCAATCTTCAACTGAGGTAACCATAGGAAGATTAAGCAGAAAAATGAGATAGCCCGGGTTATGGACAGTATTCCTTTGGTTGGTGAAAATCACTTCTCCGTATTGGATTCTATATTCACAGGACATACAAAGCCATGTCTTTCTCCAATTGCCAACATATTCACAAAGTCTCCTTAGATCCTTGGCTTCCAGTGCCTTCTCACCTCCACCTCTACAGTTGAAATTAATTAATCTTATTTCTCTGTATGTAACTCACCTATGGTTATCATAACCTGTGTGCTGTAGTTATTAGGAGTTATATGCCTCTTTCCACCTCTGAATGTGGACTGTGAATGCTAAATTTAATTTTGGGAGGAAAGTGAAAGAAAAAATTCTCACCATATTAAATACATATATACTTAACGTGTGTGAAATAGGAAGAATAATTTCCATTCTTACCCAAACATATTATCCAAGGAAACTTTTATTTTAAACAATTTTGTGTGAACGGTCAGAAAAATAGTCTTTTAAATTTTATCTTCTTCATTTATTGATTCAGCTCAATACTGTAAATGATACCTAATGCATTCTCCAAAATTAATATATATGTATGCACACATTCATATATATACACACACGAACACATACATGCATTTATACAGATATATATGTGATGTATAAATATGTAGATATACACCATATATTGTATGCTTCCAAACACACACATACATACTTGCATACATAAAATCTGACATTAAAACAATTTTCTGTTTCATCCATTTACTTTCTCCTCAGTAGAAGCAAAGCTAACTTTGTGAGAGGTATGTCCTTGAGCTGGCATCTTACCACAGCTGTTAGTGTTAGAGCTCACTGTTCTGGGGGTAGAACAAAAAGAAAAATGAAAGGGGCACCCGAGTAGCTCAGTTGGTTAAGTGTCCAGTTCTTGATTTTGGCTCAGGACATGATTTCATGGTTCATGAGACTGAGCCCTGCATTGCGAAGCCTGCTTGGGATTCTCTCTCTTCCCTTCTTTTTGCCCATCTCTCTCTCTCTCAAAATAAATAAATAACCTTTCTTTAAAAAAGGGAAACAAGAAAGTACGGATGTGGTCAACATTCCCTAATTCAAGACATGAGATCTCTTTGATGTTTGAGAGGTGGCAGTTTTGGTATTGGGTTACTTTTCTTTGCACACACACACCAGAATCACGCTCATTTTCTTTCCTTGTACATCCATTAAAAAAAGAAGAAGAAAAAAACCCTTCAAAATCCACACTGTCATCAATTTCAAATTTTGAAAAGGTCAACTCCCATTTTTATTACCACCTTAGCTTATGAATGTCTTTTTGATACACACTGTTTGAACCCATAAAATTTATCTCCTGAGACAAAGGCAATTCTCACACACAAACGCTTGTCTTGTGCAGGCACTAGCTTCTTAAGTTTTACCAACAGATAAAACATGTTTTCTTTTAAAGGAAGCCTGAGTCGCAGGGAGCTATTGAGGGCAACAACTTATTTTGGGAGTGTTAGGAGGGTTATTTCATTCTTGGGTATAAATGTCAGACCCATCTAGTTGGAACAGAATTATACAGGGTCATCTATTTTCTTTTTAGTGAGGAAAACTGGATGACTCGGGGAAGGGGGTCTGTTCAAATGACCACCTGTACCTATTTAACCTACCTGGTTGTGGAAGAAATGTTCCCCTGTATGTTTTTGCAGGGGCCTCCATTCAATGATGCTCAAATAGGGAGGGTATGTGAATGTGTGATATAGGCCTTTATACAATGGAGTCTTTACTCCCTAGAGAGTTAATTCCCAGTGAACCGCGGACATGACTGCCATAGGGTCCCTGACTATCCAGGGCCCAATTGTGATTAGAAAGTTCTAATTAGAAAAATATTAGTTCATAAAAACGAAGTAAACATTCATATTCAAACTAGAATGATCTCACCATGAAATCACCAGTCTTTGGTTACCTATGTCCAATCTATAAACAAAACAAAGAAAAGCAAAACCGGATGGCGAGCAATTGAAATGGCACCACCATTTCCAATGTATTCTCATTGTTTGTTCATAATTGTCCCTTCTTATCCCTGTGGCCTTCTTAAGGGTATTCTGATTTCATCATTTGTCTTACCTAACTAAATGTGTTTTATACCTAGAAGTTTTAGTATTTAAGCAAACAATTCTGTTTATTTTTTCTTTGCTAAGCATGGGCATTGAAATAGTAATGAATCCTCCTTATTTATACTTTGGAGAGTTGACATTTAACTGTTAAAGTCACGTAGCGTTAATTTGTTGTATGACCTGAGGCAAGAACCTAAGGAATTTGTCCAAGTGGCTAATTTCCTGATGTTATTTAATTAAATAATCCATATTTTTTTATTAATTTACAATTTGAAAATATTTTATTTACTAAACTAATGAAATAAAATCAACTAGTTTTTGATTATAATAAAGACCTTAGAGTTTTAGAAACCTATCAAAGGCATTTTATATATCCTTTCTTTTGTAAAAAAATAAAAATAAAAAACAAAAAATACATTACATAATATAAAGTATACGCATATATATGCTGATTATAAAACTTTATATGTAGGAAGATATACATATAAATATAAAAATAAATATAAATATTTCAGGGAGTCTGGTGGCTCAGTCAGTTAAGTGGCTGACTTCAGCTCAGGTCATAATCTCATAGTTCATGGGTTTGAGCCTCGCATTGGGCTCTATGCTGATAGTNTCTCTCAAAAATAAATAAACATTAAAAAATATTTTTAAATAAGAAATATGTCACATATAATATATATCATCTACTAGAGGTAACTGTTCTTCAAGTTTAGGGCCATTTTTGTTTTTCTTTTTCCTTTGTATTTTTATGTATTTTATTAAATTGGACTCATAGAGTGCATGACAACTTACTACATATAATTATCATTTTTTACCAATAGCATATCAGGATTTTACATACTATTTAAATTTCTTCCCAAATCATGTTTTCTGCTATCTATTAACAGTTCCTATTTTAACATTTTGTGTTTTTTTAATTAGTAAAATAACAATTTTTTATTCAAAATTTGTTTAGAATAATCCAGTATTTTAGGGTAGAATGCTAAAAAATAGAAATGTTGGATAACGAGGTGTGTCTACTTTAAAACTTTTTACCTTTTGCTTTTCTTTTCCTGACAATGTTCCTTAGAAAGCTGTTTGTGTTTACATGTAGTCTGCAATTTATTTATTTTTAAATATTTTTTAATGATTATTTTTGAGAGAGAGAGAAGAGCATGAGCAGGGAAGATGCAGATAGACAAAAAGAGACACAGAATCTGAAGCAGGCTCCAGGTTCTGAGCTGTCAGCACAGAGCCCAATGCGGGGCTCAAGCTCACAAACCATGAGATCATGACCTGAGTCGAAGTTGGATGCTTAACCAACTGAGCCACACAGGTGCTCCACGTTGCCTGCAATTTATATCCTTCTACTTCTCCCAACTCATTCCAGTAGAATTTTACTTATTCTTTTCAAAATCCCCTTAAGATCATGTTATTTAGTTAACAACTTTTTATCAATATATTCCAAATTACTGATTCCTAGATTAGCTTTCTTCACTCGCTTTCCTATATCCTCCTGATTTTCCTCCTGGATGTTCTTTCTCAAGCTCATTGGTTCCTCCTTGTCACCTTCACCTCTATGTGTTCGTGGGTCACAAGTGTAGTTCTTTGTCATTTTGTCTATTTCTATCTATACATCTTCCTTTACTTGTCAATTTCACTCAGCCTTATGCCATTTAAGAGTGTCCATATCTCAGTGACTCCCAGTGCGACTCTTTACCCCAGTACACTCCTCTGATTTCTAGATTCCCATATTCAACAGCCTACTTGACATCTTTCCTTGGATGTATACAAACATCTCAGATTTATTGTCCAAAACAGTTCTACCATAAGACTTTTCCGCTATAGCTCTTCTTATTTCAGCACGCACTCACACGCGCACGCACACACACACACACACACACACACACGTGCGTGCACTTTATGGCGGCTCCAGCCAAAATCCTTAGAGTGGCCCTTGACTCCTCTTGTTCCTGTTCTACTTCAATTTGGTAGGAATTCTGGTTGGTGTTACATTCAGTGTATCCAGCATCTTTTTTACCAACTATTGTGTTACTCTGTCCTTCCATCATCTCATCCATCATCCTTATCCTCTACAGTTGTGTTTTAACACAGTTATTATTCTCAATAGTATGCCAGGCGCTTTCACTCTCTGGCACATAATCCAGCAATGGTTGATGATTTTGCCCAGAGTAACATCCACAATTCTTACAAAGGTCCTCAAGACTCAGAATGATCTAGCCCTTGTTGGCTTTTTGAACCTCAGCTAGGTTAATCACTGTACCCCCTTCCCATCTTTCTGTCCACACTGACTTCGAATACACCAGGCCACACCAGCCTTAGGTATTTGTTTTTGTTCCTGTACTACAATGCTCTTACTTAGATACCTTACTCCTTCACTCCTTCACAGTGGTGAAGTGTGAGAACACGGGAACCAGATTATCTGGGTCTAAACACTTGAATCTGCCATTATAGTACTTGGTCACATAACATCCTGGGTCTTGTTTTCATCATCTTTAAAACAAAAATAGTGGGGTGCCTGGGAAGTTCAGTCAATTAAACATCTGACTTTTAATTTTGGCTCAGATCATGATTTATGGTTCTTGAGTTTGAGCCCCATGTAGCACTCTGCACTGACAGTGTGGAGCCTGCTTGGGACTCTCTCTCCCAAAATAAATAAATAAATAAACATAAAAAAATATTAACAGTAGTTGCCTTGAGTATTGCTTGAGAATTAAATGAGTAAAAGTGTGAAAAGAACTAGAATCCTGTTTGGATTAGCATATGTGCTTTATAAACATTTTTTAAAAAAATTTAAATTTTTTTATTTATTTGTGAGAAAGAAAGAGACAGCATGAGGAGGGGACGGTCAGAGAGAGAGGGAGCCACAGAAACTGAAGCAGGCTCCAGGCTCTGAGCTAGCTGTCAGCACAGAGCCTGATGTGGGGCTCGAACCCATGAACTGGAGACCATGACCTGAGCCAAAGTGGGACGCTTAACCGACTGAGCCACCCAGGATCCCCTGTGCTTTATAAACATTGCTTACTACTACTACTACCCTTCTTCAATTTATTTTATTTTTCTCAATATCGTGTATTACCATACAATATTTTTACTTGGTTAGTTTGTGATCTCTTTGTTATTTATTGTGTGGACAGAGATTTGGATCTCTTTACCTATAGTTCTTGAAACTAACTAGAGACTCAACAAATTTGATTCCCAATAGTGCTTTATTGTTTTTGCACTAACATTAATAAGTGTATATATATATATATTACGTTATGTAATATATTATACATTATGTAATATACAGTTACAAATATGTATACAATATATACATTAATAAGTATGCATTAATATATTAATAAGTATGTTAATAAGTATATATATCACTTTGCCTGATTCACTCTTTAAAAATATGTTTCTCTTTTATGATTAAATAAATATGGATTAAAACCTTGGATTGGGTTTGTAAGTATTTCATAAGACAAGCAAACATTTCTAATAAATTTTAATTTGATAGACAAGTGATATCTNACAGAGATTTGGATCTCTTTACCTATAGTTCTTGAAACTAACTAGAGACTCAACAAATTTGATTCCCAATAGTGCTTTATTGTTTTTGCACTAACATTAATAAGTGTATATATATATATATTACGTTATGTAATATATTATACATTATGTAATATACAGTTACAATTATGTATACAATATATACATTAATAAGTATGCATTAATATATTAATAAGTATGTTAATAAGTATATATATCACTTTGCCTGATTCACTCTTTAAAAATATGTTTCTCTTTTATGATTAAATAAATATGGATTAAAACCTTGGATTGGGTTTGTAAGTATTTCATAAGACAAGCAAACATTTCTAATAAATTTTAATTTGATAGACAAGTGATATCTCACAATACAAGTAGTGTGTGATGCCGAACATCACATGGTCACAACTGAGCCAATGGTTCTTGAAATTTGCTTTGATATACAAGTGCTTTGAATTACAAGCATGTTTCCGGAACGAATTATGCTCGTAAACCAGGGTTTTACTGTATATTTAATCATTGGTAAAATGTAAATTAGTCATTTGTGTCTTAAATATTTAATAATATTTAAATATTAGAAATTTATATCTTNATCCATTATTTAATCTAATGATTAAATAAATATAATAAAAGAGGAAATGGCATTTTAAAATAATAAGCTTGACACTTCTGGAGTCAAGTTAACAAAAATTTTCTGAGAGATTTATTTAATGTTCAATAATACTTTATTAGGTCTCCGCTGCTACAGATAAAGCAGCGAAAATGA
>NW_027532414.1:12606-143311 GCF_008692635.1 Crocuta crocuta | reverse complement strand
AAGCAGAGAAAATGAGATCTTTGTTTTGCTATTTTTTTCCTTGTATTTTTAATCTCTAACTCCTTTTTTTTTTAATTTACCAGTTTGGCATCTAATGAATAATTCTCTGCATAAGTGTTTCATTTTTATTTCTTCAGTTTTTATTTAAATATGCACACATATGAAGTTATTACCCAGATACTTTTATTTTTCATTATTACTTTTTTTATTTTTTAGAGACAATGAGTGAGGATGAGTGCATGGAAGTAGGGGGAGAGGTGCAGAGAGAGGGGAAGGGTTTTAAGCAGTCTCCACCCTCAGTACCCGCCAAACCTAATCAGGCCTCAATCCCATGACCTTGGGATCATTATCTGAGTTGAATTCAAGAGTCAGTTACATAACCAACTAAGCCACCCAGGCGCCCCTTGCCTGATAATTTTAAAGTGCAAATTTGATTTATTCCTCCAAGCAACTTTATTTGTTTTTCATGGAGTGACAATTTGATACTTTTTAATACAATGTTTGCACTGTGATGAGGATTTTGGGTTTTGTTTTGTTTCTAGAAAATGATCAGACATAGCCATAAGTATCTTATCATAGTTCAGCTTGTAATGCACATTCAGAAAGTTTGCAGAAACCAACACTTCACCTAATTATTGAAGCACAGAGGCAGTCATCTGTGCACATGTGATGTATGCCACATTTCATTGCTAGTATGCAAGCTTTCTATTTCATATATGTATCTTCTCTTTTTTTGAGTAGGCTTTTACTTAGCCAATTCATGGGTTTCTTTGTTCACTGAAGAACTTAATATCCATTACTGTCCTTCAGTGCATTCTAGTAGGACTCTTTGGCCACAGCATATGTCAAAATCGTAATTGTGAAATACAGTTTGGCACAGAACTTGAAAGATTTTCATTACTGACTGATTATGTTTCCAAATTATTTGGTACTGGTGAATATGCAGTATCTTGGTACAGAACTGAGAAGTTCTAGAATGCCTATTGCCCTCCCTACTACTTAATATGAAAGCAATTACTTAGCATTTCCATTTTTATTCAGGCTACAAAGTTTCAGAATATCAGAAATTAAGAAAAATGTCAGCTTCTGTCACCACCCTTCTTCATCTGGTGATTTTAATAAATAATCTCTGTTCATTAAGAAAAACCAAAGTCAGAGTTTGCTTCAGTGTTGATGATGAAACTGTCTCTCTGTGTCTTATTATAAAATTCTTCATGGCAAACAGAATTCCCTACTGGCATTGCTTCAAGTAGGCGACTTGCTAATCAGTTTCAAGGGGCCTTATTAAAATGAGTAGCTTTTCACCTTTTTCATGGGATGTTTTAATTGAAACCAATCTCAGCAAACATAACGTTTCAGTTTAAGATTAATGAATCTACAGTTTCTTTTGAGTGTGTGAAGTTAATCATCTGATTCCTCAGGGGTGGCCATTTCCTCTACCCTACTACCTTCCTTTGGGAGACAAGGTAGTGTATTGGGAAGAAAAGGGGATGTGGAATCAGATCTAGGTTTGCACATAGACCCTTCTACTATCTACCCATGTGCTCCTGGGAAGGAAATAAATTCTGGGCCTTAACTAAGGAATGAAAATACTATTTATAGCACAGGGCTATTTTGAAGAGTAAACTCATAATGGCTATTAAATTACTTTGCAAACTGCAAGTTGGTGATATTGCAATGATTATGAGTAGAATGATAATGATCATAATAATAACCGTGACTAACATTTGTTGGTGCCTATTACGTGCCTGCCAAGGTACTAAAAACGTCCACATACATATTGATCAAAAAGCAATTCTTATTCTCCCCCAAACAAGAATCCCACTCGAACAATGAGTTTTACATCATGCCCAGAGAATAATAAACTATCAATAACACCCCTAAATTCTCTCATTTTTAGGGTGTACACATCAGCTGCAACATGTAGTTTTTTATTTCAAATTCCACATATTTAATGTTTCTATCTACCAGTCTCTTTCAAATTCATTGCATGTAATTCCATAATGCTAAGCCACTATTTTTTTTGAGGGAGCTCTTGAAATGCATCTGATATATCAATCTTGTATAGAAGACATTTCTATTGTTTCTATTATGGGGTTTAGACAAAACTCATTAGTATGATCTACAGTGTTCTGTGTTCATGGCCTTCAGTGTCTTTTCTAATTTCTCCTGCTTTTTCTCTTCCTGTCCACTACAAAATTCCTCTGCTTCTTTGACTCTGGCTGTACATCTTGTCTTTGCATGTCCTGTGTTAGTGAAATAGTGTCCTACAGCCTTTCCTTTCTGTAATGGCTACTACCTTCTCGTCTTCCTAGTACAAGGTCAAATTTAACATCTTGGTAACATTTTCACTACATTCACAATTTTCTCTTTATTGATTCTCCTCAAAGGGGAAAGAATGTTGATGGATTACTTCTCAGGATACTCTGTGTCTTTTCTATGTCACTGTTGTATTTTTCATGTTATATTATAATGTACATTTTTCATGTATGTCTCTCTCATTGGACTCTAAGCTACCTGAATAATAAAATAATATCAATAAAATATTTTTTGAAATTTTTAGTAAATAATGGAAAAATTTGTATTAAATGATCTAAAAGAAAAGAAACAACATGGTAGATTATTATTATTTCTAAGGCAAAAAAATTATATTTCCATAGTGCTTTTTTAATTTGAATATTTTTAATGTATGTCTTAGTCCAAATACACACATATATAATACATCTCACAACATAGTTCATAGATTTTTTTCCCATTGTGTTTTTGACATTTCTAGTATATAAAACTGCTATTTCTCATGAAATTTTATTATTCTGATTCATTGATTTCCTTGGGTTTTGCTGATCACATTATTTTTTTTATTTCTTTCTTTAAAAAAGTCTATGTCTGCTATTTCTCCATTGTACACATTTGCTGGTCTCTATGAGAATAATTTAGAGAGTATTCAGAGAATACAGAGAAAGTGTGAGTGGGGAGGGTAGACAGAGGGAGAGATAGAATCTCAAGCAGGTTAGATGTTATCAGCACAGAGCCCAACATAAGGCTCAAACCCATGAACTATTAGATCATGACCTGAACTGAAATATATATATATATATATATATTCAATGTTACTTTTTGAGGGAGAGAAAGAGTGGAGGAGAGGGAGGGGCAAGAGAGAGGGGACAGAAGATCTGAAGTGGGGTCTACAAGTCCAATATGGGGCTTGAATTGGGTACTGTCATGGAGTGGCACCTTTTTATGATTTATTATGTTAATGGTTCTTATTTAGAACATGGAAAAATTTGATTAGGGATAAAGCTTTAATTGCTGATGAAGCAACAGTCCCTTATAGTAAGCAGATGTAAAGAATGTTTGACCATTTCTGTGGTCTAGACAGTGTTCTTGATTTTGCCCAGATCTCTGACAGTATTACTGAGTGACCTTGTTTTTATCTTGCTTCATTACCATTACCAAGTAAACTCATGCTGGTCTCTGTGAAATTATTGATATTATTATAATAATTTATCATCAATATTATCATCAATAATATTATTTATATGATAGTACAGCTTAACTTTTAGTACCAGACCAGAGCCCACCTGAGAGTTGTCAAGGGATATTTTTTTCTTCCTCATATATACACGTATATCCCTTAAGATATATAATTTTTATCACATGGATAAAATGTAAATAGTTAATACTTTAAGCAGGGCACCTGGGTGGCTCAGTCTATTAAACATCTGACTTTGGCTCGGATCATGATCTCATGGTTTGTGGTTTTGAGCCCCACATCGGGCTCTGTGCTGACAGCTCAGAGCCTGGAGCCTGCTTTGGATTCTGTATCTCCCTATCTCTCTCTGCCCCTCCCTCACTCATGCTCTTTTTCTCTGTCTCTCTCTCTCTCTCAAAAAGAATAAATAAACATTAAAAATTAAAAAAAAATAAAAAGTATATTTTAAGTAAATGGTAAAATCCATACACCTCACAGATCATTTCCCCATTTCTAGGAATAGTAGTCTTGTCCATTCTTTAAGTCCTGGCTTAAGTGCTTGATTTTTCCAAAGGTCTTGGAATGTACTGACTCTCACTTAAATAGAAGTGATCTTACTTCCTAACTATTTTCCAAAGCATTTAATTTTCAAAAACAACAACACAAAAATGAGCTGAATTGCAATGGAGTTAGAGAATTGTTGATCAGAATCTTGAGAATCAACCCATATAATTCAAATGAAGAAATGTGAACAAGGAAAATTAGCAAGGCACTTAGAGCCTAACTATAGGGCAATCTCATCACCACCTAAAGGTCTGAAGGGTTGTAGGAAGACTTAGGAGCCCAATGGGATCAAGGCTGTGGATGTGAGGCTGCCTGGAGGGAGCTGGATAGAGGGCTGATCTGCTGTTTGAGACATGGTACCAAACCGAGGAGAGAGCAGGGGTAGTGGATGAAGTGACCTGACCTCCTTCCCCTGGTTCAGTCCCACTTCTTGTCACAACTTCCTTTTGGCTGCATCCAGTTAGAGCCAGCTCTCACCCATGCCTGGGGGATGCAGTCAGTATATTTGTGCTTAGAGCAGAGAAGGGGGAAGAAGTGTCAATTAATCATTATGACTCTGAGGCCAGTCAAAGCATGGAGTTTTCACTTACTCAGTGGGCAACCTTGAGCAAGGTGCCCAATCTCTGTACTTTGGCTTCCTCCTTTGAAAATAGGAATAGTAACAGTACTTATGTCACAAGATTGTTTTGAAAAGTAAATATACTATTATATATAATTATATGCAATATATAAAAATATGTTTATAAAATATCACATACACACACACAGAGTGGTGCCTGGAACAATACAAGTGAATCTAAATAGGTGTTTGTGGATGTTATTGTTAATGAAGACTGTGATGTTCTTTTATATACTCTTAGGGGGAAACTGAGAGACAGAATTATTCAAGGGCAAGGAGCCTTAGTTTTCTTATCTGTATAAGTGATCATGTCAAATTAGATGATCTCAAATATTTAGATCGATTAATTAGTTGTAAAATCTTGAGAAATTGCAACCAAGGGTTAGTGTTGGTAAGGCTGTGGAGAAATTGGTAGGAATATAAAATGGCATAGCTATTCTGGAAAACATTATAGATGTTCTTCAAAAAATGAGAAGAGAACTAATATCATTTATCAATTTCACTTCTGGATATACATCTCAAAAAAATTGAAATCAAGATCTGCAAAAGATATCTGCATCGTTGTGTTCCTTGCATTGTTATTCACAACAGCCACAATGTGGAAACAACTTGAATGCCCATTGATGGGTGATGAATAAAGAAAATGTGGCACATATCTACAATGGATTATTATACAGCCTTAAAAAGAGAAGAGGATTCTGTGTATGTGCCAATATGAATGAGACTAGAGGACATTATGCTAAGTGAATTAAGGCAGCTACAGAAGGATGAATACTGCATTATTCTACTTATATGATGTATCTAACATAGCCAGACTCATAAAAAGAGTAAAATGGTGGATTCCAGGGAGATGGGCTGGAGAATAGAAGAGGTGATTATTAAAGGATAGAAAAGGTCAATTATGTAAGATGAATAAGTTCTAGAGTTCCACTGTACTCTAGATATTTTGTCTAGAGTTGATAGTGCTATATTGTGCAGTTACAATGCTGTTATGGGATATGAAGTGTTTTTATCATGATTAAAAAAAAGAAACAAAACTGAACAAAACATGTGGCTTAACAAATGACGAGGGGTGAGACCATATACAGGGTTTCCAGAGTTCAGAGGAATCCAACAAAGAGCTGAAAATTGTCCATTGTATTTATCAGTGAGATGATAGTAAGACAAGCTACAAAGAACTGGCTTCAGTGGTAGAGGGCAAAGCTGGACTAGAAAGGGCAAAAGATTAGGACAAATTGGAAGCAGGAGGCAGATTTTCCAGGAATTTTGGCTTCTGCTATGAGTTTTGTATTACACATACACGTATCTCATAACATATATATGATTGAAAATGGATTTCTAGTTTGAATTTTGGTGAGAAACTGGATTTTACCATTAATAAAATTCATTTTCCTTCTTGTCTAGATTCACAAACACATAATCTGAAACTATGGTAAAAGCGGTTTTAATTTTCAGGTAGGTTTTGGGATTATTTTGGTTTCATTTTTTTTTGTTTGTTTGTTTCTTCTTCCTTTTTAAAGGAAATATTTTTGAATATCAATTACTTACCATAGAGTTTACCAAGTCCTTCACATACATTAATTTATTCGATACTTAGAAAATAATAAAATATGGACCATTTTTACTGAATGTCACAATTAAAGAAATTGAGGCTTAGAGAGAATTTGGACACTGTTCGAGGTCTTATAAGTTAGTCACTCAGTATTTAAGGGCTGGTCTTTTCCTTTCACAAAACTTGAATTTTTATTCAAATGAACCAAGTTCATAGTCTTTTTATGTTGTTTCTAGTAGTAGACTCTACCTTTACCTTCATGGAAACTGTATGATTGTATGGTTCCTTCAGGAATACAGATAATTAAAAGATTTTTTTAACTCCTCAGTATAATTTGTCTAGCTCATCTTAATTTGAGAAAAATAAGGAACGAAATATTACATCTTTCTGATATCTCCAGAGGATCAAATTTAAACCCAAAGGGATCCAGGAACTAATAAATCAACCAAACATCTTCAGAATGAGCTCACTGGGAGCCAGGATCATTGCTAAGCTGGTGAGTCATGGATTTTGTACATTGAGTGAATCACCAACCCTCTACTCACAACCTAGCTTGAATCATGGAGTTTGTAAATGAAGTCAATTGGAACACTCCACTCATAACTTACCTTCCCATTAGGGATTTCTCCCCTTCACGAGCTGTGGTACCTGATGGAATCAGTCTGCTTTCCATATTTTTTAAGTTTGTTTATTTATTTTGAGAGAGAGAGAGAGGAAGGGGCAGAGAGAGAGAGGGAGAGAGAAAGAATCCCAAGCAGACTCCTCAGTGTCAATGCAGAGCCAGACATGCAGTTTGAGTTCATGACAATGAGACCATGACCGAAGCCAAAATCAAAGTTGGATGCTTAACTGACTGAGCCACCCAGGTATCCCAGAATCAGTATGCTTTTAGAGATAACACCTGTAACATTCTAACTACTTTTCTTAGTTTCATACTCCTGTTTTCAGTACTTTCTAAAGGATGTCTACTTGTACCTAAAATACTACTTTGTCTCTAATTTCCTGCCCTTTTCTCCTGCTCTCCTCTCACACATACACTCCTTAAATAACCTTATATTGAGATATTGAGTTAGTCAGATCATCTAGAGTCTCCCTGTGCCCTACAGTAGTAATCATAAAAGCTAGTTGTTATTATATGGCCAATGGACGAGAGATACAAGGGCAGGTGGGTTTTCCTGTCTAAAGTTCTCTTATAAGAGTGGGTGACCAAGCATACTTCTACACTTAAGTAATGGTAACAAGTGTTTTTCTATTCTTGGAAAACAACAAATGTATGGTAAAAACTTCCCCCTTAAATAAAGAATGGATACTCACTGTAATTTTTGAATACTGACATAAAATAGAAATCACTAGTATTTCATTTTTCTTTTTTTTAATTTTTATTTATTTTTGAGAGCAGGGAGGGCAGAGAGAGAGGGAGACAGAATCTGAACCAGGTTCCAGGCTCTGAATCATCAACACAGAGCCCAGAGCTGGACTGAAACCCATGAACTGTGAGATCATGACCTGAACCGAAGTTGTATGTTTAATTTGGCTTAACCAAGTGCCCCTGGTATTTCATTTTTCTAATATTCCTTATCAGAAGAGGTGTTTGTACTCAAGCAGGGATTTAAGGCAATCGGACCCACACCAAGTGCTTCCTAACCATTTTTCATGTTATGTCATGCCATGTCATGTCATATCATGTCATGTCATATCATGTCATTTGTATGTGTTTTGGGATACGCAGAGGGAGCATCTAATGGCTAAAGAAGTCACAATGTCTCCAAACTGTACACTTGTACACCCAGTACACTGATGGTGTGCAGTGTGCCTCTGCAAGCTGTTCCCTTCTGGTGAGGAAACCAAGCTTGGTCAAGGATGAAAGATGTTTGGCTTGGAAAAGCTATATAGAACCTTATAAAACAGGGAACAAGACTTGGACAAGACTAGGCATCAAGTAAATCAGGAGATAACTTGACTAGTAGAACTGTGGGTAGGAGACAAGAGGATTCCCTATGACTATTTCCTTCTTCTTTGCTATTGAACACTTTCTCTGTGCAAAACTTTGCCATTGTGTTAATCGGCAAAGTCTATAGAACATCAGAGATATGTCTCTAATCCTTCATACACAGAGCAAAGCCTTTAAGAATTAGTATAATGAAGGGGTGCCTGGGTGGCTCAGTAGGTTAAGCATCCGGCTTTGGCTCAGGTCATGATCTCATGGTTTGTTGGTTTGAGCCCCTCGTTAAGCTCTGTGCTGATAGTTGGCTCAGGGCCTGGAGGCTGTCTTCAGATTCTGTGTCTCCCTCTCCTTCTCAAGCTGTCTTTCTCTGTCTCTCAAAAATAAATAAAACATAAAAAAAATTTAATTATAAAGAATTGGTATAGTGGAAAGATTTAATTTGCTCTGCAACTGTCTTTCAAGAAACTACATGGGCAAAATGGAATCTGCAAAGACTGATGGAGAATCAAAGAAATGAAGTTTCTAGTTGTTAACAAGGTAATCAACTACCAGAAAGAACTAAAAATGATAATTACTGATTAAACTAGGCACTCAAATAACTAAAACCAGCAAGTATTTGCCTCATTATATATAGTTAAGTAAACACCTAAAATTTTTTACCAATAGTTTAAATAAGTACAAAAGATAATTTTATATTATAAATATTGCCATTTATATATACATGAACTTGTATATACATACATATATCTATACATAAAGTTAAATGCATTAAAAATAGTGTAATATTATGGTAATCAATAATTGTCATCATCCATTGAAAATACAGGGACTCCTTTGTACAATTAGAGAATATAGAGCATTTATTTTTTTTCTCTTTGAATAAATTGTCCATTCAATTTTCACCATCATAATGTATTTTATTATATTTTATGATGTAACTATTTCCCTGTTTATTCTTCTTTACTTCTCTGAAACTCAAATATACACACACTGATTGGAAATTTTATTCTTGTAATAATAGGTTCTCTAGCTTCTATATGTTACAGTAGTAAAATATTTCTATTTGAGTTATAATCATAATTAAATGATTAAAATAACCTATATACATCTACTGTTAGTGGATAATTTTTCAATATGTGTTTAACTTTCATTTGAAATTGATCTTATTAATGAACCAGGGGCGTATTTATGGGATCATATGAAAAGAATCATCTAAGTGTCCAAATGTTGGAGCAAAAAAAAAACCATAATAGGATCCCAAATGAATGAGAGGTATGTCTTTCTTTTGCAAGTGTGAGGGGTGTGAGTTTTGAAAAGGGAAGATAAAAGCAAAATCCAAGAGTACAAGTGCCTTGTCAATCAAATGATTTTTGGAAAGGAACAGATAAAAAATGGAGGACCTGCAAATTAATTGTCTTGAAACGATTCTTGTCCACACAACCTTCGGTGAGTTTTTTCATGTTAGTAGAAATAGCCATACTCCAATTTGAATTCCACTGGGATGGTGGAGTCATTAGTACTCAAACTAATTCAGCCATAGGTCAGGGAAACAAAACCAAAAGAGAAGTAAGTAAAAGTAAGTTTGAAAGAATGGTTGATCTCTGCTTGCCATTCTAATGAATTTGTTCTTTAGGCTATTTATTCCCAAACATGCCTGTACATCAGAACTACCTAGGGGGCTTTACAAATGCTGATGCCTAGTACTGTGCAAATGTTCTGATTAAATTGGTAGGGGGTACCTGGTATTGAAATCCATAGGTGATTTGCATAAGTATGCAGTAAAGTTCCAAGAAACTCACTTTAGGAAGGATGCAGTGAAGCAGGAAATAACAGTACTTCTTAAATAAATCTTAATTTTACAAAATATTTATTTAGTTTTGAGAGACAGAGAGAGACAGAGAGAGTGTGTGAGTGGGGGAGGAGCAGAGAAAGAGACACAGAATCTGAAGCAGGCTCCAGGCACAGAGAGCCCAACACAGGGCTCCAACTCACAAACCATGAGATCACCATCGGAGCCAAAATTGGATGCTTAACCGACTGAGCCATCCAGGCGCTCCCATTCTTAAAAACAATCTTTAGGTAAATATGTCAATGATTTTGAGGCCTTCACTTCAATATTGACAGAGATGTGGAAATGATAGAAAAATTAGTAAGACTTTGATATAGTAGCTGCTTCAGAACAAGGTACTGAGACTAATTAGAAACTATGAGAAAAAAATTACTTTCGAAAAATTAGAGGAACTGATAAACTAACCCAGGGGGTTCTAAGGTAGATGCAAAATCCTACATGTTGTCTTTTATGAGAACTTTAACAAAGCAGTAATATAAGAAATTCTAATGCACAGATGGACTTTACTATATCATGTAAAATACTATCAAATTATAAATGGATCTTTTCCTCTGACACCATTTTTTCCATGAAGGTCTCTTTTACATTTCATGGTAATCTAATAATTATTTTCCATTAAATTTCAAATTATAACTTCACATATGGACTTGAGACAAAAGACTTTGTGAGAAATAGTTCAATGTGTTCAAAGCCCTATAAGCAAGTAAGACAGGCCTTAATTCTGAATATTCTTGAATGAAGCAGTTATTTATGAGAATGGACAGCATTACTTAATAACTATTTTCAAAGCTCAGACTTCTGAAATTTTACTTTGGCAAAATACATAGAAAGCACAGCATTCTTCTAAAAACTACAGCTTTCATGTTTGTCTTCTCCAAGTTTTAAACATTTTATTTGATACTACAGAAAAATGGATACATCTTCCAGATATAATTCTATCACAGTGATTAAAGCTAAAAGAGCAAGCCACTGCACTTTGGGCGGCATAGCATGATAGTTAGGAATATCGGCTCTGCTTAATTTTTGAAGTTTATGCATTTATTTTTGAGAGAGAGGGGGAGGGAGCAGGTGCACACACATGAGCACATGAACAGGAGAGGGACAGAGAGACTGGAGGAGACAGAATCCCAAGCAGATTCTACGCTGTCAGTGCAGAGCCCAATACAGGGTTGTCTCACTGGCTTTGACATCATGACTTGAGTGGACATCAGGAGTCCTCTGCTTAACCTACTGAGTCACCCAGGTGCCCTCTGGGTTGTGTTTTCAAACAAACCCAGCCACACCCACCTTATACAACCTACTCTCTGTGACCATAGTGATAAGCCTGGGTTTTTGCAACTGTTAATCAGGGATGTTGGGATAGAACTTTTGTCATAACATTACCAAGAGACTGTCATAAGTTAATTTATGAGTGGCAATAAATAGAGTATCTGATAAGAACAGCACTCAATGGCAACAGGTGTATAATAACAATAGTAAAAAATAAAATTTGAAATATGAAGGCAGTAGACATGGTGAATTTTTCAAGGTGCCTTCCTTTCTTAATATTTTGTAGTTCTATTTTGTGGAATATAAAGCCAAGAACAAAAATAAATTCAAATAGGCTAATATTGAGCTTAATTAATTAGTCCTCTGTTTGAAGGCTGGTGGAACTACAAATAATGGCAATTATTCTGAAGCATGCATCAAGAACTCCACCTACTTATATATGTCGCCATAAACCTTGCTTGCAGCAGATTATTTCCTTAGGATATGCTGTTAACAGTAAAACCTACTAGAGTAAATGCTTTGATATTGTAAGCCGTTGGAGTATATTGACACTTGTTTATGGGGAAAGATGCTGTAGTTTAAAATAATGAGTTATCTGATAGACTACTTAATTAATGTTAATGCTTTGGACAACAAACGTTAGAATGTGGTGAATTTTGAATTGGAAAAAAAATAATGAGTCCCTAATTCTTATGCAAATAAAATTGCATGNTGGACAACAAACGTTAGAATGTGGTGAATTTTGAATTGGAAAAAAAAATAATGAATCCCTAATTTTTAGGCAAATAAAATTGCATTTTTTTCTATATTTCTGATTAATCTTCTTTTAGCTTCTACAGCCTCAAGTACTCAGTCTATGTAAGCAAAGCAGGGGATATAGGAAAGTAAGTAAGTCATAGTAGATTATTTTGATATTTTTAAGCCTGTGGGAAGATGCAAATAAGTTGAAAAGAGTTAATATAGCTTCATTTATGAGTTACATATTTTTGTGTTGCCATATTTATAAATACATAGAAAAGGTAGTGGCAACAAAAATGCTGAAATATTCGTGTTTGTTGTCTCAAGTGTTTTCTTTCAGGTAGTATTGAAATTTTAACTAGCACCCTTCTGTATTTGCTAAAATTACAAAGCAAAACAACATTTAAGAAGGCTCTTGTGAGAGTAGGCAAGAACTCATATTACCAGAGATGTAAGGTTACTTTGTGCCCAGAAGACAACATGATTCAAAGCAAGAAGACACCAGTGACCACCTTTTGCCAACACTGGCAGGGGCCATGAGAAGTGTCATTTTTATTCTTCAACTTGGAGCGAAATCAGTAAAATTCACCTGAATAAATGGCTGATGCCAATATCACCTATGTCACTGAATTCATTCTCAAGGGAATTACGGACCAGCCAGAGCTTCAGACCCCATGCTTTGTGGTGTTCTTCATCATCTATCTGGTCACAGTGCTGGGCAACCTGGGGTTGATAACTTTAATCAGGATTGATGCTCGACTCCACACGCCTATGTACTATTTCCTCAGTCACTTGGCTTTTGTTGACCTTTGCTACTCCTCTGCTATCACACCAAAGACGATGGTGAATTTTGTTGTGGAAATCAACACTATTACTTTCCATGCTTGTGCAACACAACTGGGTTGTTTTCTTACCTTCATGATCACCGAGTGTTTCCTTTTGGCTTCTATGGCCTATGATCGCTATGTGGCCATCTGTAGTCCTCTGCACTATTCAACCCTGATGTCAAAAAGACTCTGCATTCAATTAGTGGCAGTTCCATATATATACAGCTTTCTGGTTGCCCTATTCCATACCATTATCACCTTCCATCTAACTTACTGTGGCCCCAATGTCATTAACCATTTCTACTGTGATGACCTTCCTCTTTTGGCTCTGTCCTGCTCAGACACACACGTGAAGGAAATTCTGATTTTTGCCTTTGCTGGTTTTGATATGATCTGCTCCTCTTCCATTGTTCTCACCTCCTACATCTTTATCATTGCTGCCATCTTAAGGATCCGCTCTACTCAGGGGAGGCACAAGGCTATTTCCACCTGTGGCTCCCATATGCTGACTGTCACTATCTTCTATGGCACCTTGATCTTTATGTACCTACAACCCAAATCAAATCATTCCCTGGACACGGACAAAATGGCATCTGTATTTTACACAGTGGTGATCCCGATGTTGAACCCCCTGATCTATAGTCTAAGGAATAAAGAGGTTAAAGATGCCTCAAGGAAAGCCTTGGATAAAGGTTGTGAAACCTTGAAGTTGTTAAAATTAAGAAACTAACAATAATGAATGCTTTATTTAATATGAGGGTAAATAAATCAAACTTCCTTCTGCTGATATTTCTTCTAATTCATTCCCAGTCAAATAAAAATGTGACTGTAGTTCAGCCAACCTTGATCTTTTCTACAAGAATGCAGGCCAATTCTGGAAAGTCAGCATGATTCAGAGAGTCTGGTTCAGGCCACTTCAGCCTTGACCAGACCACGGAAAATATGTTAAAATACACCCTGAAACACACCTTTGTGTACCTGAAGTGAAGGTAACAGCATATCTTTGTTAGAACTTACTATTCTGGAAGGAAGCCTGCCTGAGTTTGAATGCTATGCCCTCCCTTTATTAACTACACCCCCTTGGACAATTGGCTTAAACTGTGACTCTGTTTCTAATTCTAGAAAGTAAGAGGCCCCAACTGATTGTTTTGTTTTAAAGATGAAATGAGTTAATATTTATGAAATATTTACAACAATATCTTTGATAACAAGTGATATGTATATGTTTGTTATATAAATGTTGTGTGTAATTAAAGATTGATTCATTGAGCTCTCAAAAGCTTATCAGTCTTGAAGGAAGAAGGGCAAAGTCTGGTTAGGTTTCTACTAGCTTTCAGGCACTGAATCAAGTAATCCTACCTAATACAATCAAATAAACCTAAGAAATGTCTGAGGCTTTACCTCTGGGCCTCAGTTATGTATAAAGTGCCCAAGTTCACATCACTAGTAATATGACAATTCTAAATGCAAATGAAAGTTTATTTGCATTTTGTTTTCTTCACATTGTAGATGTTAATCAAGATATTGCAATACAGATGATCTAATCTTAAATGTGTCATTATCTGATTTTTAAATACAATGGGAAGGCAATTATTTATAAGAAATTGTGTTATTAAATAATCAAATAAGTTCAATGTACCTGTACATTTGTTCAAATAGAAATAATCTTAAGTTATGATGTTATTTATGTGTGCCTGCAATCTATTCAGTGAACCTTATAGGATTGTGACATAAAATTTAACAAAACAGTAATTTGTAAGATTTTATAATTTCAGTATTCACAAAAATAATTAAATTAGTTTCTTAATATTATTTTCTTGTTTTACCACTTTAGAAGGAACTGACAGTTGCAGTAATTATATAGAATGCAACTTCTAATGTAGGAGATTATTTCCCCTTCTGCGCTTAATTTGTAAATAACTCAGACATGTTGCTAGAGGTGCTAGAGAACCTTGTGAGTTGGATGAATTCTTACATTTTTAAAGTAGGTCTGACAGAGAAGTGTGGTGTTTCTATTCACTACACTTTTCCAGGTAAGTATATTTATATGGATGCATGCACACATTCTCACGTGTCAAGTACAAAACACATAATATACATCAAAACCATCCATTTTTTGTAGGTAAGGAAATTCATACCTATAGAATGTTTTTTATTATTTTTAAAAGTTTATTTGTGTTGGAGAGAGAGACAGAGAGAGTGAGAGGGGAAGGGCAGAGAGAGAGGGAGAGAGAATCTCAAGCAGGCTCCACACTGTCAACACAGAGCCAGGCCGATGTGGGGCTCAAACTCACAAACCGTGAGATTGTGACCTGAGCCAAATCCAAAAGTTGGACACTTAACCAACTGAGCCACCCAGGCGCCCCATGAGACCTATAGAATCTTGATGTCTTACCTGAGGAACACTGCTCTGGCCTTGGGCTCACTATACCTTCCTGCTTCGTGTAATCCTTACAGCAACAATGCTTGAATGCTAATTGAATTGACATTTTCATGTTTTCATGCAATTTTAATTCCTTCCTATTAGTAGTCACTTCTTAAGGTAAACCTGGCTTTTTTCAGGGAAGCAAAGCAAGAAATTCAAGCGTACTTGACAGACATATTATTCAGCTTCTTCTTGGCCAGATGTACACAGGGCTGTGCAACCTCCAAAACTATATTCCAGCAACTTCTCTAGCCACCTGTATTCATTTCCTCAAACACCAATCCCTCTGTCAAAATATCATAATTGACCCTCTGCATTTTGTTTCCAGGGGTATTTAAATAAAATATTTGCATTTTCACTCCTCCTTCTGAGGTGTCCATGATAGGTGCCCCTATCAACTCATTTAATATTCTTATAATTCATTTAATATCAATACTAGGAAATAAGTCACACACATTGGAGTATAATATATGAAAATCAAGATTTACAAGATAGATAAATTATGTGGTCTTTACCCTACTGTACCTTTTGAAAGGATAATTTAACATGCATAAAGTTAAAATTTCTTAGAAATATGTTTAAAAAATATTTTTAACATTTTTTAAAGTAGGGTCCAAGTCCAATGGGGCTTGAACTCACGATCCTGAGATCAAGAGTTGCATACCTACTTACTGAGCCAGCCAGTGCCCCCAAAACATGATTTGATTTAACAACAACAACAAGTCAATTGTTTTAGAAGCATAGAATTTTTAGGAGTATATCTAGAATGTAAGTGTTCTGATGAATTTAATGTACACTTTTCAAAAAAATTTTTATTTATTTATTTTGTGAGAGAGAGAAAGAGAGAGCATGAACCCTGGGAAGGACACAGAGAGAGAGAGAGAGAGAATGAGAGGGAGAGGGAGAATCCCAAGGAGGCTTCCTGTTGTCAGTGCAGAGCCCAGCTTGGGGTTCATTACCTGAGCCGAAATTAAAAATCAGATGCTTAACTGACTGAGCCAGCTAGGTGTCACAATTGTACACTTGTTAAAAAAGTTTTTTACTTATTTATTTTGAGATAGAAAGCGAGTGAGAGGGAGGGCATCCATGTGAGCAGGGGAGGGACAGAGAGAGCAGGAGAGAGAAAAACCAAAGCAGGCTCTGAGCTGTCTACACAGAGCCCAATAGGGGGTTGAACTCACTCACAAACCTTGAGATCATGACCTGAGCCGAAACCAAGAGCCAGACTTTGCATCACCCAGGCGCCCTTAATTAATGTACACTGTGTAATGCTTTCTTCCAATTCCCTCATATTCTCTCAATTTTATTTCTTATTTATGTATTAGTTCAGAGAAACCCATTGTTTCTATGTATTTTGACCTCACCAAAGTAATATTAGAATATAATCTATGAAGAAGGACCACTAGTAATTATGTATTTATAGACTATTTTCCCTCTCAGGACTTCGTTTTGGCACTTAACTTGATCATTAAGTCATTAAATTAAGCACATGGTGGTTGCATTTTATCATGTAAGTAATCACACAGATAGAGGCCATTCAGAGATAACTTTTCTTAGAAGTCTCAATTTATAGATGAGAAGATTGTGCATCAGAGTTGTTAAGGTTCTTTCCTTAGGTCCTAATCCAAGGCAGTTTTGCAATAGCAAATGGGACCCAGTGAAATCTCCAAGTGTTGAAGTCAAATATGGTTATGATTTTGGGGAACAGTTAAAATCTGGTTTTTCAGGGAGAAAGAGATTCTCAGAAACATGGAAACGAGCTGATGAGCTAAAGGATGATAAAGGCAGAAGGTCCTCAGCCCCAGCCCCATATGTGATGACCTTTCTCTTTACTCTCTTTTCTAAAGTTTATGAGCAAAAGGGGAGATATGTTTTCTGTGCCACACTAAGGCTCACATATCTGTCTCATAATTTTGTAGCTTGTAAAAAATTTAATGTAACTCTAGTTTTTTGGTTTGTGAATCACTATTCAGTGTTTCAAAACCCCAAGGTTGTTTAACTGTAGTTGGAAATATAAAATAGCCATTAAAAATGATGTTTTTTTCAAATTTTTAAAAATGTTTTATTTATTTCTGAGAGAGAAAGAGACAGCATGAGCAGGGGAGGGTCAGAGAGAGGGAGATACAGAATCTGAAGCAGGCTCCAGGCTCTGAGCTGGCTGTCAGCACAGAGCCCAACATGGGGCTTGAACCCACGAACCGTGAGATCATGACCTGGGCCAAAGTCAGACGCTTAACCGACTGAGCCACCCAGGCGACCCTAAAAAATGTTTTATAGTCAGACAGAATTGAACTCAAATCTTGTTGCTTTTTACCAATTATTAGATACACATTGTGCTAATGAATTATATAAACTGTTTTGATTTTTTTTTAGATACCTGTCTCAGAGGAGTGCTAAGAAAATTAATTGAACAATAAATTAAAGTACTTATTTTAAAGCACTTTTATAAGCACCCAGAACAGGGACAAACATTCAATAGAAAATAAATACCATATGGTTTCACTCATATGTGGAATTTCAGAAACAAAAGAACCAAGCAAAGGGGCAAAGGAGAAAAAAGAAAGAGAAGAAGAGAACAAAGAAAAAGACTCTTAACTATAGAGAACAAACTTATGTTTACCATAGGGGAGGTAGATGGGGGTGGGCGGAAGAAATAGGAGATGGGGACTTTAAAAATTTTAACATTAGCACTATTTTTACTTTGAAAAGTTTCAAACTGAATAAATTAATTATTAATGTATTCATTACTAAATATAACAAAGGTAGATTAGTTCTTTCTTCAAGAAAAAAGATGCTCATTTTAATAGCAGGAATAGAGGAAAAACAAAACTCAATTTAAAATATGTTCATAAACAGATGATGCAGAAGGAAATTTAAAAAAAACGGAATTGTTTTAAAGATCACAGTAATTTCTTAGCTTTTATATTTGCATTTTGTTGATTTTAAAATGAAGCATATCATATTGCCAACTATTTCTAAAAGGGTTATTACCCAATTACCTGAAACCTAATAAAAGGGATCATTAATACAATAACAAGGTCAATAATTAAGCATAAGGCTCCTGGGGGGCTCAACCAGTTAAGTATCCAACTTAGGCTGAGGTCGTGATCTTGCAGTTTGTGAGTTAGAACCTCACGTTAGGCTCTGTACCCGAAGAAACTACTACTACTGCCTTGTGCAGTTAGGAAACTAAGATAAAGAAATGTAAAATAATTTACCAGTAACAACAACTCATGGAAAGGCTAAGATTATTGCCAAACTGTGTGAAGAGTCCACATTCCTAATCACACACTTATATAAAATAGGCAGTGAATTATAATCATACAAAGTGGCTCCACTGAACTAAACTGATACAGATTCAGTGTCACTAAATACTCAATGTCAAGGTAGCTTTTTTGGTGCTTCTGTTAGCTGAATGAAGAAGGCAGAGTATTGGGGAAATTACCTAGAGCGTTAAGGTCAAAAATTCTTGCTGTTAAACTTTGACGTGTTTTCCAGATTATCTTTGCAGCAACTTGAAATACAAGATACCAGATCTTGATGTATTTCAGGACAGCCCAAATTTTTCAATATGACACAGAATTCAGATAAAGTCACTGTGCCCTCCATACTCTTTTCTTTTGATTTTGGAGAAGACATCATGGTCAAATAGGTTAAGATTATCTCTTGCTCATGCTCTTGTTCTCTTCTCTGTCTCTCTGTCTCTCTCTCTCTGTCTCCTTGACTTGATCTTGCTCTCTTGCTTTCTCTATTTTTCTTTCTCCTTTTGCAATTCAATAACTTAAATTTTACAGAATGTCTTTCATGTGGAGATCACAGAAAGAAACTGTGGATAAGACATATCTTGATTCAGTTTGAGCCCCAAAAGTGAGGACTGTGAATCTATCATTTATCAGCATTGTAACTCTAGGTAAGACAGAGCTCAAAGTCCTCTGATCCCTTCCTACCCAACTGATTTTTCAGTTATCTGATATCCAAACACAACTTTTCTACAATTCTTTTCAGTGCATTTTTTACCTCCTGATTTCTCAAGCTGTAGATCAATGGGTTTAACATGGGAATCACTATGACATAAAACACGGAAGCAAATTTATCAGTGTTCAGAGAATGGTTTGACTTGGGCATTAGGTACATAAAAATGATTGTCCCATAAAATATGGTGATGGAGGTCAGGTGGGAAGCACATGTAGAAAAGGCTTTCTGTCTTCCTTCAGTAGAATGGATCCTCAGGGTGGCAAAGAAGATGAAGATATAAGAAATGATGACAAGCAGTAGAGAGCAGAGGGTATTGAAGCCAGCAATGACAAACAACATCAGCTCTTTGATGTGAGTATCAGAGCAGGCCAGAGCAACCAAGGGAACATCATCACAGTAAAAGTGGTTGACCACATTGGAGCCACAAAAAGACAAGTGGAATGTTGCCACTGTCTGCACGAGACCCACTGTGACTCCGTAAGCGTATGTGCTAACAATCATTCTATTACAGAGGCTTCTAGGCATACGGACGATGTAGAGTAAAGGATTGCAGATGGCCACATACCGATCATAGGCCATGATCGCGAGCAAATACAGTTCACAAACTACAAATGTGATGAAGCAGCACACCTGAAGGGCACATGCATAAAATGTTATACTTTTAACATCACACAGAAAATTCACCAAGGTCTTTGGGGTGACAGATGAAGTAAAAGAAAAATCAACAAAAGCCAGGTGGCTAAGAAAAAAATACATGGGTGTGTGAAGCTGAGGGCTGATTTGGATGAGTACAATCATACCAAGATTACCCAGGACACTAGCTAAATAGATTACTAGGAATATGCCAAAGAGAATGGCTTGAAGCTCTGGATTATCCGTGAGTCCCAAGAGGATAAACTCAGAGACTGCTGAATGATTGTCTTTGGCCATGGAATAGATATTAAAGTTTTCTTACATTTGAAAACCCCTCCAGATCACACATTCTGAATATTCCTGTCTCTATTGGCAATAATTAAGCAGATATTAGGAGCTTGTTCTGATCCACTGTGAACTTACAGTTGAACACATTCAAGGGAGAATCTTCCTGGTGAAGAATGAAGTGACTTGTTCTAGGCAGCAACTCCCGAAGACGGAATTCTATGAGGATTTGTAAATATAGAAAGATGATATTTAATTTGATTTTTATGTAATTGAATAATCTATCTCACGAACAATTTTAATAAAGATTGAATATTACATGAACACAGACCAAATATTTTTTTAATTATTGAAATATTTTAAGCAGAATCATGCTAATTCCTTTGAAATGTTTAGTTAACTGGAAACAAAAATTTAAAAAATCGATGTCAGAAAAGGAATGTGAAAAGTCATACACAAAATTTTGAATCCTGATGACCTCTATACCAAATATCCACTGTAATTTTTATTTTACGTTATTCTCTTATTTAATGTTATTCCTAGTTTTCCTTCAATGTTATGTAGTATTTGTGAATTAAGGGGTGAAAAAACCTCGTAGAAATATGGGTAGTTTTGCTTTTATTGAAATAAGCATAAGCAGGGTTAAAAGTACATGAAATAATTCAGAAAACACCTTTATCACATATCTTCCAACATCCAAATGCAAAGCCGGAGGAAAAAAAATCTAGGATAAGTTTATAGAAATACAAACTGGTTTCTGACTAATTAAAAGAGAGCAGCTTTTATGACATTGAGAAGAGTGAGAGAAATTTGATTTTTTTTTTACTATTTTATCTCAGATTCTTTTTACATCCACCCTTTATATTGGCAGTATAGCTATCATCTTCATTTTCAGATATGGAAACTGAGCCTGAGAGCTTAAGCCCTCGTCATGGTTCCTAATTAGCATTGGGTAAAGCAGAATATCTTACTAACTGGTCCTTGATTCCCTAACCTCAATTCATAGAGAAATGATCTCCTTTCAGAGAGGCAAGAATTTCCCTATTAACCAGAGATCAAGGCAAGTTTGGAAAGGAAATTTATGTTTGCCCAAGTCAAGTGTTTTGAGGAGTGCCAGTCTTCTACTATGTGTTAAATAAATGCATTTTAGCTCTTAATAGTATTAACAATAGTCAGATTGTAGCTGACTCTGCAGACACCTGTGTGCAATCCCCTCCTGCTGATAACCGCACCCACATTATTCTTTTGGCAATATTTTGAAGCGTCTTTCTCTTGCCTCACAAGTTGTGATCTCAAATCTTTGCCTCACCAAACTCTTCATCATTCTAGTACTGACAGTTTTCTGCTGTATTGGAATCTGTGTAGCTCTAACTCTAATATAATAAAACTCTCCAATATCACCAAACATTTTATTCTCCTTTTCTTAAACTGTAATTTGGATCCCCTTTGGATCCCCCTTGAAAACCTATTTCTTTCCAGGTTATTTCTTCACAGGCTGTTCCATTTTAAACTTTCCTCATATTTCAAATCTGGCAGGTAAGATTAAGACATCGCTCATGTTTGGAGCAGGGGCCTTATTCATTATTACATCTTGACTTGTGTAAACTACTCTGATGCTTCGAGACTTATGGCCATATGCCCTGTTGTTACATATATGTCTAGGTCCCTTCCTCCTATTCCTTGAAGACTCTGATACTAAGATCTCTCTGTTTCTCTGCCACAAAGTTGTCATTAGTGCCCATACCCACCACATATTCAAATAATATGGCTTCTCAGATCCTTGATCTTGATATCAGTGCCTCCTAGCACCACCAATCTGCTTGAGATTCTCACTCCCATGGGCTCCATTTTGAAAATTGTGTTATCTGGAAATTGATCAAATAGTTAATATCAAAAATTAAAACATTATCTTGTGACCACAGCTTTTTACCCCCTCCTTTTTACCTCAGCTATGATACTGCAACTTTTCATTTATGGCTGCATATCACTAATCCTTTAACTTCACTCATTATCCTGGATCTATTGTCACCTTCTTCATTTAATTCTTACTGCATAGGGCTTAGACTCCATGATGTGCTACTACAATGACACTTTCTAGCAATTTTTCTGGCCTTGTTTCCTCCCAGATATACCAAATATCTGGGTATTTTGAAATATTCCTCTCTTGGCAATTGTTTCTAAATTTCCAAGAACACCATCAAGGCAAAAGTGAATTGTTACAAATGTATTACATGTAAAATCAAGTAGTCACTTACTTGACCTGCTTTTTCCAAATCAGTGTTTTTCCTCCCAGTCTGCATGCAGCCATTTCAAACCCTTTGGATGCCTCATCCACCACCCCCATCCACCTCTCACTCTCAGTAGTTCCTAACAGTTCCAACATCACAGTCCATAAAATGCACCGTTTTTCAACGTTCACCAGTTGTGCAAAACTACCTGCTTCCACGTCTAGCCTTTATACCTTTTAGAGGGCGGGGGGCCATTATTCTCTTTCTAATATCTAAACTTATATTTTGGTTCCTAAACTTTTTTTATCTTCCATATCTTCTTCCTCGACAATTCATTCAAACTTTCCTACCAATCTAGACATAAACTATACACAAAAATGTTCACCAGTGACTTGCGACTTATTTTCCTTTATCTTCCATTAACTTTTGTTCTCTTAATCCTTTCAGTGCCAAACATCCTGGAAAAATCAGTACTTCATCCTTCACATTGATATCTCAGTCTACTGCATTCTGAAATCTATTCTCAGCATAATTACAATACAATTACTCATTCCAAGTTCACTAACGCTCTTCTTATTCCCAAAGACAGTGAGGACTTCTTTTTATAACATCTCTGTAGCATTAGGCACCATTGGCATCAGATTTCATCATGAGAACCATTGTTTTTTTTTTCTGTTTTATTTTGTTTTGTTTCCAAGTCACCACAATCTTTGGGTTTTCCTATCTTTCTGTCCACTTTTTTCCTTAGTGGCTTTGCTTTAACTGTTTATGCTTTAAAAATAAACTATTACTTCACAGCTCTTCCCTAAGTCAATTCATACCATTTTTTGCACATTTCTCTTGTGAGTTCTCATCTAATGCTTTAAGGAAAGTTGTCATCATATGCTAGTGATGCAAAAATTGAAATTTCTAGGCCAGATTTTTCTTCTGAACTCCAGGTACATATATTTAATGGGTTCCCAGAGAACTTCATTTAGGTATTACCAACACACTTGAATTTAACATGTTCCAAAGAAAATTCAGCAATCCAAGACCCATCTTATCCAGTTCATACATATGTATCTTCTAACTCAGTGGTACTGTATACCAACCAGTTATTCATGTAAGAAACTAATGAAACATTGTTCATATATCTCTCTAACTTCTGCCAATAAGCATTTTATTTTTGAACACTACTAATTATTTAACTTATTTTTTTTTTAATCTGTCTAGTTTTAACACCTTCTATGTTCTCTTATTTATTCAGGGCTCTATCAAAACTTCCAGGATTGTTGTTCTCTAACATTTGTTTTGTCCACCAGTCCCACACTCTTTCTGTGCATACAGTACTGCCTTGAGTGTGATTTCTGACATGTAATCTCCATGCTGCAGCCATTTTAGCTATTCATTTCTCAGATATGACCATGGATTTGGTACGTTGTTGGCCCAGAACACTCTTTCCTTTATTTTTCCTCCTCTATTTGGCTACTAACTTTCTATTTATCCTTCAGACCTCAGGTAAAATTTTCCTTCTTTCTAGTAGTGTTTCATTACCTCCCAAGTGTCCCATCCAATAATTCACTCACCTGTTAGTTTGTTTGTAACCTACTTTAAATTTCAAATTCCTGGCAAACAAAAGTAGTTTTATATTTTCCTATTTTTTCTCTAATACCTCGTAGGACTAAGTAATTAGTAGATTGTCCCAATATAATAGTAAAATGATGGACAAAAATGAATACAAAGTTTGTGTTACTTCAAGCTCATTTTTACTACCTCAATTTTCTTGATTTTTTCCTCCCACTACATTCTGCCTTTGAGTAATTCACAGCATCACCACTAAGAGTCCAACATATCTTGAGTTAAATTTTGGGAATACATAGTATTCTTAAAACATAGGGAGTATATTTTGTATTATTGTTTTTCTCTCTAGAACATTTTATTTGTATTACATCATTTCAAGCAATTTCTGGGAGAAAAAGGTAATTGTTCAAGCATGAACAATTATGTTACAGCTAATCTTTTGGGATCCTATTTGCTTAATAGTCAAGGAACAATCATTTGAAATTTCAGATTACTATGCTGAACCTAAATATAGTAAACAATTATAAACTAACACAAAGATTATTTTAATACATAGGAAAACAACTCACAAAATATTTACCTATATTTTTTTTCATTAGTATGGATTTTATTAAATTTTGTATTAATAATATACATTGGATCCACGTTAATTAGCTTGGTATAGGACTTTGTAAGTCTACCACGTGTTGACTTAGATTGCACCAAAGGTCCAACCCTACATCTGAAAGTCCATTTTCTGTTGACCTATAGACAAATAATAATTAAACCATGAAATTCTTATTGACCAGGAGTTACATTGAACTTAATCTCGGAAAATTGTTTGAAAGTTCTGGTCAAAGAGGCATATGATTTAAAATAAACTTCATTTTGTCTCCTGACTGACTTCTTTTGGAAAACATTTAAGTCATGGAAACCACAGAGAAATTAACACTTCCTATCTTCAAACTCTCCAGCATACTATGTTCCTGCCCATTCCACACATAAATGTATGTAGAGAGTGAGAAACAGAAAGATAAAAAGATAGAAAAATCAAAGACAATTGCTTTTTTTAAAAACACTTTATTCATTTATTTGTAATTTATTTTCAGAGAGAGAGTGTGTGTGAGCACAGAAGAGGGACATAAGAAGAAAGAGAATCTCAGGACCCAGTATAGGGCCCAATCCCACAACCTTGGGATCCTGACCTGAGCCGAAATCAAGAGTTGGACACTCAACTTTACTTGGCCACTCAGGCACCTCAATAATTGTTTGCTTTTACAAAAGAAAAAAACAAAAAGCAATGGATTTTCACCAAATGTGGATATTTTATCTTAGAAATACTGTTTTTCTGAGTGTTTTAACAAAAAATCTAAGACATAAATTGTACAGAAGCCACCATATTTTTTTGCACTTTTAATTTTTGCATTTTTTATTTCACCTTGTTTTTGCATTTTAAAAACTAATCTGTAATAATTATATGAGTCTGATTTTCCTCAGAGACTTGAAAGACATCTATCAACACGTATGCAACTATGGGCCTCTGAGAATATGTTCATCAGTTGTTTAGGAAAGATATTTTAAATGTTTTCTTTCTGTCAAAATCATAAAGTCTATTTTTAGGATTTATTCTTAGACCTAATCTAATCTTCAAAAGTTGCAATTCATTTTGTGATTACTATTGTTTCAACTGTCTATTGTAATATAAAGTAGAATACCCCAAACCATACTGGCCTAAAGCAACAATGATTTATTATCCCTCATGATTCTGTGAGATAACTAGACAATCCTTCTCTATGAGGTAGCAGTTGGGCATAAGACAATGTATGACCCAAGATGATCTTGATCACATGACTGATACGTGATGAAGCTGTCAGCTAGAATGCCTTCTTTTTATGCAAGTGATGTTTCCAAGTGTCTAGCTTGGGCTTGCAACACTATGGTAATTGGGTTCTAACATTTAGCATTCTCGTTGAAAAAAAGTCAAGTCTTAGAAATTACTATGATAATTTCACTTTTGAGCATTTTATTATAAGTAACGGAAGTCACAGGGCCAGACTCCATAAGAGAGGTAACTATACAAGTTTGTGAATATAGACAAAGAATTTGTGTGAACTATTTAGTAGTAATCTACCACAATTATGATCTTCCTTGGTTTGTCTCAATGCATTTAAATAATAACAAAAATTATAACACACTGAAACATTAGTCAATGTCTGAAAGTATCAAAAAGTATATAAATTTTGAATATAAAAGCATTTGGCCCCAAATCCTAACTTTTCCACATACAAGCTGTGTATTCTTGAGCAAGTCACTTATTATCTTTAAAATTCAGTTATTCATAAAATGGGGATAATGCATACACACAAGCTTAATATACTTACTTAACTTGAGGATAATACACATAATAATACAGATCAATGAAGAATGTCCTTACCCTTAGTTTATCTGCCAAAAAAGAAAAAAAAAATTAAATTCCTTTAGGGCAGACTTCTTCAAGTATTTGTGAATTCTATACTTTCAAAATTTGTCCATGTACCTGGAGGATGTTATGCTAAGTGAAAGAAGCTAGACACAGAAAAAGAAGTATGTGCAAGCTACAATAGTCAAACTTTTAGCAGCAGTAAGTAGAATGGTTGCCCGAGGCTGAAAGTGGGGAGAAAGAAATGGGGAAAGTGTTGGTCAATGGATACAAAGTTTTAGTTATGCAAGATGAATAAGTTCTGGAGTACAGCAATATGACTATAGTTAACTGTGCTATTACTATGTACTTAGTAATTTGCTGAGAAGATGAATCCTAAGTACTCTTATGATAAGAAAGAAAGCAAGGAAGAAAGGATAAGAAAATGATAACCGTGCGAGGTGATAGATATATTCCTTAGTCTAATTGTGGCGATTCTTTCACAATGCATACATAGACTTTAAAGCATAAAGTCATATATCCTAAATATATATGATTTTTATTTGTTAATTATACCCCAATAAGGATAAAAATAATTGCCTATGGTGGCTTTAATCATCTTGATATTTCACAAAGCATTATGCAAGTTTACCATAGGGATAGAATCTTGCTAATTGTACCTGGTAAACTGTGAGTGGGAAGATTCCTTATGCATTAGTAACATAGAGGAATCAAAAGTTGGGGAGAAAAACCCCACAAAGATTCAGGGTATAGTAGTTTCCTCTGTATGTCTTCTTTACCCTGGACAATAAGTAGTACTCTTTGCATACTCATCCCCTCCAAATTAAAGGACACATTGCAGTGCCACAAATTTATGCTACTCAGAAATGTGTACGGTACCGTTAGGAACTCTTTGGAGTTACTAGGTGGCATCTACCATGCTTGATGTTATAGCTCTGAGCCATTTATTGGATATTTCAGCAGATTACCTGATTTGTTTCAGTTCCAGAGAAAGAGTAGAATCTGCAAGTAATGCAATGATTCTAGAGATATCGTACTGGAAAAGAATGATGTTTGGGTCTANTTATAGCTCTGAGCCATTTATTGGATATTTCAGCAGATTACCTGATTTGTTTCAGTTCCAGAGAAAGATCTGCAAGTAATGCAATGATTCTAGAGATATTGTACTGGAAAAGAATGATGTTTGGGTCTTTGTGAACTCAAATCCAAATCATCGCAGAGACCTTGGAGCAAAGCCAGACTTTCTTTTGAAGAAGTAAAATAGTTTTCCATGTCTTACTATACCCTAGGAGAAACTATGTGTTGGAGGAAAAGAGACCAAGTGAAAATTTAGCATCAGCTACCAAATTGTGTGTTATAGGATTCACCAATTCATAATTTGGGGAAGACATAATAGCAATCCAAGTTATATGGAAGTGATGCACTTATAATCTGGTTAAACTTGGTTGAAAGGACATTAACAAATTGTACAAACAAGTGGTCTAGATTTTTAGATTACGTTCTGTCTGCTGCACAGGCTCCTGTTAACCTGTGCTGTGGTTTCATAGGTTAGAGGTTCCAACTGAAGAAGATCCAAGTAATATTTGACCCAAAGGCAAAGATGGGCTGTCACATTATGTAGAAAATAACCAGAAGTGTACTTGTGCCTCATTACACACTCCTCCCACTTACAAGGTTTTCCTGAAGGGTGGTGGTGAGAGTAAATTGTCCCAGTGGGTAGAGCATTTGACTCTCCACTTAATATGGAGAACATGTGGCCTGAAGGACTGGATACACAGTGATTCATAGACAGTGATAAATGGTATTGGACAGTTGGCTAAGGACTGAAAGTAGCAAGCCTCCAAGAACATGACATTCTGGGGGAAAGTGATGAATGTGTAGAAGTGGGCACAAAGCACACTGATGTAATTTTTTAACTACTAAAATGTAACTAAAGAAAGTTTGTAATAATGAGAAGGACTGGAGGACTTATCACATAGATAGTAGCTACCTTCTTTTATGTCTTGTAGTCCAAGGGCTTATGCTATGACACTATGAAACAGTAGCCAGTGTCAGGAATGAAGTCTGTGTGTGTATCTGATAACCTGGGCTGCCTTCTACTACTACCAACACTCGATGTTGAAACTGTTAGAAGCAGACACTTATGCTGAGTCCTAAATATGCCATGATTCTTGGGGCTTCTGGGTGGTTCAGTCGCTTAGTGTCTGACTTGGGCTCAGGTCATGATCTCATGGTTTGGAGGTTTGAGCCCCATGTTCAGCTCTGTGTGGACAGCTCAGAACCTAGAGCCAGCTTCAGGTTCTGTGTGTCCCTCTCTCTCTGCTCCTCCCCCACTTGTGCTCTGTCTCTGTCTCAAAAATAAATATGCCATGATCCTTTTGAGAGACAAGTCAGAAACACTATGATAAGTCCATTATATCAGACTCTTCAGTATTGGAAGGGACAGTAATTTCTTCATACTGAAATCAATAGGTTGAAGGAAGGAATACTACCTTCCCATAGTTGAAAGGATACCTAATTCACTGTAATTGTAAACCACACAATATTGTTTCAGAAGAGGTACATTTTACAGCAATGAAAGTTTGGCATGACCAAGGCCAATGAACCATGTTAACATGAACCTCACCACCAACAATAAGTTGGCTTGATAGAAAATCGGAATGGCATATTGACAGTTCATCTAACTCATCAGCCCGGAAAAAGAACTTGCTGCATCAGAGTACTGTCCTCTATGAGACACTGGAGGTTACAACCAAATGGCAATATAGGTTACAGTTTCCTCAATAGTACACAATCATGGGTCTGGAAATGAAGAAGTGGTACTAGGATTGGCCCTTATTACATCCCATGACCCAATTTCTGAATTTGTGTCTCCTCTTCCCACAATATTAGGCTCTTCTGGGTTATAGGCTTGGGATCCAGAAGGCAAATATTTCCGATAGGGTCTCAATCAGTGTTTTAACGAACTGAAATCTGTGATGACTTCATGCTAATGGACCAGCAGGCAAGGAATGAAATAGTGTGTTGGCCAAGGTAGTTAATTCTAATTAACATAAGAAATTAAAGGTGTCAATGAACAATTGGGCCAGGAGAAGTATATTTGGAACACAGGAATTCACGGAGCATCCTTAGAACTTCCGTGCCCAGTGATAATGTTATTGAAAATGGGCAACTGTAAAAAAGTATACTTTAACAAGGAGAGGGCAATTAAAGTCTCAGTAACCATGTAGGATAAGGTTTGTGTCACTCTACCTGAGAGTGATCGGTGCAGCTGAAGTGCTGGCTGGATGTGAAGGAAATATAGAAGGAGCAGTGCTTGAATGATCATGATAAAATGTTGAGCCAAGAGTTTGGCAGTTGTTTACAAAACTAAACAGCCTCTTACCATATGACCCAACAATTGTGTTCATTGGTACACAACCAAAGGAGCTAAGAATGTAAATTCACACAAAAACTTGCACACTGTTGTTTAAAGCAGCTTTATTCATTCATAATCACCAAAACTTGGAAGCAGCTAAGTTGTTGCTTTTTTTTTTTTTTTAATGTTTTATTTATTTCTAGGAGAGAGAGACAGCGTGAGCAGGGGAGGGACAGAGAGAGAGGGAGTCACAGACTGAAACAGGCTCCAGGCTCCGAGCTGGCAGTCAGCACAGAGCCCGACGCGGGGCTCGAACCCACAAACCGCGAGATCATGACCTAAGCGAAAGTCGGAAAGTCGGACGCTTAACCGACTAAGCCACCCAGGCGCCCCTAAGTTGTTGCTTGGTAGGTGAATGGACAAATAAACTACANACCATATGACCCAACAATTGTGTTCATTGGTACACAACCAAAGGAGCTAAGAATGTAAATTCACACAAAAACTTGCACACTGTTGTTTAAAGCAGCTTTATTCATTCATAATCACCAAAACTTGGAAGCAGCTAAGTTGTTGCTTGGTAGGTGAATGGACAAATAAACTACGGTACATTCAGACAGTATAATGTTATTCTTCACTAAAAAGAAATGAGCTATCAGACCATGAAAAGACAGGGAGGACACTTACATGCATTTTACCAAGTGAAAAAAAACCCGGTCTGAAAAAGCCACATACTATGTGATTCTAACTCTCTGACATTCTAGAAAAGGCAAAACCAGGGAGACAATAAAAAGATTAGCAGATGCCAGATGTGGAAGTGGTGGAGGACAGTGGTGGAGGCTGAATTAGCAGAGCACAGAGGACTTTTAAGGCAATGAAAATACTCTGGATAATATTACAGTGATGGACATAAGTCCTTGTACATCTGTCTGAACCTATACATGTACAAACCCAAGAGTGAACCCTAAGATAGCCTATGGACTTTGGATGATTATGATGTGTCAATCTAGTTTCATCCATCATGACAAATGTACCTTTCTGGTGAGGAATGTTGATAGTGGGGAGAGGGGGCTCTGCACGTGTGGTAATAGGGGTCTATGAGAAATTTCTGTATCTTTCTTTTAGTTTTGTAGTAAACCTAAAACTACTCTGAAAAATGAGATCTTTTAAAAAATGTTCAACCATATCAATAGGGACATTTAAAACAAACAGACAGGTCACTTTTCAGGCATTTTCAAACCAAAACCCTTTAACCAAGCACCTTGTTATTTTTTCACTCTAGTTCAACGATGGAAAAAAATCATATCTGGTATTTTCAATATTTGCGAGGCTGATGTCTGTCAAGATAGCCTAAAATTTTCCATATCATAGTGAAATAAGATAAAGTTATGATTTTAAGGTGTTTTGTTCTTCATCTCTATTGTTGAAGCATCTCATGGGAAAACATAATGGGTGGTGTTTATCTGTTTTTTCAAAATTCAACAGTTAAACAAAAAACATTTATAAAATATCTACTCTGTGTAAGCAAAAACAGGAAAAGGCCTGTTTTGAAAGAAATACAGATCAGGGAACTGAGCTTCAGAAGACAAAGATTTCTACACTTACCGGCACAATACCATGTACAAGCCTTCCTTTAAAAGTTCTTAATTTCTAACATTTCTTTAGAAACAACATAACTGATTATCTATTATCAAAATATACCTTTTCAAAAAATTTCTTGAAAGCCTTTTTTACTTCCTGATTCCTCAAGCTGTAGATCAATGGGTTTAACATGGGAATCACCACTGCATAGAATACTGAGGCAAATTTGTCTTTATCCAGTGAGTGGCTTGACTTGGGGCGCAGGTACATAAAACTGAGGGTCCCATAATACATAGTAATAGAAAACAGGTGAGAAGCACAGGTAGAAAAGGCTTTAGTCTTCCTGCAGCAGAATGGATCTTTAAGATGGTGAAGACAATGAACACATAGGATATGAGAACAATAATAAGAGAACAGAACACATTGAACCCAGCAATGACCAACAACATCAACTCTTTGACTTGGGTATCAGAGCAGGCCAGAGCAATCAAGGGGACATCATCACAGTAGAACTGGTTGACCACATTAGAGTCACAGAAAGACATGTGGAATGTAGCCACTGCTTGTATGAGCCCTACAGTGAATCCATAAATATACAAGCCAGTGACCATTTGGATGCAGAATTTCCTGGGCATGAGAATGACATAGAGTAAAGGGTTGCAGATGGCCACATAGCGATCATAGGCCATAACAGACAGCATTAATAATTCCCAAACTGAAAATGTGATAAAGCAACATACTTGAGTGGCGCATGCATAATATGGGATACTTTTAACTTCACGTAAAGAGTTTGCAAGGGTGTTTGGAGTGATGGCGGAGGTACCATAAAAATCAACAAAAGCCAGATGACAGAGGAAAAAATACATGGGTGTGTGAAGTTGGGGACTTATTTGGATAAGCACAATCAAGCCAAGATTACCCAAGGCAGTAACTAAGTAAATCAATAAGAATACACAAAAGAGAATGGCCTGAAGCTCTGGATTGTCTGTGAGGCCCAAGAGAATAAACTCAGTGACTTCTGACTGATTGACTTTTGCCATGAAAGAGATGAAAAATAAACAGCAAACAACGAATCTACGATAAACTCTTCTCAAGCACAGACTCTGAATAATCTTTACCTTTAAGGTTTAATCAATTCCATAGTGAGAAGAGCGACGTGGTTCATCAGGGTGTTATGTTAAATTCAGCCAAAGAAGATTACTGATAAGCACTCTGAATTATGTGTGGATTCCACTTATGCTTTCAGTGTGAAAGGATTTGGTCTAGGCAAAAATTCCGTGATACAAAAATCCACGAGGGAGCTGTATAAGTAGAAAGAGAACATTTCAATTAAAATGTTATAATCAATATAATGGCAAAATCTGTGTGGTGCTTTTCTTTATATATAAAGAAATACAAAGGAACATTAAGAATGTAAGTGGCTTAGGGCACCTGGGTGACTCAGTCGATTAAGTGTCTGACTTCAGCTCAGGTCATGGTCTTTCAGTTCATGAGTTCAAACCCTGCATCACCTGGAGCCTGCTTCAGATTCTGTGTCTCCCTGTCTCTCTACCCATCTCTCACTCACGTTCTGTCTCTCTCAAAAATAAACATTAAAAAAAAAAGAATGTAAGTCGCTTTGGCAGCATTTATCAAAATGATTTCTTAAGTTGTAAGTTCATCTCATAAAATTATTATAATTTCATCATTTCATAATAATATTAAAGATTACCAAAATCAAGTGCAGAAAATATAAAAGAAAAGTCAGAAACAAAATATTAATACTATTTATTTATAGGTGTCCTGTTTGGTATAATTTAAAATTTTTCTTCTTTTTACTTATCTCCNCTTTCTTTTTTCCTTCCTTCCTTCCTTCCTTCCTTCCTTCCTTCCTTCCTCCTTTCCTTCCTTCCTTTCAATGCACACATAATATTGATATTAAAAAAAAAACAAGACTGTGATTTTCCTGGCTTTGTCTTTTTGCAAAATGCACCTCAGAGAATAATTTTCCAAATTGTAAAATAGTTTTCAATGATTCGAAGACATTATCTTACCTTTCCTTCAAGTATCCAAAGTGACTAGAACTGAAACAGCTTTTAAAACAGCTAAATGTTACAGAACACTTCCAGAAACCCAGACCGGACTCTGAATGCATGAAAGCTAGCAGAATTGGAATCATCCCCTTACCTTTCTCAAGCATAGCATGGGGTAAGTTAACTTGATTTTCCTTTATCACCACACTGTCTCTGGTTACTTCACATGCACATGATGGTCCAGACAGGCAAAATATAGTAACATATAAAAAGCACTTCCTCCCCTTAAATTCTGATTAACAACTCCTTTGAAACTTTATCTTGGTTACTATTTTATTTTTTTCTCTCCTCTATCGCACTTTTCAACCAAATGCCTTAGAACAAAAGCATGTACCCTAATTTCTCAATCATATTTATGACTTAACCAAATATAACCTACCCTCCTTTTCCATTAAACCAAGAAATCTCCTCACTGAGTTTACTATCAACCTCCCTATTCCAAAATCTAATAAAGCTCATTTTTCCTTGGTAACTTTGTAACATTGACCCCTATTAAATACACCTTTGGTTTCCTGAACAAAACAGACTCTGTGTTTATTATTCGTCCATTCTGATTTTCTACCTTGGAGGCTCTGCTTCTATTTAGACAACATGGTCTTCATGCTCTCACCAAAGCCTCCACTCTTTCCCCTTTACACTTTTTGTTTAGTGATTTTATCCAATCCTATGTCCTCAATAGACACCTATACATTGTTTAAGCACAAATATGTATTTCTATCCCTCATTTATTTTCTATGTTCTGTATACATCTAAATGCCACCCAGAAATTCCCACTTATATATTCTAGATGATCATCAAGAGTATCACGTACAGAAAATAACGTGGCATCTCTGCAAATCAGTCCTAATGCTCAGACCTGAAGTATATATTTTACATCTTTAACTAACAGTGCCATTATTCACTCAGTTTTCCAAATCAGACCAATTACCTTTTATTTTGCTTTCCTATTCCCCATGCCAACATTCAATTTGTCCCTGATAACTATTTCATACTTTACACACGTTTCATATGTTTTCACTTATATTGTTTCCTTGATCCAACGACAATGATTTCTTACTTTATTTTGTTTTGTTGCAACTGACCCTTAATTTTTATTCTTGCCTCCAATATTTCCTGCGTCTCTCTGTTCCTCACATTTTAGCTTATGTAAACTTTTATAGACATGAAATTCATTTTTATGTTCTCCTGGTGTAATTCTTCGATGTCTTCCTATTCTTCTCAAGACAAAATCCTAACTTCTTCAACATGGCTGACATAACTCTTGAACATCTAGTTTCTGCATCTCAGACCGGAACTGATCTCTTGTGGTTCTCTTTGTACCATGTTTATGTTACAGGTATTCCAAACCACCATTGCTATTTGAATGTAAGCCATAATTTTATACACTTTAAAAAAATCTATTTATTTTTGAGAGAGAGAGAGAGAGGCAGAGAGACACACACAGAATCTGAAGCAGGCTCCAGGTTCTGAGCTGTCAACACAAAATCCACCATGGGGCTAGAACCCACAAGCCAGCATGAGATCATGACCTGAGCTGAAGTCAGACGCTTACTCAACTGAGCCAACCAGGCGCCCCAATTTTATATACGTTTATAATCTCTTCCCAGAACACTCCCCCTTTGCCATCATTCCCTTTGCCTGACTTTCCTCCCACTAAACTTCCAGTATCTTGTTGTGCTGCTTTTTCTTGGAGGCTTTCCTGACTTTTCAGGGCAGATTAAGTGTCCCCCATATATACATTTTTCATCCATTGATTTGTTCTTTGTAGCACTTGCCATACTATATGGTAACCAACTATTAACATGTCTATAACACATTCTAAACTTAAAACTGTTATGTTTAAGCACTAATATTTTTATTCTGCACCCAACTGAATCACCTACCTTTTATAGAATCTAATACAAAGAAGATGGTCAATAACTCTCTATTCAACGATTAAGTGAATAAAAGTTATGGATATATAAGTCCAAAGGCTTTCTCACTAGGGTATAACATATTTTTCTTATGATCTGACATTTTTCAATATTCAGTACACTGTCATTCAGTTCAACCGCAAACCCTTAAGTGGTCCATCCTGGTGCACCTTAAAGAAATCTTTGTGAAGCCAGTAAAATTTAAAATTACCTGGGTATTATGAGACAACGTTGTATTGTCTATGCATGGTCCCCCGGGAAACTTCTTTTGGGTCTCAAATTTATTTTTAACAAACACTGAAAAACAATATAATTATATATATATGAAGAGCATGGAATTATTTTATAATTTAGGGTTTAGGGACAAGGTTATTTCCCTTGAAATGGTCGATCACCTTCTAGGCTATTAGTTAATGAAAGAATCTAGGGTAGAAGAATATTTTAATTATCTCTTTTGGGAAAACAGTTTGATTAATTGCTATCTCTGCTTTAATTTTTGTCACATTGGTTTCATATTAAAGTTGTAGTTTCTTAAAAATAAACATTCAATTCATGGTCTTTGTCTTTAGTATCAGCCTTTGAAAACCATTAGACAAAAATGAATTTCCCAGTTAGTAACATGGAAACCTTTCTTCTGAGATGAATGTCTCAAATTGTTGTTATGATTGACATTTCAGTACAACTGCAAAGATTAATTTAAAAGAATGTTCACTTTCCTCTTTAGTCTCTAGGAGACCAAATGCATCCAAATCATAGGTCAGTTGATACTTTGTTGTAGTCACTCCACAGAAATGGATGAGCCTCTCCAACTAAATTTGCCTTAGTTGAAAACCAGTTGTGTCCACAGGGCCGCCATGTCTGTTCAGCCTCAGCCGCAGCTATGCAGAACAGAAAACAGATGAGAGTATTGTATTCAGTAAGTAGAGCTCAAGATAATAGTTCTGGATAATGCTCTTGATGAACCTTGGTGTACATATTACATATTTGATTCTTGGACTATTGGCAAATGGCCTAACTGGTCTGCTACTTAGAAAACTGCCTGCTGGCAAATTAAAGACATCTTATTTTGTGGCCATAAATAGTGGAAACAAATAGTGATTGCTGATAAATTTGCCTTAGACTTTATCCAAGGGGTTAAGATGGAGTCCAAGCAATTACTAATATATCCTGCTGTACATGAATTAATACCGTGGGACAAGGGGACACATCATTGCAGAATCATCAGGAAAAAGGTACCTGCTTCTCTCAAAATACCACTATTTGCCGGAGAATGAAACTGCACGAGTTATCCCTGACGGCAAGGCCTAGGGAAAGACCCGTGGGAAAGGACTGCAAGGCAGTAAGAACCCCCTGAAGAATTCCTTCTCTCTGTTTACTCTGTGTTTTTACTATCATTTCTGCTGTTAGTCTATTTTGGCATTAATATGAAACCAGAATTGCCCAAAGTTCCCCCTCTTCCTCCAAAATGGAATGTACCTAAATATCATGCCCATCCTCTCAATAGGATGTCATCTTATGATTATTGTAGTAACTGGCAAAATTGGGGACAGTCTGGTATGCATGTGGTCTATAAGAGACATGGAACTCATTTTCCTTGTATGGGTCTAATTGCCAATAGAATACATATTATGCTCTAAGCAGAGACAAAATAAGACTTATTAGTTTTGAAGGACTTTCCTGAAAAAGTGTTAGAGAAATATTTGCCTGCTGCCCCTGGCCTCAAGCCTGTGAGGCAATTTGTGGATTGTTCTGGTCAAAGAATGAGACCTGTAAATGTAGAGACCAAATTCTAGTTGATCCAAGTAAAACATTTCCACACGTCCTCTATGATAAATGTTGACGTTGTTTTTTCTTAGTAAGGGGTTGTGAAAGTTTATCACCTATAACCGCGGGTGCAAGTATATCTTGTTCTTGCATGCCCGCTGAACTTAAACAATTAAAGGGCACTTTGATCTCATGTATTCTGGCTATATGCTCCACTTATTTTTAAATATCCTGCCATACATAATAAAGAATATGTAGAACTTTGTTATGACTATCTAGTTAAATATTATTAGTTTAAGCAGAATTCTTGTACCGCAAAATCACTGTTGTCAAAAACATTTAGAAATGTTAAATCCCATAACTGCTTTCTAAAAATGTAAATTGTTTACACATGATTGTTTAGATTTGCTACAAAAACCCTAAACTGAAAAATAAATTTAAGCAGTCCACCTGAAGAGGCTGGCTCCATGCCTTCTTCGCCAACTCCAACCCTCACCCTCCGGGTCAACCCTGGCTTGCAAAGGCTGGACCCCTGCAACTATTTATGGGAGTTGAACTGTTTAGCTGCCTGGGCCTGGGGTTCTGATAAGTATGGTTGCAACTAGTACCACAGGTTGACCTTATCCTCTTTCTTGGAGTCCTGTTGATCCTTATCCTAATTAAACTGTATTGGAAAACTTGAACATTTTTGGTTTCAACCTCTGTCTGATAGTCTACAAAATGGCATATTCTTGGGTAAATTCTCCAGAAGCCAAGCCCATGTAGAAATGAGGGGTAGATGTAGACAGACAAGTCTTAATGTGTTCCTTATGTTTCTATCTTGTACTTATTTTTATTTTTTTAATGTTTATTTATTTTTGAGAGAGAGAGAGAGAAAGACAGAGTGCAAGTAGGGCGGGCAGAGAGAGAGGGAGACAGAATCCAAAGCATGTCCAGGCCCTAAGCTGTCAGCACAGAGCCTGATACAGGACTCGAACTCACAAACAATGAGTCTCCCCTTTCTCTGCCCTTCTCTTACTCATGCTCTTTCTCTCTCTCTCAAAAATAAAACAAACATTAAAATAGTATTCTCAGGGCGCCTGGGTGGCTCAGTCAGTTAAGTGTCCAACTTCGGCTCAGGTCATGATCTCGCAGTTTGTGGGTTCGAGCCCCATGTCAGGCTCTGTGCTGACAGCTTAGGGCCTGGACATGCTTTGGATTCTGTCTCCCTCTCTCTCTGACCCTCTCCTGCTCATACTGTCTCTCTCCCTCTTAGAAATAAGTAAAACATTTAAAAAATTAAAATAAAAAAGAATATTCTGAACAACATTACTTCTGAAGTTTATTTCATGAAAAAGGAAGTATGAAATAAATTCACAAACATGAAATTTGCTTGTCTTCCTCAAAGTACTGTACATGACAAAATTTTGCAATGACCTATTGCAGACTGATTAAAAGTGACAGCTGTGTATAACTTCAATGTGTAATTTTTCTCTTGGCCAGAATACAGAAGTCTACAAATCTATGTAACAAAGTTTTCTCTTCACACTATTAAAATTAATGAACTTTCATCAAAATGTTTGTATTGTTTATACAAAGTTAGAATTTTATAAGATTTACAAAGAATTTGAAACTGAAACGTCACAATGAAAAATGTGCCAAAAGATACCAATCAACTAAAAGACTAAAATAAAATAATAAATACTGAAGGTCTTATTTTTATTTTAGATTTTTATTTTGGCATAATTTCAGAGTTACAGAAAAGATGCTTATGTTTTACAAAAATTTCCTGTACACCCTTCACCCAGATTTCCCCAAACATTAACATTTTGCCACATTTTTAAATCCTGAGCTGTTTGATAATCAGTTGAAGACATAATGTCTCCTTATTCTTGTATACTTATCTGTGTATATTTACTAAAAGCAGGGGTATTCTTAAATGACCACAGCCCTATTATAAAAATTAGCAAATTAACATTGACACAGAATTACTATTTAATCCACAGACCCTATTCTGCTCTGAGGGACTTGTGTCATTTGGAAAAATTCAAGTTTGCTCTTTTAGTCTTTTTGTTAGATGTTCTACCAGCATTGATGCCATTGTCCCTGTGAGGTCATCAGAAGCATCAGTTTTTTCAGATGCATCTTACTGGGAATGTGTGTGTGTGTGTGTGTTTCATAGACAATGTTAGTAACTTTAATTGTTTTAGTGATCTGAACTAGATGTGGTTTTTATCAATGCCATGAGTTGGAGTGTTCAAGTCAAAACTTTTCTATGGAAAATAAAATTATTTTAAATAATCTATGGAACAAAATTTAACCTACTATTTGCAATTGAATTTATTTTATTTTCATATACTTCAATAATTTCAGCAGTCATAATTTTCATAATAATAAAAAATAAAATCAGAAAATTACCGTTCACTGTATATTGATACAAAATCATGTTACTAATAGTATGCTAACGTAGAAAACTTAATAACTGTTTTTTTAACGTTGTTTCTTTTGTTTTTGTTTTTATTTTGCATCTCAATTCTGAGGCCTTTCAGTTAGACTACCAATCTTTTATTTTACAGTAGAAAACACCTTTTCTATAATTCTCTTCAAAGCATTTTTGACTTCCGGGTTTCTCAGGCTGTATATTAAAGGATTTAGCCTGGGGGGTACCACAATATAGAAAACAGACGCTATTTTGTCAGTATTCAGAGAATGCCTTGTTTTTGGCTGCATATACATGAAGATGATGATACCATAAAATATGGTGATGGAAGTCAGGTGGGAGGCACAAGTAGAAAATGCCTTTTGTCTGCCTTCAGCCGAATTAATCCTCAGAATGGCAAATACAATGAATATGTAGGAGATGAGGATGATAAAAAGAGAGAAAAGGGTATTGAAACCAGCAAGTGTGAACAATATCACTTCTTTGATATCTTTATAATGGGTTTTATGGCAGGCCAGACCAACCAGGGGAATATCATCACAGAAGTGATTTATTATACAGAAAGATAAGTGGAATGTAAGCATTGTCTGTAGGAGTCCCACAGAAAAGCCATACAAATATGTACTAACCACCATTTGAATACAGACCCTTCTGTTCATGAATAACGGTATAGAGTAAAGGGTTGGAAATGGCTGCATACCTATCATTAGTCATGACTGAGAGCATATACACTTCACAAACCACAAATATGATAAAGCAACACAACTGAGTAGCACAAGCAGGTAAGGCTATTCTCTTAACTTCTTGGAGAAAGTTCACCAGGGTGTTAGGGGTGACAGAGGAGGTGTAGCACAAATCAACAAAAGCTGGGTTGCTGAGGAAAAAATACATGGGCGTGTGAAGCAGAGAAATGATATAAATTAGTATAATTAACCCAAGATTACCTATGACGTTAATTAAGTAGATCACTAGAAAGATCCCGAAAAGAAGGGCTTGAAGCTCTGGACTTTGTATGAGTCCCAAGAGGATGAATTTAGTTGCTTCCGAATTATTCCCTTCCACCATGGAATACGTGTAGAAGCATTTCATATTCTAATCTCTGGAACGTCAATGCTGGATAATCATCCACTTCTTGCATTAAGAACTTAACTCATACTTATTTTAAAGTGACCATATTGGAAAGATAATCCTCACTGGTCCTATGGGCCATTCTCAGGTTTCAATACTGCCTAGTTGTGACTTGAACGGATTTGCTCCAGGCAGAAACTCCAACATGCTCAGTGATCTAGGGGATTGTTGAAGAAGAATGTCTTGAAGTAAAATGTGGAATCGCTTATACAATGAAAACCCAGGATTATAGGTATAACAAAAAAATATTTCAATGATAAAAGAGATGGGGGCACATTTCAGAGTAATATATTAAGATTAAATACTAAACATTTCAGCTCAACTGAGAATTAAAACAATCATAATTCTGACTAAACATTATTCTTAGTGTGCTAGCCAATGCAATAAAGAAAGGGGTAAAACTATTACTTATAATGTATATAATGTTGTATCTGTGGAAAGATATATTTGTTACAATTGTGGAAAAGTCTTCTGTTATAAATATAGTGAAAATGATGCTATAATAAAAATGTAACTTCAAATAAATGTGAAAATATAGTTTTTAAGGTTCCATTTTAAATAATAAATTTAAAGCCTAGGGTTTAATATTTAACTTAGCACAAAGCTGGCCTTATATGTTCCTGTTTATCTTTGAGCTCAGTAAATTCATAGTTCCACATTATTTCTTAGTTGAATAAAATTAGGAAAGAAGAAAATTCTTACAAGTTAATTCAAATATGTCATGCATAGTGGGTAACTCATAAACCTACTAAATAAACCTGCGAGAACAGTCTGGACATTTCTTATGTATTACTTGTTTGTTTACTTGTTTGTTTTTAGATGGAGTGTGAGCAGGGGAGGGACGGAGAGAGAGAGAATCCCAAGCAGGCTCTGTACCACCAGTGTAGAGCCCAACTGTGGGGCTGAAACTCACTAACCATGAGACCATGACCTGAGCCAAAATCAAGAGTCAGATGCTTATTTGTATTTTTCCCTAAGAAATTAGCAACTAAGGAGAAAATATTTATACTATGCATCTTTGCTTTTCATGTGGGATTTTGTTAATATAGCCAGAGAATTCTAAACCGGGAATTTTGGAGAGGTGAAGAGTCTGAACTTTCATCCATATTCTGCCCATAACTAGTTATGTAGCAAATTAGAGGCTTTTTCTTTTATTTGAGAATTGGCAAAATCAATAATTCCCTGTGGACCAAAACTTAATTATTCTGAATACATTTTCCATTAAAAAATGAGAGAATGGATATAAATTCTTATAGTTATTTTTATATCTGAAAACTCATTTTAAGTGACAATATTTTGAAAATTTCATTGTACAGTTAACACATATACAGAAGTTACATATTAAAAATAGGTATTCTGATAGTTTTTTAAGTGGAAAAACCAGACCATGAAGATAAGCCTGTTTATATTTATTCAAGTTACTTCCTTAATTTAATGAACACAAAAGCCTGGTTTCTATTGACAATGACTTTCTTCAGAGCATCTTTCACCTCCTTGTTCCTAAGGCTGTAGATTAAGGGGTTCAACATGGGAATGATCACTGTGTAGAAGACTGAGGCCATCTTATCTGTGTCCAGGGAATGGTTTGAGCTTGGCTGTAAGTACATAAAGATAAGGGTTCCATAGAATATGGTGACCGCCAGCATGTGAGAGCCACATGTGGAGAAAGCCTTGCGCCTGCCCTCAGCTGAGTTCATCCTCAAGATGGCAGAAATAATGTACGTGTAGGAGACAAAGACAACCAGAAGGGAAGAAATAAACATGATTCCAGCACAGGCAAAGATCCATAGCTGCTTGGAGCGAGTGTCTGAGCAGGTTAGCCTGAGGAGAGGCATATCATCACAATAGAAATGATTGATGATATTAGAATGACAATAGGAGAGGCGAAAGGTGAGGATGGTATGAAATAGTGCAACCAGGAAGCTATAGCTGTAGGGGACAACCACAAGCTGAATGCAGATTCCTGGGGACATTACAACCATGTAGAGGAGAGGGTTACAAATGGCCACGTATCGATCATAGGCCATGGAAGCCAGTAGCAAGCACTCAGCAGTCATGAAGGCCAGAAAACAGCCTAACTGAGCAGCACATGCATTGAAAGAGATAACATTTTGTTTGTACAAGAAATTCCCAAGCATTTTGGGTGTAATGACAGAAGAGTAACAAAAGTCAACAAAAGCCAGGTTGCTAAGAAAGAAGTACATCGGTGTGTTGAGTCTTAAGTCTGTTCTAATGACTAGGATCAAACCCAGATTACCTATTACTGTGAAAAGGTAGATAAATAAGAAAACCACAAAAAGGGGCATCTTCAACTCTTGACGATCTGTGAGGCCCATGAGAATAAACTCCGTTACTTGGGTGCAGTTTATCTGGGCCATATACCTTTGGTGACTCTGAATGAAGAGAAGAGAATTAGATCCAGTTTAATAAAATTAATTGTAATGTTTAGCTCCCTCCTGCCTCCAGCCCCCTAAGCTGTCAGAACTCAGTTCTCTTAGGTTTTGGGGGTTTTTTATTCTCTTAGGTTTTTATGAAGACTTCATTACATGATGATGACTGACTAAGTCATTGGCCATTGGCTGATTCAAACTCCAGTCCCTCTCCCCAAGTCCCGAGAGGTCAGAGAAGAGAATAAAAGCTCCAATCCTTTAATCACAGCTTAGTCCACCCAGTGACTAGCCCCCACTCTAGGGTGGGGTCCATAAATTACATTACATCATTAACATAACAAGACACCCATTTCACCCTGATGGCTTTGAAGTATTTTCAGGAACTGTGAATGAAGACCAAATATATCTGAGAAATAAATATTTCTTATAAGTCATTATATCACAGTGTTAACAAAAATATGAAGCTAGAATTTCAATCATGGCAATACAATGTACTAGTAATGGTGTCCCTTTTCAAAGCACTCAAACTTTCTTGGCATGTTCACTGAAATTTAAAGCACATGTAATCTTCTTAAGGGATAAATGCAAAATTACCATTGGGACTCATTCAACTTGTTATATCTCATCATTAAAAAAAGAAAATGCACTCAAGTTTTCAGCCCACTTCACATTTTTATAATGAACAATTGCTCTTTGAATGAGAGGTGACTATTGAAAGATAGCATTTTATTGAGATTGAAGCCAAGAAGGATAGTAGAAAGAAGCCTGATAAAACTGGGGGATCTGTATTTGAATTTGGCTTTGTTAATCTCTAGTCACATAAGCTTTAGGATGGCAAAAATTCAGTTTGTTCCTCAGTTTACTAATGTATAAATGATGCTGTTTTATATCTAAAAGGATTGTTAATATTAAAAGAAATTATTTACCCCCAGCCTAGGGCAGATGCAAATGCATTTTAAAATAGAAAATATTATGTTAAAAATTGTTCCCCTGATACATTAAAAGGTAGATGTACCGAGGAGGCAGTGTAATCACTTTGAAAATTCACTGTTACCAGGGTTAACGGTGCTTAAGGGTCAGCCTAAGATACCTCCAGGTCCTGAAACCCAGAGGTTACTTAACAAGAAAAACAGAAAATCCCTTACTATTGAATGCAGATAGCCATAAAATTTTATGTATAATGTGTCTTTTAAATTAAAGACAGAGAAGAGTGTCCTAAAATTTTAGATCCTCAAATACAGTCTCAGCAAAGAATAATTAACAAAAGAGAAATACATAGCCTAGTTATATTTTGTTATGTCAGGAAACAGATGACAGAATACATCAGGAGAAGGTAGATGCTCTTCATAAAGCATAAATACAGAAATCAGAAATACATTTATTAAGTGTGTGTGTGTGTGTGTGTGTGTGTGTGTGTCTACTGCTTTCTATGGGACAAAGACAATCTCTTTGACAATATTAGATCATAGCTGCCAATTACCATGATTGCATGAGTAGGTCATTAAGCTTTTAAAAGCCTAACTAGTGATCCCACAAATATATAAATTCCATTCTGAAGTAATTGAGCAACTATGTGATTGGAAATGTTTTCACATCCCAAGAGGCTGAGTAAGGCTTCACTGTTTGACAGCTGTGAGAAATTCAGTGCGCCAATTCATCTTATCTTGAAGGGAGCATACGTTTATGTATGCAAGTATCTTTAAAGGGATATTATATATGGTCTTTTACTGTCTAACCCATGTTTTTTGTTTTTGTTTTTGAGAGAGAGAAAGGAAGAGAGAGATTGAGTGAGCGAGGTGAGGAGAGAGGCAGAGGAAGAGAGAGAGAAAATCCCAAGCTAAGAGTGGAGCCTGACTTTGGGCTCCATTCCATGATATTGAGATCACGACAGAAGCTGAAATCGAGTCAGACCCTCAACGGACTGAGGCATCCAGGTGCCCCTCACCTATGATATTTTATATTCAAATTCCACTCACATCTCTTCCCTCTGTCCCAGCAAACACACATAGTCCAATTTGAATGCTTTGCGGCTCTCAGTTACAACATGCCTTACGGGCTTCCTTAGTTCCATATGTGCTTTTTTATATGTGCTCCTCTCCACCTGGTGATGGAGAGCTGGAGGGGAAACTCCTATTTATCCTTCAAGCTCTTATCAAAATCCCACCTCTCCTGTAAAGACTTCCCTGATTCCTAATTTCCATGCTGCATTACCCACCAGTTTTCTTTTTTGTGCTCCAGAAACATTTTAAACATAACTCATTTACATATTATCTCACATTTGTGGTAGTCATCTGTTTCTATATTTCTTTTCTTAATAGATTGAGATTCCCTTCACTTTCTAATGTAGTCCCTTCTATATGCTTGGTAGTGGGGTATGAAATACGACTTTATCTAATAATATTTTAATATATATTTCCTTTGCTTATAATTTGTGTTATTTTGTTGTATCAGATATATTAAAGAAATATTGATGACTTGATTTTAACGTGCTCATCTCTCATTATGGGTAAATGACTAGCTTTCACAAAAAAGGGAAGGATGGTTTCAATAGATTATAACCTAGTCAATTAAGAGCCTGACTTTTCCAAATGGTTGAATAGACATTATTTTGGAGATCTCATTTTTAAATTTCAAATTAATATGAAATATGTTTTATATAATGGCACATATATATAACTGAAATAAAATTAGAGGAAGCACTCTTTACCTTTATTTCAAAACATGCCACCTGAAGTCTTTTTATTCTAAAATCAATGCCAGTCTAGTCTACTTCATTTTAAAAATACTCATTTTGATCTTAATTTTAAAGACAGTCTTCAAAACTACCTGGTGAGAGAATATTCCTATTTCTTCTCCAGGTGAGTTTGGATGGCAACAAACAGTAGGGTTTTGTCAGTGACTCTATCCCAAGGGATCTTACATAGACATGTGATGCAAGTATATCATCAGAAGAATTACAGTCCATACCCCATAGGGATCCCAAGGATCAGGTCAATTAACAAGATTCTCTAGTTTAATGGTATTATGGATCTAGAGCTTTTTTTTAAAAAATTTTAAATGTTTATTTCTTTTTGACACAGAGAGAGAGACAGAGCATAAGTGGGCGAGGAACAGAGAGAGAGGGAGACACCGAATCCCAACCAGTCTCCAGGCTCTGAGCTGTCAGCACAGAGCCCCTTGCTGGGGTTCGAACTAATGCATCATGAGATCATGACCTGAGCTGATGCTTAGTCAACTGAGCCACCCAAGTGCCCCAATAGCTCTTTCTTTAGTATGACATTATTTCCCTAATATTCCCTAATTTTTGAAATACTATTATTTCCTTATTACTGTATTGTGTTCATGTTGTTGTTGCCCAGTAATAAGATTTGAATTTACCTTTGAAAGGAAAATAAGAATTATTTTGTGACCCTTCTTACAACATATCTTTCAAAGAACTAATTAGGCAACTCTCTCAAGAACCTATTCCTGAACATTTTAACACATAATAGTTTTTCTTTGGGTTACTGTTTGTAATGTTCATGAAGCATATTGTCTTCTTTTTCAGGCTGTCTTTATGAACTATTACTTCATTTCCTTGATGACTTGATCTAAGGATCACTCACATTCTTTAGTTAGTCCATGTAAGGCCATGTGAGAGTGTGCAGGAAGAACAAATTTTCATTCATTAGGGGAAAACACATCTGCTATGGACTGAATTGTATCCCTCCTTTCCATTCCTACTTTGAAGATCTAACAAAAAATCTTTGGTACTTGGAGATGGGGCCTTTGAAAGGTAATTAGTGTTAGATAAGATCATGAAGGTGGGGCTTTCATGATGGAATTCATGCCCTTGTAAGAAGCTTTACCAGAGTACTTCCTCCTCCCCACTCCCACATGCTATAAAAGAAGAGATTATGCAAACAAGCACTGACATAGTGGCCCCCTACAAGCCAAAAGGAGAGCTTCCACCAGGAATCAAATTGCCCAGAAGATTGATCTTAGACTTTCCAGCCTCTAGAACTATGAAAAATAAATTTCTGATGGGTAAGCCACCCAGTTTATGAATTTTGTTATGGGAGCTTGAGATTGCAAAAGCAATGTCTTTGTGGTGGAAACAAAATAATCCTCTACATTGCAAAAGGTTTCTTTGGCCGGGGGTAGGGGAATTATGAAATTATTTCTTTCTTACCAATATGGCAAACTTTCTGTTGTCTTCTTAGTAATTTAGGGAGACCAGTATTTAATTGAGGATGTGCCAGAAAACCCAGATGTATCTTTTAGAGAGATTGAATAGATAGGAGGTGAAACATACAACTGAAACTATACATGATAACCTTAAAAGATGTAAGTGAGAAGGTAGTAAGGCATTTGGTACAAATGTCTAGGGTCCAAAGCAAGGAGTTTATATCACTAGCAACTATAACTTTGGGCTTCAATATAATAATGATGGTGTTGGAAGGATATCTAACATTGGTTGTGAATGATGCATTAATACATCTGGTTCACTGAAGACAAAAAAGAAGCAATTTCATACAAATACAGCCTGGCATGATCACATTGTGTTAGTGTTAATTAGAACATATGTATAGATATGAATGATGTATGAAATATTAAATAATTATTCTATGAATATATAGTACTTAATTTTGTTTTAAGATGGCAAACATACTTAATACAAATGGCAAAATGCACTATTCTTGTTTATGTCTCTTTATAAATTTCATGACTTGGTCTAGGATATTAGAGCAAAACCTAAGACATCTTCTATTTAAATTCATACATATAATTAAATTAGATTGAATTCAAATTAATGAAGTGTAGTTATTTACCATAATTTGTTAAAACTGTGTTTTTATGTTGCTATTTTGATACTAGTTTTATATGTGTTATCAAAGGCTCTTCCCAGTGAATGTTTCATCTTCCTTTTTTTTGTTTTCTGTAGTTTTTTTTGCATTTTTTCTTATATATTCAAATTCATTGTGGATAGTAAACACTAAGTGATAAACAGAACAAAACAAAAACATTCTTTCCATTTTTAAATCTTTAAGTAGAAGAGTTCAGCTTAGTTGACCAAATCTGGGGGGGGGGGAAATACTGAGTAGGAGACACATCGGGAAACTTCCAGAGTGAAGACTGTGTTCTGCATGTTACTGAGGGTTGGTTACTTGACTCTATGCATTTGCATTATTTGTCACAGATACATAAAACCATGCACCCCAAAGTAAATTTTATATCTAAACAAATAAAAAATTAATGAGGTTTTTGGCAAATACCTGGAAGAAATGCATACTCTGACAAATGTATCCAGCTCTGTTGTAAATTTATGATATAACCACACTGAAATGTGGGATGAACTGACCAAGGCAACTTTGGACACCAGTGTTTTGATTAGGAACTGTGAAGTCATAGACAAAAGGGACTACATATAAACTCTGTATTCGAGTTTACAAATTTGTTTCTTATGGGCATTCTAGTTAACAATTCTGAAATCAGCCTACAGGGATATTGGAGCTGAACAAAGAACTAACTGGTTTTTAAGTGGAAGGATCTAGGTTTCTCACTGTTGAAGTGGACTTTACAGTGAAACATGACCTTAAGTCTGGAATGAATCTTGGAGTACTGGATTAGAGTAGAAGATGTCAGAATGAACTCATGTTTAGCTTCATATATATGCACACAGAGCTCTCTCCAGTCCTCCAGTGGCAAATTTTCTTCAACACTGTGTAGAGTGTTAGGGAGTTTCCTTTTTCTTTTTCTCTCTCCATCCTCATGTGAAAGCTCAGGAGAACTTGAAAGGTTTCATGGCATCTCTCATGAGAAAGTACCATTGGGACTCATTTATCCCATCTTCTTTTTCAATTTGTAATAAGAGTGTTCTGAGACAACTTGGGTTGAGCCCTTTAAAAATAAATATGTTAAGGGGAGCCTGGGTGGCTCAGTCGGTTAAGTATCCAACTTTGGCTCAGGTCATGATCTCACTGTTCATGAGTTCAAGCCCCGCATTGGGCTCTGTGCTAAAGGCTCAGAGCCTGGAGCCTGCTTCAGTTTCTGTCTCTCTCTCTCTGTCCCTCCCCTGCTTGCACTTTCTCTCTCTCAAAAATAAATAAACATTAAAATTTTTTAAAAATAAATGTTAATATAATTATTATGAAACTTCCTCTTGTGGAACAAATCATAACAAATTATGATAATGATGACAATGGGAACCTTGGATCTCCAAATATGTTATTAAAATTAAATTCATTTCAATAGCACATAGGATCAAATTTTAAATCAGACCCACACAGCATGTTCCCAATTTCATATTTCCCCTAGCAGTATTATTGAAAAAAATTATACTTGTGAACATTTGAAAAGGACAACGATTTTCCAAATCATGTTAGTCATTCAGATCTCAAATTTTCCAAGAATCAAAATTTCCTTTTCAATCTTTGATTCTACAGTTACAATGCAATAGAAGCCTTAGTGAACTGCAGGTTCGCACAAGTGCAACTATAGTTAATTACCCTGTTTACGTTGGAGGTACAAGTGGACACGTTTGTTATAAGGAATGGGGGAGCTACAGGCAAGGGTCTGGTGCACTATTGGTGAAGAGACTTCCATCAGCAAAGTCAAAGTCCTACGAAGCCTGTGAGAAAGTGAAAAATCAGAGAATTATAGGCTGCAAGGGACGATAGACTACATTTAGACACATAGTCTAAGTGTGACAGTCAAGGGGCCCCTGGGTGGCTCAGATCAGTTGAGCATCCAACTTTGGCTCAGGTCATGATCTCACGGCTTGTGGGTTCGAGCCCTGCATCGGGCTCTGTGCTGACACCTAGCTCAGAGCCTGGAGCCTGTTTCGGATTCTGTGTCTCCTTCTCTCTCTGATCCTCCCCTGCTCATGCTGTCTCTCTCTCTCAGAAATAAATAAAACATTAAAAGAAATAAAAAATAAATAAGTGAGACACTCAAATGTTGCTGAGTGACCGAAAGGAAGATATCTACAAAATGTGTTAAGAAGAACAACAGGGCCAATCTTAGTGCCTGCTGTCTCATTCAACCAGAGTTGCTGGAATTATTATTATTAAGAATTCATTTGTGATAAGAGGTACTGGGCATACTCAAGTAAAACTCAGCATGCTGAGAAAAGTTAATGAATGCCATACAATTTTAATGTTTCAAGATATATTTATCTTCAGTGGCATTACTTTCTGTTAAATTATACAAATAATGTAATATACAGAAGTTACAATACTATCTTAAATTGAGTTTTCCCAAAAGAAGACACTGTGCCAGTGATTTGTATAAATGTAATTTATTAGGAGTTGCTCCCAAGAACAGTTATTGAGTTGAGTAGGAAATGCGGCAAAGGAAACAGGCCAAGCATGGGTGTATCACCAAAGTCCCATGATGGGAACTTTGATTAGATTCCATGAGAGAGTTTTGGAGACAGAGTAGGTCAAACTTTGGGACTGCTCTAATGAATAGGCAAAAAAGCTTGAGGATTTATCTCCATTGCACATAGCAGTCATTGGCTAAGGGCTATCTTCTGTGGGATGTAAATCCCCAATAACTTCTTGGTCACCTGGCATGTAGGTAAAACATCTTCACAAAGCCTGATATCATTTTCCAACAAAGAGATGTAGGTGCTGGTTCTTGAGAAGGAAAATACTCCATACAAATAAGGTAAAGGGATCACAGAAAGCAGTGGTTATTAAACTGTGGTCCTGGACAAACCTGGTTCAGTTGGTTAAGTATCCAACTTTTGATTTTGGCTCACGTCATGAGCTCACAGTCATGAGATTGAACACCATGTTGGGCTCTGCACTGAGTGTGGAGTCTGCTTAAAATTTTCCCTCCCTCTCCCTCTGCTCACCTCCCCCTTCCTCTCTTATAATAAATAAATAAACATTTAATAAAAGATTTCATTTTTGAAAAAAGTGTAGTCCTGGACAAAGAGCATCAAGACAACTCGGGAACTTGTTGGAAACGCAAATTCTTTGGCTCCATGCTAGAATTACTGAGTCAGAAGCTCTGGGGCTTGACCCAGTGATCTGTGTTTTAACAAGACTTCCAAAATGCGTACTAAAGTTTGAGAACAAACCAAAGATGGTTCACAGACAGAGCCTTGATGCAATCCATTGCAAATACTATTTCACTAAAGAAATAATTTTAAAACAAAAATTATAGTGATATTAAATCCTAAATAACAACTGTCTTCAACTAGGTACGTCTTTTAAAATGGAAGGTCTTTTTGTGTGCTGATCACTTTGACGGATTAGGTATATATGTTTGAGAGCAGAAGATTGAGGGAACTTGGCTACCTTGTATAAATTTGAAAGAATTTTGAGCTGTCTGGCTCAATATGGATTGCTTATATTAAAATTAAAAACAATAGGCTTTAAGACAAGAAAAACTGCCAGAAAGAAAGAGGAGCATTTAATAATGATAAAAGGGAAAAAAAAATCAGTAAATTTATGACTTCATGTATAGCTGACAGATGTACCCCAAAATGTATGAAAAAAAGAGCAGAGAAGAAAGGTAAAAACATAATTTAACTGAGAATTTAATAGCTTTCAATAATTCTGCAAATAACGAGAAAGTTATTGAAGCTATAGAAGACTTGAACAGTAGTATCAACCAACTTGATCCAAATAAAATCTCTACAACAACTGTTTAGGAAAAAGTTTTAAGGGCAGGCTTTCTCAGCCTTGATACTATTACTATTTTGGATTGGATCTTTTTTTTCTTTCTTCTTTTTTTTTTTTCTGTGAGGGACTTTCTTGTGCATTGTAGGTAATGCATTTAGTCAGCATCCTCTGACTTAACCTTCAAGGTACCAATGGTCTTCTTTTATGCCACGTTGTCATGGTCAAAATCAGTGATATTTCCAGACATTGCTAATGAAAATCACTCCCAGTTGAAACCAGTGGTTTATAGTTTCCTCTTGGCATTTAATTTGGAATATATTATTGATGGACTCATAAATATATTATTAAAGCACTTTTATGATCCTAAACTAAGTGTTCAAGGTGTCTTCCCATTTGTCAGTTCTTGGCCAGTACCTAGTTATGTGGCTATCAGATGAGAAACAAACAAACAAACAAACAATAAATCCCCACCTTTTCATATTCATATTCACACACACACATATTTGTTTTTTCATTTGAGAAATAACATGATGTAGATTCTGCTGGTACGTATAATAATTCTACATATAAACTTTAAATTGAAATCAAACTTGTTTATGAAGAATTCAGAGGATGCATTTAATTTACAGTGAATGTTTATTGACCACCAACTAAGATCAAGTCACCCTAGTTGCTTTATTAATCAAGGAAAAAATCAGGTCATGAAGGAAAGTCCACTTTTGTTTATTCAACTCTTTTTTTTTAAACTTCATAAACATAAGTTCTGGTTTCCACTGACAATGACCTTTTTCAAGGCATCTTTCACGTCCTTATTCCTGAGGCTATAGATCAAAGGGTTCAACATGGGAATGATCACTGTGTAGAAAACTGAGGCCATCTTATCTGTGTCAAGGGAATGGTTTGAGCTTGGCTGTAAGTACATAAAGATAAGAGTCCCATAGAATATGGTGACCGCCAGCATGTGAGAGCTACATGTCGAGAAGACTTTGCGTCTTCCCTCAGTTGAGCGCATCCTCAGGATGGCAGAAATAATGTACGTGTAGGAGACAAAGACAATCAAAACAGAGGAAATGAACGTGATCCCAGCACAGGCAAAGATCCATAGCTGCTTGGAGCGAGTGTCTGAGCAGGTTAGCCTGAGGAGAGGCATATCATCACAATAGAAATGATTGATGATATTGGAATGGCAGTAGGAGAGGCGAAAGGTGAAGGTGGTATGAAATAGTGCCATCAGGAAGCTATAACTGTAGGGGACAACCACAAGCTGAATGCAGATTCCTGGGGACATTACAACCATGTAGAGGAGAGGGTTACAAATGGCCACGTATCGATCATAGGCCATGGAAGCCAGTAGCAAGCACTCAGACACCATGAAAGTGAGGAAACAGCCTAACTGAGCAGCACAAGCATTGAAAGAGATAACATTTTGTTTGTACAAGAAATTCCCAAGCATTTTGGGTGTAATGACAGAAGAGTAACAAAAGTCAACAAAAGCCAGGTTGCTAAGAAAGAAGTACATCGGTGTGTGGAGTCTTGAGTCTGTTCTAATGACTAGGATCAAGCCGAGGTTACCAACTACTGTGAAGAGGTAGATAGATAAGAAAACCACAAAGAAGGGCATCTTTAATTCCTTTTGATCTGTGAGGCCCACAAGAATAAACTCCTTAACTTGGGTGCAATTTATCTGAGCCATATCTTTCCAAGGCATCTGCATAGGAAAGCAGAGAAAAGAGTTAAATTCAAGTTGCTGTTCCTATGAGTAGTATTTTACACTTGACTGTCTTGTAAAGAAGTTTAGTTGCTAAGACAGTGATTGTTAGCATATTGTGATTATGGGAATCAAATGGAAAATGGAAAGAGTTATGTGTGGGAAAGGCAGATATCTCTTTTCTCAAATCCGTTGTCTACAGAAAGATGGGACCCATGGAATAGTTCACATTGTCCTGGTTTCTATTCAAAGGTCTTGTGAGTTAAGCTATTTAAAACTATATTGTGACTTGTGAAAATACTTAAATCTTTGTTTTTATTGAAAAACATGTTAACATAATAACATAAAGGAAAATATATCTTCAGTGGTATCACCCTGATGAGTCTGTCATTGTACCTGTGCAGACACAAATCCACATTGTCCCAAAGCTGACAGAAACATATTTTCTATTTTCTGTTTAATTTTTAAATTTGTCACTCAGAATCCCTTCTAGGTGGCAGACTAATCTTCATAGTTATGTTAAATATTCAAATACTAAAAATGGGTAGATAGGGAAGGTACAATGAGATGTTTATTGGTCTCCTTTGATCTTGCTAAACCTTTATGTCAAAATCATATTTTTATGCCCACTTTACAGACAAGAAAGGGGAAATTGAAATAGTAACACCTGAAACAAAATCAAATGACTGGGCTGAGTATAGGTAGTTTGGTTTTACACTCATAAGTTTTTGACTCAAGAGACCATTTCTCATCACTATTTTCAAATTTTGCTTTCTAGCTACTGCACGCACATTGTTATCTCTGAAACATGAACCTATGCGGCCCAAGGGAATGAACACTGACAAACTTTATGATGTATTACAAAGGAGAATAAATTGATATTTGCTTTCCAGGAGATTTGGAAATTTATGTCTCTTTATAAATCATTTTATGTTTCTTTCATTTTTTTACCTTTTATTAAGGAAACATAGATTTAAATTATGTTTTTGTATTAATTCTCATTTTCTTACTTAAGGTTGGATATTTATTTTTCTTATTCATTTTGACTGACTTTCCTAATTGAACTGTTGAACATCTAAATATTTAATTTATGTAAATGTATTTTAGGAAAGCGTAAAAATTATAGAACTGTGTTCTTACTATTAATGTTAATGTTAAATGTCATCTCTCTCCTCCTCCTCCTTTTCTTTTTTCTTTTACTCTCCCTCTCTCCCTGGCTGTCTCTCTCCCTCTCTCTCTCTCCCTCTTTCTCTCTCCTTCTATTTCTCTGTCTTATCTTTATACCTGAGAAATGCAAACAAATCTTTCTTGGATAAGCTCATACAAACTGCTTTATACACTCTGGAAATTAAACTGGGAATAAATATACAAAACAATTAAAACTTATGTTTCTTCAAACTTGTTTCAGAATTTACTACTAGCTGTTTTGTAGCTCTTACAACTATTATTAACTTTATCAAAAATGAATTTTAGTTATTTTTGTTTTGTTTCAATCAGTATGTTTATTGAGAAACACTGTGTGGTAAGAAACACTTGCAAGGATTACTTTTTGATTTTAATTTTATCCTAAATAAATTGTACATTTCTTCCTAAAACTTTAATATTAATGGAGTTTTAATGTCTATTATAGCAGCAGGGAAAATGAGGTAAATAAGAATTAGCAATATATTGATTCCAAATATCTAATTTGCACATTAAAATTGAAAGCCATTCTGAAACAAAATGTTTTTTAAAAGAAGAAAGGAAAGAGAAAAGGGGAAATAATGGGGTGCCTGGAGGCTTAGTCAAATGAACTTCCAATTCTTTATTTTGGCTCAAGTCAGGATCCCAGTGTTGTAGACTGAGCTTGGAATTGGGCTCTATCCTCAGCGCTTAAGATTCCCTTCTCTTCCCAAACTCTAAAAAGGGGGGGGGGCATAACATAAAATTTTATTTATTGGTCTGCTCAAAGGCACTTCTGTAGGCTACTCGTTTTCAGATTCAACCTTTTGTGCTACAAACCACAGAAATAAATACTTATTACCCAATGGCAATGAAACTAATAAATATATCCAGAAAAATACTCTCATTACCCAGCATGCATTTACCTTGCACGTTCTTTTATGTTCAAATAGAATCTGTTCTATTCTAATTAATTGAAATACTATGGTTAAGATTCTAAAAATTGAATCATGGTCTTCTTACTCGTAGATACAAACAGTTCCAAAAGCTACACTGTAGCATGACACACACCATCACCAAATTCACTAACCTGAGTAGAGGAGCAACTTACTTATAAATGGATCTAAGTAACACCTTCTGCCCTGGTCTATAAGCAAGAATGTGCACATTCTATTCTTGTTGTGATTATGTCCAACCATTACTTCCTTAGGAGCCTGTCAATTCACCTATTTACTCTTTCAACAATATATATTGAGAACCATTAATTTCCAAGCACTACTGTCTGAAAACAGAGCAGCTAAACAACAGGCAGTAGACTAGACTGGGAAGAAAGCTTTACCTCAATTTCCTTTATTTTTCTGGCCTCGTTTCTTCTCAATTGTTTTGTTCCACTTCAAAACACGAAACTCTGATATTTGTACATATAAACCACTTTACTTTGTATTAAAAGTGAAGCATGAATTATATTTAAGAGTGTATGTAACCTTTTACAATCTCATCCCTTAATATTTTTATCCCAAGTTCATTCAATTCTCTACCATCAGGAGACATCCTTTGGTCCAATTAATCAAACTGGTCTCCTACTGTCACTTGTCAATTACAACATGTCCTTGCTTTCTTCACTACTTTGATCTTGCAGTTCCTAGCACAGTAAAACCTTGGTTTGCAAGCATTATTCATTTCAGAAACATGCTTGTAATCCAAAACACTTGTTTATCAAAGTGAATTTCCCCATAAGAAATAATGGAAACTCAGATGATTCATTGTAAAACCCCAAATATTCATATAAGAAATGAATTACAATACTGTAATATACTGCAAAATAATAAAGAAAATACAAAATATGAAGACAAACAATTAACCTGCACTTACCTTTGAAAATATTCATGGTTGATGTGAAGGAGATGAGAGGAGGTTTATTGTGTAGGACAACTTTCACTATCACTAACAGAACCACTGCAATCTTATTGGCTCAATGGAATCTTTTTATTTTTTTATTTTTTTTTGCAACTTTAACAAAGAACTTATCCAATGATCTAGAATGAAGCAAAGCATTACTCTTGTATGGAAAAGCAAAGCACCGTCCATAGGTGCTTTAAAATGACAAAAAATACACTAGTGCCAGTTATGGGCTCCAGCCAGCATTCTGAAAAATCACTGATTTCTCCTGACCATCAAGGCCTGAGACTGAGCATCTGAGCATGGGAGATGATCACCTGCAGTGAGAGAGCGAGAGAGAGATAGAAAAACCTTTGGTTCATTTGTGGTCATGTGCCATACAGCATCACATACTACTTGCATTGCAAGACATCACTCATTTACCAAGTTAAAATTATTAGAAATGTTTGCTTATCTTGTGGAACACTCACAGAACAAGTCACTTGCAATCCAAGGTTTTACTGTACTCTTCTTTACAAGAAAAATGGATGATGAAAGGAAAATTCATTTATCCTTAATGCCTGCTGAAACATCATCCATTCCATGAAGAGCTGCTTCCCATATTAACATATTTCATATTTTTTTCTAGAATCAATTGAGACATCATTCATTCATTTATAGTTCTTGCCACATGTATAACAACCATCTGTATCCATACCTCTTCCCTTGTTAGATGTTAGTTAGACATTTTAAGATCAAGAGCCATGCTGGTTTTTTGTCATTTCCTAATGCAATTTCTTCTAAATGTCAGATAATAAAGAATTAAATATTAGCATTGGGTTAACTATTTTGAGATTAATATCATAATAATTATATTTGAATATTTCTTTCCCTTATTCTTATTCTATAGTCATTGCTTTGGAAAATATTTCTAAAGAAACACTGGTGACCTTTGTCCAATATACTCTGCACTAATCCTCTTAGTGAATTCTAGAGTGAATTCTCTAGCTACAATAAATGCAAAAACACAATTTTGGCATAGATTATAATCTGGTAAATCATGGGCCTGAGTTTTCCAAAGTTCCTCATAGATTCTAAACTGGAAATTTTAATTTCTTTAATCTGAAAAGAAATTATATATGAAATAAAATACACATAAAATATATATAATCTAAAAAGAAAACCATGTATGTATAAATATATTTTTAAATCTAAAAAGAAACACACACAAGTTATATATATGTAACTAATGTAAAATTAGAGAAAACTTTATTATTTTCGTTTTACAAAATGCACTAGTCCCTCATGTCATATACTCTATTTAATTAAAACTTTTTAAAACATTTACTTATTTGAGAGAGAAAGAGTCTGAATGGGGTAGGGGCAGAAAGAGACGGAGACACAGAATCTGAACCAGGCTCCAGGCTCCTAGCTGTCAGCACAGAGCCCAATGCTGAGCTTGAACTCAAGGACCATGAGATCATGATCTGCACCGAGGTCGGATGCTTAATCGACTGAGCCACCCAGGGGCCCCTACTCAATTTATTTTTAAAATTTTTATCTTGAGCTGCTATCGGGATATTGTCACATGTCTATAAGTCAAAGAGCACCATTTTGAAATATATTCTTTTTACCTACCCAGGTGGAAGGTGCTCCTATTTCTCCTCATAATGGGTATGAATAGCAGCTGACTGCGTGTATTTATCAGTGTCTTTGTCCCAAAAGACCTTGCCTCAGAGCAGGATGTAAGCGAGATTATCGAAAAATTACAGTCCCTGCTCAGTTGGTATCTCAAGGCAGCTTTGAAGATTTATTGATGTGACTGCCTGTTTTTGAAGAATTGCATATCTATATCTCTGCCTTTAGTATAATATTATTGTTCTAAGTTTCCCCTAACTCTTAAATTATTATGATTAGTTAATTAAAATAATATTTTTGTGGTAGTAGATTATTAGTGTCAATCTTTGAAAATCATTTTAAAGGGGAGGTATGAATTACCTTTTAAAAATTCCCATAACTTCCTATGAAATGAGTATGTAATTCTTCTAAGGACCTACCCCTTAATACTGTATGCACAGGACATTTAGTAAAAGCTCTGAGCTTTAGTTTCCATCTTAGTCACTTTGACCAAGACAATTAATAAGAAATTTGTTGTCAATTTAGTATGTGGGGAAAGAATTTTGGATGTGTGAGTTTTATATACTGGTTATGAATTAAAATTTGCACCTTAGTTTTCTTTGAGCAAATATTTTACACAGAGTTGCAATATAATGAAGACAGGGATGGAATCTTTTTTTTTTGTGAGTAATGTTTATTCATTTATTTTTATTTTTATTTTTTTATGGTTTATTTATTTCTAGGGGAGAGAGAGAGAGAGACAGCGAGAGCAGGGGAGGGTCAGAAAGAGAGGGAGTCACAGACTGAAACAAGCTCCAGGCTCCGGGCTGGCAGTCAGCACAGAACCCGACGTGGGGCTCGAACCCACGAACCGCGAGATCATGACCTAAGCGAAAGTCGGACGCTTAACCGACTAAGCCACCCAGGGGCCCCAATGTTTATTCATTTTTGAGAGAAAAAAAGACAGAGCATGAGTTGGGGAGGGACAGATTGAGAGAGGGAGACACAGAATCCAAGGCAGCTTCCAGGCTCTGAGTTGTCAGCACAGAGCCCAGCATGGGGATTTAACCCACGAACTACAAGATCATGACCTGATCCAAAGTCTGATGCTTAACCTACTGAGCCACCCAAGCACCCCAAGAAAAAGATGGAATCTTACATTTCTTTTCCATGATGTATTAAAAGGACACTTTGAAGGATAAAATATAGCAAATCCTTAAAAATCATGTCCTACTTACATTGTATTAAAGATGATCATGCTAGGGAAAGATCCAGTTAGGGATCGAGATAGGAAATTGTATATGTTTGAACTCTGTGTTCCATATATTAAATAATTATTTGAATATATAGTGACTTTTTTTCCTCCTCCCGAATTGGGGAACACATCTGGCACAATTGGATAAATACTGCATCTCTGCTTGTGTCTTGTTATAAAATGGCATGACTTGGGGTTTGGTATTGAGATATTTGTCCATTATGTACAGTACAACACTTAAAACAAAAACAAACAAAATTCTGAGGACCACAGTAGTGATTCTGAACAAGGCATTCAAAGCTAAATGTAATTAAAATATTATATTTTACTAATGAATCAAAAATACTTATTTACTTTTTTAAATGTTTATTTTTGAAAGAGAGAGAGACAGAATGTGAGTGGGGTAGGGGCAGAGAGAGAGAGAGGGAGAAACAGAATCCTAAGCAGGCTCCAGGCTCTGAGCTGTCAGCACAGAGCCTGACACGGGGCTTGAACTCACAAGCTGTGACATCATGACTTGAGCTGAAGTCGGACACTTAACCAACTGAGCCACCCAGGTGCCCCTGATTGAAATTATTTTAACGCAATGAATATAATTAATATAACTTTCCAGTGAAAGACCCAGAGTACAGTCATTGATATTTTCATGTTGATTCATAAATGTACTGGATTCTGTAAGATTTTCCCTTTTCTCTACTCTAAATATCAGTCTTCTTTATTGTGTGTAATATATGTGCTGTATTGTTATATAATTAGACATCCCAGGATCTCCCTCTCCCCCTTTCTCTCTCAAAACTAAATAAATAGTAAAAAAGAGGGGGGGGGCACCTGGGTGGCTCAGTCGGGTAAGCGTCCGACTTTGCCTCAGGCCATGATGTCAAGGTTCGAGGGTTCGAGCCCCACGTCGGGTTCTGTGCTGACAGCTAGCTCAGAGCCTGGAGCCTGGCTTCGGATTCTGTGTCTCCCTCTCTCTCTGTCCCCCCCCCCAATCATGCTCTCTATCTCTCTCAAAAATAAACAAAACACNATTGCGGGGTCATAGAGGAGTTCTATTGTTAGTTTCCTGAGGAACCTCCGCACTGTTTTCCAGAGGGGCTTCACCAGTTTGCATTCCCACCAACAGTGTAGGAGGGTGCCCATTTCTCCACATCCTCGCCAGCATCTAGAGTTCTATGATTTGCTTATTTTAGCCACTCTGACTAAGAAGTTTTATTTTAAATATGTTTTTCAGTTTAACTTTACTAAATTGCCTGTGAAGAGGCTATTAGCTATCTGGATTATAGTTTTCCAAGATACAGTGATCCACTATACCTCAACATACTCAGGCACAAAGCAAAAAACAAAAAAACAAAAAAACAAAAAACAAAACAAAACAAAGGATAAGAAAGATCAATTTACTTCTCTTGGCCATATTTTATTACTTTGTTCAAGTTTATTTAATTTTTTAAACTTCTATCTCTCCCGATTCCTGGAAATATTTCTTTCAAAATTGGGTATGAATTTAATGAATAATTCTTGTTTCTGTATCAACCTCATATTTCCAAAAACGCCAGTTTACTTTTTAATTCAACGCTTTCCAAATCCTAGCTCCTTTTACTTCCCAAGATTAATTGCAAATTTACAAGTCAGCCACCTAATGTTTGCTTTCTCAGACATATGGTAACCTATCTTAACCATCTCTTCATTTACCTATAGAGCTCTAAAAATTACATTAATTTAAAAGAGTAGCATGAATTTGTTAGAAATCTCTGTAAAGCAGCCTTCACGTCCTTATTCCGCAAGCTGTAGATCATGGGATTCAACATAGGGATCACCAGTGTATAAAACACGGAAGCAATTTTATCGGTATCCAATGAGTAGTTAGTTTGAGGCTGCAAATACATGAAGAGAAGGGTCCCATAGAACACCGTGACAGCCATCATATGTGAAGCACATGTGGAAAAGGCTTTTTTCCTTCCTTCTGATGAACGCATCCTTAGAATGGACAAAACAATGTTGAAATAAGATACTACAACTATAATCAAGGATAAGACCAAATTTGTAGCTGCGGATATAAATACTATTGTCTCTGGAAGGTAAGTATCAGAGCAGGACAATGTTAACAGAGGGACAATATCACAGAAGAAATGATTGATTACATTGGAAGAGCAATAAGACAGAGAAAAGATACAATATGAAACCACAATCCCTGTGGAAAAGCCATAGAGGTATGTGAGGGATACCAGCAGAAGGCAGATCTGTGGAGACACCACCACCATGTAGAGCAGGGGGTTACAAATGGCCACGTAGCGGTCATAAGCCATCACAGCTAACGTGAGCACCTCGGCCACAATGAAAAACAAGAACCCTCCCAGCTGTGTGGCACATTCATAGTAAGAGGTGGTTTTCTTCTTTACTAAAAAATTGATCAGCATTTTCGGGGCAATGACAGTAGAATCGCCAAGATTGATGATAGCCAAATGGCGCAGGAAGAAGTACATGGGGGTTTGAAGCTGAGAGTCAACACTGGTGAGGGTGATGATGCCCAAGTTCCCGGCCACGGTCAGCCCGTAGATCAGCAGGAAAACAAAGAAGAGTGGAATCTGGAGCTCTGGGAGGTCTGAGACTCCTGTGAGAATAAAATCAGTGACCTGGGTGAAATTTCCAGGAGCCATATAAGGGTTTGGAAACTCATCTGTTTGGAGAAGAAAAGGAGAAGAGGGTACAAACTTTAAAGATTCATTTTTAGGATGTTCATTAGACAGTAAGGGTAATTCCTTAGGTGAGATTTCCTGGAATCATTTGTTAATCTAACCCAGTTATTAAAATCGAGGGGGTAGGAGGAGTAAATAAACTGCAATCATTTGGAGGAGAGAAAAAGCAAGTATAGTAAATTAAACAGATGGCCCAGCATCATTCATTATTTGAGGATTTAATTCCTCACAATCTTATTCAATTATGATTATCTTATTAGCTTGTCAAGATTTGAAGCTGTGATTCCTATCTTATATATCTCTTTAGTGTGAAAAAGCCTTGAGAAATTATATGCCTTTAAATAATCTGGTTTCTCCTTGTCATTTCCTAATCTGGGACTTGTTGCTTTATCTGAAGATTTTATTATTCTGGCCACTATTCTGTCACATTTTCTTTATCCTATCTTTCTATAACTTCTATTTGATGGACATTGAATTTGCAATTTTTACCATCCATGTGTTAACTGTTTTTTCTCTTCCATTTTATTAACCCAGGCAAAAATACCAGGATATATTTTTTAAGTGTGTTTGTTTTTTTGTTTATTTATTTATTTATTTGAGAAAGAGAGAGAGAGTGCATGCACAAGCAGGGGAGGGGCAAAAGGAGAGGGAGAGAGAATCCCAAGCAGGCTCCACTCTGTCTTCCCAGAGTTCAAAGCAGGGCTCAACTCATGAACTGTGAGATCATGACCTGAGCCAAAATCAAGAGTTGGATGCTTCACCAACTAAGCCACCCAGGTGCCCTGGAAATACGTCTTTCATTTTTTTAGATGACTGATTTTCTCTTCAGCTTTCAGAAGATAAGATCTGTAGGGGCGCCTGGGTGGATTAGTCGGTTAAGCGTCCACCTTTGGCTTAGGTCATGACCTCGCGGTTGTGGGTTTGAGCCCCGCGTCAGGCTCTGTGCTGACTGCCAGTTCAGAGCCTGGAGCCTGTTTCAGAGTCTGTGACTCCCTCTCTCTCTGACCCTCCCCTGCTCACGCTGTCTCTCTCGCTCTCTCTCTCTCCTAGAAATAAATAAAATATTTAAAAAAAAAAGATCTGTAAAAACTACAAATATTTGTAAAACTACCCATTATGCTTTATTGGATACTATTTCCTTTTCCTTTACTCTTATAACTTTTCCCTCTTGCCTCACAAGTTATAAAGTTACATTATGTTTATGTTTAAGAGTATTTTTAATTTACAGAATATTAGAACATTATTTTTTAAATGTGTAATATATCTGGCCTTCGTTTTTAGGTGATCTTTCTCTTGACCTATTTTCCTAGTTTTCTTATATTTCACTACTGCAATGATGATAAACATCCTTACATTATAGACCCTTTATGATAATTTATTTGCATATATTTGCCAAAAGATGAGCATGCTATTATAATATGACTCAATATTTTCCTAAAGTTGTTTATTTCAAGGATGGTCATCTGTTCCTAACTAAGCCAATTAGAATCCCTTCCCAATTACAACTGATAGCTCCAGTGGTGGGCACCTGTCCAAATGAGTACTATATGGACCTTGAACTCATGGCTGAGATCATGACCTGAGCCGAAGTCAGTCAACCAACTGACCCACCTAGGTGCCCCTAACCATCTTCTTATTTATTTATTTACCAAGTATTTGTTGATTTTCTACTTGTGCAAGAGAATGTTTAACATCCAGATAAATTACTGTCCCTCAACTCATGAGCCTTCTATTCCAATAATAAAGAAGACACAAAAGGCTGATAATGGAACTTATAAATGAGATAATTGCAGGTTATAATAAGCACAATAAGTAAATTGAATGAAAAAATACATTAGGATTATCTGGGATAATGATATTACATAGAATATTAGGAGGAAGCCTTTCTGAGATGGTAGCATTTGAACTGGAACCTAAAGCATTGGACAGAGCCAATTAATTCATAATCACAGGAAGAACATTCCAGGATTTCAGGCAAGCATGTATTTCTTAAAGATACTGCTCAGGAATAGAAAAGAACTTAGTTTTACTTTGTTTGTTTTTAATTTTTTAAAGTATATTTAGAAGAGAGGTTGAGAGAGCGTGAGTCAGGGAGAGGGACAGATGGAGAGAGAATCCCAAGCAGGTTCTGTGCTAAGCGTGGAGCCCATGTGGGGCTTGAACTGATGCCCCTGGAGTCATGATCTGAGCTAAAACCAAGAGTCAGATGCTCAAAAGACTGAGCCACCCAAGTGCCCTAGTTTTTTGTTCATTTTTAAAAGGGAACTTGGGGGGTACCTGGGTAGCTCACTTAGTTAAGTGTCTGATTTAGGCTCTGGTCATGATCTCATGGTTCGCTAGTACGAGCGCCCTTTTGGGCTTTGTGCTGACAGATCGGAGTCTCTCTCTCTGCCCCTTCCCTGCTCATGGTCTCTCTCTCTCTCTCTCTCTCTCTCTCCTCTCAAAAATAAATGAACATTTAAAAAATAAAAATAAAATATAAAAGTGAACTTGCGCACCTGGGTGCCACAGTATGTTAAGTGTCCAATTCTTGACTTCAGCTCAGGTCATGATCATGCACTGCATGGGGCTCTGAGCTGACAGCACAGAGTCTACTTGGGATTCTCTCTCCCTCTCACCTCTCCCCCTCAATAAATAAATAAATATTTAAGAAATGAAAAGAAAAGAAGGCTTAAGGTAGGTGAATAATATGATCAACTTTAAATTTTAAAATGAGAAATCCTACTGACATGAAGATAACAGGTTATAGGATCGGAAAGGGATACACAATAATAGAAATTTAGAAAAAGATTCAAACAGTTGTTGTAAGGCTCCTGGGGACAATACTTTTGACTTGGATTCAAGTGGAGAAGCTAGAGGTAGAGGGAACGAGATACATTTAACAGCTGGAAGCAGAAACGAGATGGTATCTTCAACATATTCATATTACATATTCAACATATTTATATAGCAATAATTCATATTATATGAGAGAGATCTGAGAGAATAACAGATGGGGCCAGATCAAGAAAGACTTTGTGATTTTTAAAATATTTTTTTGCTATTGGATCAATAGCCATGCCATTTTTGAATATTAAGGAATGTGGTTTAACATGGAAAGATTACAGTGGTATTTTGAACATAGTAAGCTTTAGATACTTATGAGACATTTAAACAATAATTTATGGAAGTCTAGAGCAGAGTAGCATGGTTGGTCTTATAGATACTTAAGATAGCATTTTTTCATCTAATTAAAAAATTTTTTAAAAAAATTATAACAAACAAAACTCTGATTTCTAATGTGTTCCTCAATTTTCATTCATCCTTTTCCACTCAGGGACAGCCTTTTGTTTTGAGATTCTAGCTTTCCTTTTATCCCCAAACACTATGCTACGGGATATTGCTTCTGTGTACCCACCTTCATGCCTCCTTCTGACCTTGTCTTCTCTGTTTACAACTTTTAATCGTTTGTTCACAGATTTCTGGCTCTCCATTGTCTCCCTTGGAAAACACATCAACTCTAAGCAAAATAGAATGTTTCTAAATTATACCAACTCTTCTATTTCTGCTGGAATCTGATGGGTGGCTGGTTATATGCTTTACACTAAAGAGCAATAATATACTTTAAAAAGCAACCATTTTGGGGCACCTGGGTGGCTTAGTCAGTTAAGCGTCTTACTTCAGCTCAGGTCATGATATCATGGTTCATGGGTTTGAGGCCTGCATTGGGCTCTGTGCTCACAGCTGGCTCAGAGCCTGTAGCCTGTTTCAGATTCTGTGTCTCCCTCTCTCTCTGACCTTCCCCTGTTCACGCTGTGTCTCTCAGAAATAAATAAAACATTTTAAAACATTTTTTAAAATTAAAAAAAATAAAAAGCAACCATTTTAAATGACAAGCATCCTAGTCATCCTCCAATGTTTTGTATTATTGGCCAATTTCTATAAATACTTACCCATCCTAAGCATTCTCCTCTTCTACTTCCTTAGGTCAAGCTTTCATAATTACTGGCATTGACTATTGCATCCTTCTTGTTTTCCATATCATAATTCTCTCAGGTTAGCTGGTAGAAAAAATGGCAGGCATTAAAGCTTTTTGAGTAATTAAGGTATGTAACCTGAGCTTTAAAAAAATAATAATTGAAAGATGCTTTAACTTCATTTCCAGTGCGTTCCGTAACCAGGGCCATACCAACTTTCTGGACACACTATCCTATCAGACACACTGTGAACATAATTTTCATCTCTGGCTGTCTGTGTCCTCTGGTTGAGTCTCCTGAGATACCCCCATTCTTTGTGTATGAGATGTGACATGTTATCTGAAGGAAGTTTGTTCATCTTTTGTATCAGGGGGCCCCATGTGATCAGAAAGTAGAAATGAAAGTAGTGTGAAATGAAGCTAACAAGCGTGAATTTTGCAGTATTTAAGAATGTCATTTCTGATCATACTCTACACATTTTCAATCTTCCTTTGAATACTAATGAGTAACACGGAGGGTAAAAAGTGAGTTGTTATTTGGTTAATGCCAATGTTTTATGGCTAGCAAGTAATAATAGTAACCTTAAAGAGTATTATGGAAATAATTTCCATGTACTTAGAATCTTCTTTTACTGTAAAATTATGAGGCTGAATATTTTAAGAAGTAAATTTATTTTTGAACGTCTTTTTTTTTGGGTCATGTGAACTAAGGGCAACCCTGCAAGTGAACATTTTCTTCCTTGTTATAGAGGTTTTGTCCTATAAAACCAGGGATCTTGGAGTTTGTAGCTTACTAAAGTCTCACTTCTACTTATGCAGTGTCTCTCAAATAGAAATTTTTCTTTATGAGTGAGATATTGTCAACTAAAATATTGGCAGATTTATTTTACTATAAGATAGTATATCTGTATATTACCATATTCAATGGAAATTTTCTCCAGAAAATTTGTGATTTATATTCTCAAAAAGGAACACCATTTGGAATTGTTTTCTCACAGATTGTCAGGTGAAACATGCGGTTTTCATTTTAGCTAATACTGAATAAATAAAACTATAATATAAATAAAATCAATGAGCAAAACTCATTGTTTCAGTAATGATATAATTTATTTAAGTACATAAGACATAACAACTCCAATCCTGATTTGGAAACATAAATAGCTGGATGATATTTAACAACATGTATTCTCCCAAAGGCTACAAATCCTGGAAACCGGTTCCTTTAAGTATTTAAAATTGTTTTAAGGTTTTATTTATTTCTGAGAGAGAGAGGCAATGTGAACAGGGGATGGTCAGAGAGAGGGAGAGACAAAGAATCTGAAACAGGCTCCAGGCTCTGAGCTAGCTGTCAGCACAAAGCCCGACGTGGGGCTTGAACCCACAAATCATGAGATCATGACCTGAGCTGAAGTCCGATGCTTAACCAATGGAGCCACCCAGGGGCCCCCAGATTCCTTTAAGTATTACCTTATTGGATTTTTCATAGTGTTAAGTGCCTTCCAAAATGAAAGAGAAGCAGCTCAGTTTGAGGTATAGTTTTGCATCTTTCAAAAGCCATTATACAAAAATAAGATAAATATTTTCTACCCACCTCTAATGGAGACTGCTTCAGGCTCTTATGACAGTCTCCAAGTGGGGTCCAATAAAATACCTAACTCTGAAGCACAGGTGATTGTAGAATCCACAAATTGCCTTTCATATCCTTGGGAAGAAGCCATGCGGGAATGACGCATTAACAAGATCTCCTCATGGGAATTCAACCAGACATCTCTTGAGTGTTATTAGTGGCACTATGAACCTATATTAATGAAGTGAGTTCAGCTCCCTGACATTTAAGGGGCACAGTGATTAAAGAATATGTGTCAAAGTAACTGATTTGCACTCAGAGATTCATTATTGCAAATATGCAATATTAAAGAGGTAGAAACCAATGGCCCAGCAGTAAAGTTAGAACAAACTTTATCTATAAATAGTATATTTATTATGCCACTTTTTCTTTTTTCCCTTCACTTTTGCTTTAAATAATACAATTAATCATTATTTCTGGGAATGGGGTGAAGTAGATGTTAAAAGGAGAATGAGTCCTCTAAAAACATCCCTCAGGCAGTAAGATTATCATTTTATCTTTTCTTAACCCACTGAGCCACCCAGGCGCCCCCTCATTTTATCTTTTCTTGATTGCATTTCCAGTGAGGAAAGGTAGAACATAACTGCTAGGGACGAGTCAAACACAGTATTTAAAAAGGAAGCCTCTTGGTCATATCCATAAATTTCCTGTCACCTATATAAATGTTTTAAACAGTGAATATTATATATGTAATATCATAGATGTAATAATTATACATACATATTCATACATTCAATGACTAATAGGATTATGTAGAAAGGAAACTGTCCTGTAAAAACCAGATTCACATTAAATACATCAGGAAGGTTACCTGCTGGTAGTGGTAGAGGTAACTGAATAAGGAAATAAAGGTGAAAGATGTAGTTTGCTATGGCTGCCCAACAAAATACCACAGACTTGGTGTCTTAACCAACAGGAATATACCGTCTCAGTTGTGGAGCCTACATGACCAAGATCACATGCTTGACAGATTTGGTTTCTTCTGAGGAGTCTCTTGGCTTTTAAATGGCCACCTCCTTGCTCTGTCTTCACATGGTCGCTGTTGGTTCTAGGTACATGGCTAGTGTCTCTCTGGGTGTCCTACTCTCCTCTTCTTATAAGGACACTAGTCCTTATAAGTCATTTTTAAGATTCCATTTTTAACTAAATTGCCTCTTTAAAGATTCTACCTCCAAATACAGTCACATTGTGAAATATTGAGGGGTAAGGCTTCAACATATGATTTTGGTATAACACAATTCAGCTCATAACAAATTGGAATGAAAACTAAACTAAGAAAAAAGAGGGCCCAGGGATGATAAAGTGTCATGTACTAAAGAATATAATCATTCTAAACATCTTGCCTTAGGTCCAAAAACCGTTGAAAACATACGTATGTTCAGTAGGTAGAAAACTTGCTTCTGGAAATCTGCTTTGCAAAATAATACAAGTTATTAAAATATATAAAAGTTTTCATGAGCATATTATTAGTATGGCAAAATAGTGGAAACTAAGAAGTTTGGAAACTTATTAAGTAAATTATATACATACATATTTAATACAATTTTGTATATTCCTTAAAACTTTGTATTTATTATATTGAAAAACTTCTTTATACATTCATCAGGTGATTGACATTTGGGCTCTTTGCCTAATTTTGTTATTGTTGATAAAGCTTCTACAAACACTGGGCTTCTTGTGTCCCTTAGAATCAGTATTTTTGTACCCTTTCTGTAAATACTTAGAAGTGTAATTGATGGGTCATAGGGTAGTCTTTTTTTTTTTTTTTAAGTTTATTTATTTTGAGAAAGAGAGAGAGTGTGAGTAGAGAGGGGTGGGGGGTGGGGGTGGGAGAAAGAATCCCAAGCAGGCTCTATGCTCATAGAGGAGCCCGATGCAGGGTTTGATCTTATGACACTAAGATCATGACCTGAGATGAAATTGCTGAAATCAAGAGTTGGAGGCTAACCAACTGAGCCACACAGGTGCCTATCTCTAGTTCTATTTGTAACTTTTTGAGGAAACTCCATACTGTTTCCCAGAGTGTCTGCACCAGTTTGCATCCCACCAACAATGCAAGAGAGTTCCCCTTTCTTCACACCCTCGTCAATCCCTATTGCTTCTTATGTTGTTAATGTTAGACATTATGACAGGTGTGAGGTGATATGTCATTGTGGTTTTGATTTGTATTTCCTTGATGATGAGTGATATTGAGCATTTTTTCATGCGTCTGTTAGCCATCTGTATATCTTCTTTGGAAAAATGTCTATTCATGTTTTCTGACCACGTCTTAACTGTATTATTTGTTTTGGGAGTGTTGAGTTTGACAGTTCTTTATAGATTTTGGATACTAACCGTTTATGAGATATGTAATATGCAAGTATCTTCTCCCATTTTTTAGCTTGCCTTTTAGGGTTTTTTTTTTTTAATGTTTTATTTATTTCTAGGAGAGGGAGAGAGAGAGACAACACGAGCAGGGGAGGGCCAGAGAGAGAGGGAGTCACAGACTGAAACAGGCTCCAGGCTCTGAGCTGGCAGTCAGCACAGAGCCCGACGCGGGGCTCGAACCCACGAACCGCGAGATCATGACCTAAGCGAAAGTTGGATGCTTAACCGACTAAGCCACCCAGGCGCCCCTTAGTTGTTTTTTTAATTGTTTTTTTTCATTCTGCGGAAGGTTTTAATCTTGATGAAGGCTCAATAGTTCATTTTTGCCTTGCCTTTGGAGAAATGTCAAGTAAGAAGTTGTTACAGCCTATGTCAAAGAAATTGCTGCCTGTGTTTTTCTCTAGGACTTTTATGGTTTCTTCTCTCACATTTAGGTCTTTCATCCAATTTGGATGTATTTTTGTATGCTACAGGACAATTTCTTTTTTTTTTTTTTTTTTTTTTTTTTTTGCATGTTGCTCTCCATTTTCCCAACACCGTTTGTTGAAGAAGTTGTCTTTTTTCTAATGGATATTCTTTCCCCTTTTGTTGAAGATTAGTTGACCATATAGTGTGGGTCCATTTCTGGGTTTTCCATTCTGTTCCACTGATCTATGTGTCTGTTTTCGTGCTAGTACCATGCTGTTCTGATGACTACAGACTTGTAAAATAACTTGAAGTCCTAAAGTGCAGAATTGTGATGTCTCCAGCTTTTCTTTTCTTTTTTAAGATTGTTTTGGCTATTCAGGATCTTTTGTGGTTCTATACACATTTTAAGATTTTTCTAGCTCTGTGAAAAATATTGATGGTAGTTTTAAAGGGATTGAATTAATTGTATGGATTTCTCTGGGCAGTAGACATTTTAACAATAAAGAAGTTGTGATGTATATACACAATGCAACATGAATCACCTGTCCACAAGACTGAAATTTTGCCATTTACAATGATGTGGATGGACCTAGAATGTATTATGCTAAACAAAATAAATTAGTCAGAGAAAGACAAATACCATACCATTCCACTCATATGTGGAATTTAAGAAGTGACATAGATGAACACAAAGGGAAAAAGAGAAAGAAAGGCAAACCATAAAACAGACTCTTAAATATAGAGTATCAACAAAGGTGCTGGAGGAGGAGGTGTGCAGGGGGAGTGGATTAAGTAAGTGATGGGTATTAAGGAGAGCACTTTTTATGATGAACACTGGGTGTTGTACGTAAGTGATGAATCACTGAAACAAGTTACATTATATGTCAACTAGCTGGAAAAATAAAAATTTGAAAGAAGGTGTAAGAACAACTTTTGTTTTCCATTTTTCTCCTGGTTTTTATTCCTCTATTTTTAGTTTGTTGTCTAATTTTGGACTATAGAAATGTTTTTAGAATTTTTTAAAATTCCATTTATATATATATTTATTGATTGCTCTAGGGATTCCAGTGTATATCACTAATTTTTCACATTTTATTTAGTGTTAATATTGCATTACTTTAAAATGCAGAAACTTTGCAACTGTACAGGCCTATTTAGTACTTCCCACTATCCATACGTAAAATATGTGTATCATTTTTGCCTTATACTGCTCACTTGCTAAAGCAGGAAAAAATCAATGCAAGGTCACTTTGAAAATTCTTAATTTTGTTTAAAGGACTAAAATGGAAACTAAGAAGAAATTATGAATGGAATAATATAAATAAAATAAGAATTACAACTTAAAAAACCAAAACAAACCAAAAGCTTCTGGGAAACAAACTAAAAATAATATTTAAAAGGCATATATTTAAAGCCATATGGAGGTTCCTCAAAATGTTAAAAATAGAATTATCCTATAATCCAGCAACTGCACAATTAGACATTCGCATAAAGGATACAGAAATAATAATTCAAAGCGACGCATTCACGCTGATGTTTATAGCAGCATTATCAACAATAGTCAAATTATGGAAAGAACCCAAATGTCCATCAACTGATGAATGACTAAAAAAGATGTAGTATATATATATATACATCTTAACATACTTATATATATACATATATATATTCCATATATAATGGAATATTACTTAGACATCAAAAGAATGAAATTTTGCTATTTGCAGTCATGTGAATAGAGCTAGAGAATATTATGCTAAGCAAAATAAGTCAGAGAAAAACAAGTATCATATGATTTCACTCATGTGTGGAATTTAAGAAATAAAACAAATGAATATAGGGGGAGGCAGAGAGAGGCAATCCAAGAAACAGACTTTTAACTATACAGAGCAAACTAATGGTTGCTGGATGGGAGGTGGGTGAAGGGATGGGTGGAATAGGTGATGGGGATTAAGGAGAGCACTTGTGATGGGTACCAAGTGTGGTACAGAAGTGTTGAATCACTATATGACACACCTGAAACTAATATTATGCTGTATGTTAATTAACTGGAATTTAAATTAAAACTTGGAAAAAGAGAATAAATGAACATATTATACCGGTTGCTTTTAAAACAATATATTTTTAAAATGAAATAAAAATACAGATAAAACAATATATTCTTAAGGTATAACTTAGGTAAAATAAAATACCAATTGTGCATGGAGAGCACTTGAAAAGAACATGTCCAGTGTTACTACCGCTCCCAATTAGAGAGTTTTCATCACCTTAAAATGTGTGTCTTTGCAGAAAATTGTCCAACGCTATATCCTAAGCCACAATTACTATGATTTCTATTGTGATGGATTAATTTTATCTGTTTTGGAACTTGATGTAAATGGAATAATGTTTATGTCTGGTTTCTTTTGCTCAATTTAATGCTACTGAAATTCATACACTCTGTTAAATGCATGGACAGCTATTCCATTTTACTATTGAGTTGTATTTCAGTCTATGTATATACTACAATTCATTTGAAATATTCCCATTTTGTACTGTCATGAGTAAAGTTATCAACAGCATTAATATACACATGTTTTGCTGGGATCTTGTTATTCCTCTTATGTATGTATCCAGGAAAAAAATTCCTGGGACAGATGGTAGTAAAATGTTTAAATTTACATAAAATTGCCAGTCTGTTTTCCAAAGTGAAATATCTTTGTATCCTCCAATCACCAATGTATGCTAATTTCAGGAGCTGAACATAGCAACTGATAGGATTCTTTGTACTTGGCAATCTAATATTTTAAATTTTATCCACACTAGTGGGTGACAAGTGCTAGCTCATAGTTATTTAATTTCATTTCCCTGGTGACTATGGATGTTAAACCTTTTATATGTGTGTATTAGCCTTTTATATTTCTTCTGTGAGATGTCTTTTCTAATCTTTTTGTCCCAGTTTTTGCATAATGTCTTTTGTTACTGATAACGTGGAGCATATCTTGGATCCTATTAAGTTACTTTGGTTTCTTAGCTGATAATTGAACATATATGTGCACATGTCTGGGGCTCTCTATTCTTTTGATTAGTCTAGGCTTATAGTTGTTATTTCAATCAATATTGTAAGTTCTTCAACTTTGTTCTTTTTTAAAAACTGTTTTAGCTATTTTGGATCTTTTGTGTGCCATATTAGAAGCAGACTTAAAGCCAGATATGCGGGACCTAGTTTGTGTGCCATGAGGTTAGGTTTAAAACATTCTTCTCTGCAAAGGGTCACATTTGGGAGAAGTCATTTAAATTATTTTCATATCAAAATTTGATCCCCGACTTAACATTAAGCCTTGTTAAAAGTTGTACCTTTGTCTCAGCCCTATGATGTTAAGGGATAAACCACTTGGAGACTTAGAATAACATAGTAAAAGAGATCATTCTTTTATTTTGAGCCAACTTCTTGAAGCCAGAATGGCTTTCTGTTCCACGTGGGAAATTTTAAGTATTTGCAAAAGCCCCTTCAAGAAAAAGTATATCTTGCTAATTTAAAAAAGAACAAAAAACAGAGCTAATAGGAAAGGAATCAAGAAATCAATGTACAGTCCACCTAGGAAATCAATCTCAAGGACTTTTAGAAATAATCGGAGAGTGAGATTTGCAACTGAGACACAAGGGCCTTGTAACCAATTTAATAATTGATACAAATATATTCCAATTTTCGAACTAAAAGCTTGGATGCATGAAGCCATTAATTAGATATAGGGTGAAAATACATCAAGGAAAACTAAAGCTCCTAACTTTGGGAAAAAGTTTGAAAGTGTACAAATACCAAAGGATTTTCATATAGGTTGGTAGCATTCTGTATGTATGTATGTATGTATGTATTTAAAGCATGAGCAGTAGAGGGGCAGAGGGAGTGGGAGAGGGAAGATGCCAAGCTGGCTCCAAACAGTCAGAGCAAAGCTCACTGTGGGGCTCAAACTCACGAACCCTGAGATCATGATCTGAACTGAAATGAAAGTCAGATGTTTACCCAACTGAACCCCCCATGTGCCCCGGTAGTATAATTTCTAAACTATTTATCATTATAATTATGAGGAGAATCTGCACTTCATGGCAATTAGGGACAATAGCCCTTTCTAATGAAGTCAGGAATATGATAAATTTCCTATAGAAAAGAAGGTAATGTTCTAGAGCCATTCTTGATGTATCTAGAATATCTAAGAACTCACAAATCCTCATCTGATGATAATAATCACCTATTAGTCACATTTTGCAATTCTATCATCATGCATTCATACAATGAAAATGATATGTCAGTAAATGTTCATAACTCTTAAGAAATAATAAAATAAAAATACTTCTGGAAAAATCACAATACATAGCACTTTTCTTCTGTATCTTTTATTTCAAATTAGGCATATTTATAAACTGTTTACCCAGCATATCATTAGAATATGAAAGAACCCTAAATATTTGCTTTGAAATGAGAAGCAATAGTAATATCATGCCCTAAGTACAAGGTGAGTTTTTAGTTTTTTTTTTAAATAATGGTGAAATAAATAAAAAAGCTTCAAATAATCAGATATTCATCAGTCAAAGAATGGCAAAGACAAAGTGATTGATGCATACTCCACAGTATGCTGATATTAATAATATTTTTTAATAATTATTGAGTAAGAAAGATGCTAATGATGAATTCTCAAATAAGGAAAGTAAGTTGCAGGGGTATGGCGACTTAAGATTTTTTTTAAAAAACCTTTTTTATAATGGTTGATATTAGAGAATACTATTAATATTATTTGAATTTACCTTTTGTTTTGTGTATAACAATGGAAATGATAGAATTTGGGAAAGAAAAATAAATACGACCAAAAAGTCTTGTGTAGTGTTAATATAAAATGTTATTCTAGAAAATAAAATACTGGTGTGCCTGAGTGGCTCAATTGGTTGAGTGTCCGACTTCTGCTCAGGTCATGATCTTGGAAGTTTGTGAGTTGGAGCCCCGCGGGAATCCGGCTCTGTGCTGACAGCTCAGAGCCTGGAGCATGCCTCTCTCTATACCCCTTCCCTGCTCACACTCTGTGTCTCTCTCTCTCTCAAAAATAAATAAACACTAAAAAAAAAGAAAAGAAAATGTATTCATTACAAGAAATATGCTGAGGGATAAGACCTAAAGCCAACATGGTAAACAAAATTGATATGATCAGAGAACACAACTGTGTATTCATTTTATTGTATTGAATTTACATTTTATTTTAGTCAGTTTATTTTATTAAATAATTAAAAAGTCTAGCTTTATTGAGATTATAATTGATAAATAAAATTGTATAAAACTAAAGTATAAAACAGTGGTTTGATATATGTAATATATCATGAATGATCACTACAATCAGGCTAATTGACATATCCATCGCCTCACATAGGTTTTCCATTTGTGGTGAAAAAATTTAACATCAACTCTCTTAATAAAGTAAACTCCAATACATTAAAGGAGGGGAAAATAAGCAAAATGCATGGATTTAGGACAAGGAGGGCATGGTTCATATATTGATTTAATTTCCCACAACTTTAACTTTGAATACTAGGGCATATTTATACAAATACTAGTGGGGTAGTGTGTATATTTTAAAAATTAAGAAAAACCTTTAAGTAACAAAGATAATGCTAAAATATAGAGTCTATCCATTTGTTGAGTGAGTGCACAGTGTGAATGAAGCCTCTTGTTAGCATTGTCCAGGCAAATAGTCACTATATATATAGGCTGAGGAAGGAGACAAAATAGACAGGAATGTCTCAGAGGCCGCTGGCTGGCTCAGTCAGTTAAGCATCCTACTCTTGATTTCAGCTTAGGTCATAACCTCATGATTTGTGAGTTTAAACCCTACTGGCATCAAGAGACTGCTTGGCTCTTTCTCCCTCTCTCTCTGCCCCAACCTCACTTATGCTCTTGTTCTCTCTCTCAAATATAAAAAATGAACTTAAAAAAATAGTCCCATTTATCTTTAATCTTTGGTATAATGACTACTGATTTTTCAAAATGTTGATCTCTTTTTAATAGATGACCAGATAACTCCTTTATCTTAAATTTGTTGATTCTAAATCAGCTTATCAGGAGCCTATGGTAAATATAAGGTTACTTATATTGTATGAGATTTGTCAAGGGGGACCCAGAATCAGCCAATATTTTTCTCATGTTCTTAATGAAAAAATCTTCCCAAAAGACCAGTGTATATTTGAAATAGAAAATAGGAACTCAATCCAAGTGAAAATATCTTTCGGAGGTGGTATGCTTTATTTCTTATTTAGCCTGTATTCTTCAAACAATTTGATTATGTATTATAATCACACAGTTACTTACTTTCTTGCCTCCTGTCTAGCATACGCAATCTTACTTATTAATATAAAGTAACTACTATAAAAACACATTACTAATTATCTGATAGGTTTTATTCCATTTTGACTAAGTTTTTTTTAACCTCTACAAACCTAAGTTCAGTATGATTCGTCTATCACCTCCAATATGACCTTGAACATAACTTGGGACTTAAATTATCTGCCCACAATACTTATTTACTTATTTATTTATTTATTTATTTATTCACTCACTCACTCATTCATTCATTCATTCATTTATTGGAATGAAGAAGAATATAGGAAGATATAGGAGGAATTTTATCCATAAAAAAAGGAAAACAATTAGGCAAAGCATTTCTACTTTTTGATGCTGTAATCAGATTGGCAGAGCATTAAACAAAGATTTTTGGACCCACCTCTGCAACTGAATTGTATGATATTAAGTGGGGATTTTGCATCGATTGGTTAAAGTTCTCTTCAGAGCATCTTTTACTTCTTTGTTCCTTAAGCTGTAGATTAATGGATTCAGCATAGGGATCACCAGGGTGTAAAACACAGAGGCCATTTTATCAATATTGAAAGTATGGCTGGACTTGGGCTGCAGGTAAATAAACAGTAATGTCCCATAGAACACGACCACCACTGTCAGATGGGAGCTGCAGGTTGAGAAGGCTTTGTATCTTCCTTTGGTTGAGTTCATTCTGAGAATGGCCACTAGAATAAACATGTAGGATATAAGAACAATCAAGAGGGAAGACAGCAAATTACAACCTGAAAAAATTAAAATGATTAACTCTAATTCATGCGTGTCAGAACAGAGCATAGATATGAGAGGAAGGCAGTCACAGTAAAAATAACTGATAATGTTAGAGCCACAGAAGGACGATTTAAATAATTTGACCGTGAGAAAGAGTGACACAAATGTGCTGTAGAAATAAGGAATAAGGACCAGGGCCCAACGCACCTTCTCAGACATGATGACCATGTAGAGGAGAGGTTTGCAGATGGCTACATAACGATCATAGGCCATTGCTGAAAGAATAAACAGTTCGGTAATGATGAAAATCTCAAAGACTGCCAGCTGGGTGGCACACCAATGGTAAGAAATAGTATTTTTGTGCACTGCAAAGTTTACCATCATTTTTGGGCCAATGACAGTGGAGTAACCAAGATCAGTAATTGACAGATGTCTAAGGAAAAAGTACATGGGAGTATTTAGCTTGGAGTCCAAATGAGTCAAGATAATTATGCCCAGATTGCCTGTCACTGTGATCAGATATATGATGAGGAAGATTGCAAGGAGAGGTGCTTGGAGCCCAGGATTGCTGGTGATCCCCAGGAGGATAAATTCAGTCATTTCAGTCACTGCAGAATGATTCTGTTTCTCCATATAATTCATCGTGGTAACCTGCGTAAGGCACAAAATCACTATGTATTATATCTGAGATACTATCTTTTAAAAGACTATGCATGAGATACAGATATACTCTCTTTATCATGATACATAAAGGAAGACTCCTCTTCCCCACAGGCCCAAACTAGACACACCCACACTCACACTGTAGTGAAAGTGCTTAACAATCAGCTTTTTAAACTGTAATGTATTCTAATGTAAATCTATGAGATGAAGCTTTTGATTGCCAAGGCATCAATTAAAAAAAAATCCATCTCAGATAAGCACATTGCCAGCTACACAACTAGGTAAAGATCCAGACCCCCTCACCCACGAAGTCCCCCTTTTGGAAGGCCCTGGGTGATCTAGAGGGCCGACTGCTGGAGGGACCCTGCATTTCCCTTCTCAAGCTTTAATTCCTACCTCCTGTGTTTTAAATTCACCAATGAAGAGCAAACCCACAAAATTCCAGACATCTCATCCTTGACCCCAATAAAGGCAGAACTCCAGGGCCTTTCCCCCACCTCTCTGAGACAAAGAGTAGCATGGGTCCCCAGGCAATCCTAGTTGATTGCATCACTATGATAGACTGAGACCCACACACAACACACAGTGATGGAAACTTTGGTAAAGTATACTTTAAAGGGTCAAAATACTTTGAAGTGATTGCTTTGATACAGTGACCTATATTTTTGGCCCAAAGCTGTTTTAAGTATGTTAAAACACCTATTATCTATCAGCTTTTTTATTTTTAATGTTTATTTAATTTATTAATTTTTAAAAATATTTTTAAATGTTCATTTGTCCAGAGACAGAGCATGAGAGGAGAGGAGCAGATAGAGGGAGACACAGAATCTGAGGCATGCTCCAGGATCTGAGCTCTCAGCACAGAGCCTGCCCTGGGGTTCAAACTTACGAATCCTGAGATCATGACCTGATCTAAGATCAGATATTCAACTGACTGAGCCACCAGGTGCCTCAATATTTATTTATTTTATTTATTTATGCATCTAAAGAGGCACAGACAGAGCATGAGTGATGGAAGGGCAGAGAGAGAGAGAGAGAGAGAGAGAGATTGAGAAAGGAAGAAACAGAATCTGAAACAGGATCCAGGCTCTGAGCTGTCAGCACAGAGCCCAACTCGCAGACTGAACTCAGGAATGGTGAGATCATGACCTGAGCTGAAGTCGGATACTTAATCAACTGAGCCACCTGGGAATCCCTATATGTCACCTTTTTAAAATTTTGAAGCAAAGAAAGAAAATATCTACAGCTAAACCATAAACCTTACCTTGTTGACAATAATCATATCTGTTTAAAGTAAGAGGACATAAAAAAGAAATCTTTCTAAATGGTTGATGGAATGATGCAACAGGTGGTGTTCAGGAAACCTTTGATATTAAATATATGTCTCAATATTCTCACATTACTGCTCAATTATTTACCCTGTACAGAATCTAATGCTGTACTGTGTTAAATTCAGAATATTGTTATTTATATCATGTTCACACTTGTCTCATCTGGTGTTTCTGCCTAGTAAATCAGTTATTCAATGATTCAATTATACATTCCTTTTGCACTAACATGGATCTGGCCATTGTAATTATTTATGAATTCTTAATGGAGATGCATCTAAAGAGGTCCAGTGAAAGAAGAATACAAATGGATATCAAGCACGGATAGAGAACTCATTATGTGCTGGACACTTTTCTCAGCACTTTACTTATATTAACTCATATGATGCATACAGTAATTTTAGGAAGTAGATAGTAGGTCCATAGCCATCTGAACATCAAGGAAATGACTTAACTAAGGCCACTCAGATAATAAGTGATGGAGTCAAAATTCAAAAACGTGATTCTGCCTTCAGAATATATTCTCATAAACACAATAGCAGTCTTTCTATTAAGGTCACCCTGAGTCAATAGGAAATGACAAGTTAGACAGGAGTAACAGCAGGTAAATAAGGATACAGAAAGATTCTTGTTAAAATAAATGACAGAAGCAGTTAAGTTATTTGACCACAAAGGCGGGCACCTGAGAGTACCGCAGAGGATATAACAGATCACCCCCACACATTAATCCTCTTAATGGCAGAAAAGTATCTTGCAAAAGAAAAAACAATTTTGCAGAGCATAATGCCCTTGAAGATTTTGGTGATGACCCAGTTTAAGTTGTACGTCCTTACAGTTTCAAGGACCAATGTTTTCTGCTCACCTTGCTGGAGAATGAACTGTGACTTTTTTTGTTTTAATTCTCACTGGTTACTGCAGAATGTATTTAAACATTTTCCTGGCCCCTTGAGACTCATTTTGTTAAAGTTTTAATCTGACTCCAGAATTTAAAAAAACAATTGCACGTAATTACTTGAGGGACAGTACCATGTGTCTTTGAAATTATTCCTGGAACATCCCATTGGGAGAGATCAAAAGTGTTTTGTACAGGTGTCTCACTGAATGAATAAATTATACAATATCACTAAACACTGGAAATCATAAATAGGTTTTGGTCAGCATTTCAGTTCATGCACATATTAGGTGTATCACACACACGTGCACACACACACGCTATGCAAGAGTAAATGAAAGAATGACTTCCTAGAAAAAGATAATGCGATATTGGATACTACAACATCCATTATCCAAAGATATTTTTACTAGATATGTAATTATGGGTTAACATAAGGCAGTGTTTCATGACTTGTATTGTTCCTGACAATGTATCCGTGGTAAATCTTTTCTTCATCTGTTCATAAAGTATCTTTCATCTCTGTTTTTAAAGATTTCTCTTTATCATTGGTTTTTGGAAATTTGATTGTGATGTTGATGTACTTTCCTTTCTGTTTACCCTGCTTAGAATAATTTTAGCTTCTTAAATCTTTGGGATTATAGTTTTTAATTTTTGTAATGCTTATTTATTTTTGAGAGAGAGAGACAGAGTGTGAATAGGGAAGGGGCAGAGAGAGAGGGAACAGAGAATCTGAAGCTCAGAGCCTAGAGCCTGAAGCAGATGAAGCAGGTTCCAGTCTCTGAGCTGTCAGCATGGAGCCCAACGCGGGGCTCAAACCCATGAACAGCAAGATCATGACCTGAGCCGAAGTAGGATGCTTAGCAAACTGAGCCATGAAGGTGCCCTGAGACTTGTTTTCAAACTATATGAACAGGAGTCTAAAGTAGCTTTTACCTCTGAGATCTCTACTGGATGCCTAGATATTTAACATTGATTCTACACTCTGGCTTTCTCAAATTCTCAAGTCTTCCTGCCCTATGTGATTCTGGAATTCTTCAGCTCACAATTCCATGCTCATTCTTTTAACCCACCTGTGGACTTTCACTATAGGCATGCCCAGGTTAGTGTTGAACCATAAACTCAAGAAGACCTTGTGATGTAAATATATTAAATTCTCCAAAGGTAGGGATTGGCAGAATGAATTTTAAAAAATCATGATCCAACCCTACATTATCTACAAAAGATTTGCTTTGCTTATACTTTGTTGTGCATTCAGAAAGCACAGTGAAAACAAAATTCAGAAGATACTTATCCCCCCCCTCCAAAAAAAAACTTGAAAGAAGCAAATACACACTTAGTTTACTGATGCAGCATTTAATAAGAGTTTCCATTAGGAATAATGTGAAGTTCTATGGGATAACTAAAAGAAACTTTGAATCAAAAGCAAGGAATGTTTTGGGTGAGTGCATTCAATTAGGATCAAAAGCATAAACTGAACAGATATAAGTATATTGGCTAAGTATAAGAGAAATAATTTCTTTCAGCATTATAATTAGTCTTCACTCTGTAGCCAAAAAGAATGTAATTATATCTATTAGATAATCAAGTGGCATTTGCTTTTATTGTTGTTTCTGAGAACAATTTTCCATATTGAATGTTAGACACAAAGTTTGTGTTGATTCTTAAAGACCCTGCGGAAGGCATTTTTTACCTCTTTGTTTCTTAAGCTGTAGATCAAGGGGTTAAGCATGGGGATCACTAATGTGTAAAACACAGAAGCGATTTTATCAGTATTAAAGGAGTGGGCAGAATTGGGCTGCATGTACATAAATAGTAGAGACCCATAGAACACAACCACCACTGTCAAATGAGACCCGCATGTGGAGAAGGATTTTTTCCTTCCCTCTGAAGAATGCATTCGAAATATGGATATCAGAATTAGTATGTAGGACACGAGGACTACCAGCAAGGAAGAGATCAAATTAAATGCTGAAAATAGTATGATCAATAATTCTATTTCTTGTGCATTTGAGCAAAGCATAAGTAACAAGGGAATGTCATCACAATAGAAATGACTGATGACGTTAGAACCACAGAAGGTCAATGTAAAAATCTTAATAGTGAACATTAGAGCCTGAAAGGTACTGTAGAGGTATGGAATGCCCACTAGTAGGTGGCAAAGTCTCTGGGACATGATAACATTGTAGAGCAGAGGGTTACAGATGGCCAAGTAGCGGTCATAGGCCATGGCCGACAAGATGAAAAATTCACTGATAATGAACATAAGGAAGAAAGCCAACTGTGTGGCACATGCATAATAAGAAATGACATTTTTATCTACAACAAAATTTACCAGCATCTTGGGACAAATAACAGTAGAATTACCAAGGTCAATGAAAGCCAGGTGTTTGATAAAAAAATACATAGATGTTTGTAGGCGGGAGTCCACCTGGGTCAAGATGATCATACCCAGGTTGCCCACCACTGTGATCACATAGATGATTAGGAAGACCCCAAAAAGGGGAACCTGAAGCTCAGGCTGCCTTGTGACTCCCATCAGAATGAACTCCGTAAGTGATGTTAGGTTCTGTTGGCCCATTTAGCCACTTTGGCCCAGTTAGCTCTTCTGGGAAGAAACAGAGAGGTTGCTATTAGATTTAATGTAGTTCACTTAAACAAATTATAATATTTGTAGACAGAACGTAAATAAATATTTCTTTGTAACGGGGATAGAAAAATAATTCCCACATCAGGTCTTGAAACTAAAATAAATGATAGAATCTTCTACTTCTCAACCAGAGAGATGCATATGAAATGCATATACTGTGATGGCCAATTAAACTTCAAATAACTTCAAATAAACTTCAAAAATCCATTGATTTTTAAAAAGCTATATAAATATTAATATAGATATATTAGACTTCATTTCATCTACACAATGGTATCACAGATTTCCTTTAGTACACTTCCATTTTTATATGAGATTTCCAGTGAAATTTTGATATTCTTAAAGAAAGAAGCAGAAATAATCTGGAGGTAATGCAGTTTAAGATTTAATCTCCTCATTTGCATTTTCAAGGTCCCGAATGAGGCCTTAGCAATGAACTAACAAAGTAATATATCTTTGTAAAATTTGCAAATGTAAAGTATTTTAACCTTGTTTAATTAAGCCTACTTTCTCTCTCCATTCCAACTTCTGCTCCATCATACTTCAGCTAATATAAAGATACTTTCCCATGTCTGAAGACATTTGTGGGATCCAGTTACTGAGAGACTGAGTAAATAATACTTTATCTGATGGTTACTGAGTATATCCATAGGGTTCAAAATCAATGATATTTATCACTGAATAGTGCTATCCATTTTGTTGTAAGAACAGCTTTTAAGAATACTCCAACCACCCAATATGCTGAAATATATGTAGAATTTCATTAATAAGAATATTTTTATAGGTTATATGATTTTTTTTTAAAGAGAGAGAGAGAGCCTAAGCAGGCTTTGCATTGTCAGCACAGAGTCCTATTGGGGGCTCAAATCACAAACTGTGAGATCATGACCTGAGCCAAAATCATAAGTCAGTTGCTTAAATGACTGATCCAGTCAGACACCCCAAGATTTTATGATGCTTTTGAATTTGTTTATGTCTGAACTTTAAGATTATGTTTTCATTGTAAATAAATATTCACATTTACATCTCAACTTACATGCATAGTTTTATTTCTTTAAAAAATGTTTAACATTTATTTATTTTTGAGAGAGAGAGAGAAGAGAGACAGTACGTGTAAGGGAGGGACAGAGGGAGGGTGACAGAGGATTCAAAGCAGGCTTCAAGCTGTCAGACAGAGCCCAATGTGGTACTCAAACTCACAAACTGTGAGGTCATGACCTGAGCTAAAATCAAGAGTTCGCCGCTTAAACTACTGAGCCACCCAGGTGCCCCTATTTGAAAAAAAAAGAAAGAAAGAAAAAGACAAGGCTTTCAAATTAGTATAAGCCTCAAAATGCACAAGATTTGGATCCATTCTTTTTAAAATATACATTTTATATAAATATTTGGGAATTTTTTGAATATTGAATTTTACATGCTATATTTCCTCTGGTATATTTATTTATTTGCATAAATTGATTCTTCCACTGTAGATATGAGAAGGTCTATAAAGCATTTGACATATTTATTTGAGCACTTATTATGTCAATTTATTTCTCAAATTGCACAATGGGATATAGAAAGAGTACAACACCGATTTGCAAATATTACAGTGCTAAGTGTTCCCTTCATTCATAGAATTTACATTGGAAGTCAGTGAAACAGTGATTGAAGATAGTGAAACTGACTTAGCTCAATCCACCTGGATTCTCTTCCTTTCACTCTGTTTATCAGTGAACATTTGGAACTCCATAGGCATGATCTTCAACTGGAGAAGTAATTGGAGTCGAATGTATTCAGTCAGATAAAATGCAGAATAGAATTACTTTAATCTAATGAGATGTGTAGCTTTAGCCAGTGCAACTACCTGTTAAGGTGGATCAAGCTAGAAACTTCTCTTAGATGAAACTCCTGGGAGCCCTGGGAGCCTAACACAAGGTCAGCTGGAATCTGAAGCTACCTATTGGCAGCTGGCAGATTTCTAAAAATCTGTTAATTTTTAGTGTTGATTTAGCCAGTTTGATCCCAGGAGTAGGGATGGAGGAGAGAGGCAGTACTGGAGATACTATATCATTTTCCTGGATGATACTGTGTATTGTTTCTCCATTGTGTCCCTTTCTGCTTTCAGGGCCCCTCCTCTTGTACAAATAAGCACTAAGCGTTGCAGAATCTGCTGTCATGAGTTTTCCCACAGAATGGAAAATGCACTGGGTTATCAAAGGGATTCAGAATTCTGGTACCAGTCCCACCACTTTGAAGTCTTCAATGTGTTACTAAGAACTATTCTAGTGTTTATTGAGTTTCTCTCCGTTTTCTGGCAGTTATAACCTCTCTATGAAGATATCTGGATTCTTTTACCCTGATCTTCTTTTCTATTTTAATTTTCATTTTACTATAAAATACTTGACATGAGATCTACATGGTTAAAAGATTTTTAATTGAACAATATAGCATTGTTAACTATAGACACAATGTTGTATGACACATCTCTAGAGCTTATTCATCTCACATAAGTGAAACTTTTGCCTGTGGATTAGCAATTCCCCATATGATGTAGGAACCCTGCTTCTGAGTACTTATCAAGAAGAATTGCTATCAAGATCTTAAAGAGATATTAATACCCTATCCATTCTTCTTATTTTGAAAAGAATATCTTATCAGTTTTGGACATCCTGATGTATACATTTTAAATACTTCATTTAGGGCTAACCATTAGAACTGACAGAATATTAAAAAATGACGTTAAAAATGACATTTCAATCTTTAGATATGGTAAGATTAGTTAGGAATTATTCGGGGGTTCAGGGTTTTCTTCATAACTCTTAAAAGTCATTCTGTTTTTTTGCCAGACTTCAAAATCAGTTTGTAAACTCCATTCTGAACAAATAAATCAAGTAGAAAGCAACTCATTTGGGAAAAAAAAAATTAACAACTAGAATATTTACAAGCTCATGCCTGGGAGTCCTTATATTAAAATTATTTGTAGTTTATAAGATATTGCAAGGGTAATAATATAGCTTAAATATTCTTTTGCAAATATTTCATTGGATATATTCATATTAAAGAATATCATTAAACATTAAATAAGACATATACTAAAAATTATTTGTTGTTAGTATGAAATTCATATCTAACTGAGCTTTCTGCATTTTATCTAGAACTTCTAACCTTAGCAGTTTCTAACCGGTGAGACCAATATTGATTTTTTTTCAGGTATTTTTGACTTCCTTTTCACTTGTAATATCCAAATTCCACTATTAACTCTCACAGATCAAATGGATCTATAATATCGAGTCAATTCATAGGATTTAGTGTCCTAAAAAGACCATTCTACCCCAGGGAACCCCAGTTAACAAAAAATATAATGAATTTTTGTGGTGAATTAGAAAGAATCTGCTGTCAGTGACCATGAGAGCATCCATGGTTGGAAGCCAGGAATCATAGGAAATTACCAAGATCCAGGCGATAATCAAAATTAACAAGTCCTATCCACTCACCTTTAGTGAATTTGATTTTCTTCTCCTAAATTGCTCTTACTTTTCTTTGGGGAGGGAGAATTTATGTTTCTCTTCTTCTTTGCAATGTTCCCTGAGGAAGTCACATGTAATTCATTCAGATGCTGTGCCCAAATCATCTGAGAGATTTTTTTTTAAATTGCTTTGTGGTACCTACTAATTGTCCAGGACACCCTACATATTCTCTAGTGAAAAAATATAAGGGACAATTCAAGGAAAGGAACAAAACAACATAGATGATAATGTAAAGGTCCACAGAGACCTACATGATATAAATGCACTCATTCACAGAGTCCGTGATTAAAGTAACAATGGAAAATACTTTGACATCACTAAAACTGGAACAGCTCCAAAAATCATGGATAGATTTGAAACTGACATCATAATGGAACAGGGTTTTTTCTTTGAATTTATTATTAAAATACAAAAATATCAGTAGGCCCTGGGTTAAAATACATCATTTAACCTCAATAAGATCGATATTATTATTTCCATATTCAGAGGACACCAAGCTCAGATAACTTGCCCAAAGTCACATGGTTGACAACCAGAAGATTTGAAATTAAAGCCTCATCTTTAATGACTGATATACATGCCTTGACCTTTCATATGGCAAACCTGTAATGATTATCATAATGCAATGTGTTGCCATAATGATTGCCTCAAGTACAATGTTTCCTGAGCTGAGATCCCACCAATATTTGATGTTCCCATCAACTTTACTCATTAATAGTAAAATCTTTTGTCTTTTTTTCAAATTCACTAATTGCTTTTTATGCAGTATCTAGTTTCCTGTTAAAAAAAATAAACAATAGAGGATGTCGGGATGGCTCAGTCGGTTATGCACCCAAAGGTTGATTTCAGCTCAGGTCATGATCTCAGGGTTCACAAGATTGAGCCCTGTGTTGGGTTCTGCACTGACAGTACAGAGCCTGCTTGTGGTTCTTTCTCTCTTGCTTGAGATTCTTTCTCTCCCTCTCTCTCTGCCCCTCCCTTGTTTGTGGTCTCTCTCTTTCCCTCTCTCAAAATAAATAAACAAACTTAAAAAAAAAAAGAACAATAAAATGCTCATGTCTGACATTACCTCCTGCCTCTAGTAACTAATTCAGGTTCTCTAACATAACTCCTGTTTCTCTTTATAATATCCATGTTTGCCTTTAAATNGGGATGCTGAGCATCGTTTCATGTGTCTGTTGGCCATCTGGATGTCCTCTTTGGAGAAGTGTCTGTTCATGTCTTCTGCCCATTTCTTCACTGGGTATTTGTAATTGTTTTAAAGTTCTTAGCTGCTATTTCTATTATCTCTGTTATTTCTAGGTCTAGTACTGATGATTTATTTTTCCTGGGGTTATGGATAGCATTTTCCTGCTTATTCAACCTGCAGAGAAACATAACTTTGGATGCTACACATTGCAAACATTCTGCAGTTGAGTAGGGAATTTTTACATCTTTCTTTAAACAGTGTTGAGCTTTCTTTTGGTAAGGAGTTTGTTTGCTTTTATTTACTTGTCATTCTACCTAATCCTTTTGAAAGTTAATTTGAGCTATGTTAGAATAGAGTATAGTGATTTTTTTTCCTCTGGGGTGAGTTATTTTCTCTTTTGCTATCTCCACTGGAAGCCCTAGAGACTCAATACATTTCCTCAATAAGACTTGACAGAATGTAAATGTATCTAATACATCTGGTGTGAACTGGCAGTTTTCATCATACAGATCCTTGATGATTTCTTTTTCCCTGGTAGTTGTTCCTGATCTAGACTTATATGTACACTTTCGAAGTCATCCAAAGTCTCAAACATCATGCCAACATCTTAATCACTTTGGTTAGGTCTTTCTACTCCAGGACTCAGCTCCCACATTACAGGCATCTCAGCGCTTCCTGATCTGATTTTGTGTTTTCATTTCAACTTGACTATTGTATTCTCCATGTGTTCCCAACCACCACTCCGTGTCAGGAACCAGTAAACGTGCCCCTTCTCTCATAGATCACAGTCTTGTGCTAATCATCAAATATCTGAAAACAATTGCTATGTGTGTGTTCTCCAATTTTCCATTAGTTTTCTGCAGCAGAGTTATTAAAAATCAGATTCCAGTCACAGCGACAGACAAAAGCCCTCAGAAAAGGCATGCCACTAATTTTCCCTTATCAGTCTGATTTTTAGCATCCTCCTATTTCCCCTCATGATTATTATCTACTTTTTTGAACAGATATCTAGGTATTCTGATGTAACTGTCTTTGGGACGTTTATTCTCCAATCTTTCTTAAAATAAATATTCTATTATTTTTGATAACCCCTCATCTCTAGTGTGTAACATAATGCCTAGAGTATACCATCCATCAGTAACTATTAGTTTGGTGAGTGTAAGCATTGACTCAAAGCTTGATTTCTAGCAGGATTTCCTCCAACTCATTCTGCATGTTAAACCAAGTTTAGAGATGGGTGTCCTAACTATCCGAAATTTGCTTTTTACTGCGTGTGCATACATTGCTTTTAAAGTAGTAACATTCATCAGTGTCCTTATCTTGAACATCTGCATAAAGACAAAGTTTGTTGGCACCTGGGTGGCTCAGTTGGTTGAGTGACCAACTCTTGATTTCTGCCCAGTTCACGATCTCACGGGTCACGAGATGGAGCTCTGGGTCAAGTTTTGCCCTGATAGTGGAGAACCTGCTTGGGATTTCTCTCTCTCTCTCCCCTCTTCAAAATAAATAAATAATAAATAAATAAATTTCAAAATAAATAAATAAAATTTTAAAAAAAAGACAAAGCTTGTAACAAGCCTAGAAACTTCTAACTATATATCATTTAGGTAATTCACTTTCCTTTTGAACTGATTTATTTTCAATTATTGTTCCTATTATATGCTACTGAATTTCAAAAATCTCCCCATCTTTTGTTTGATATTTTCTTACATTCTTAAAAGCATTTTAGTTAATTATACACTTTAGGGAGATATAGAAATCTTGGGAAAATGTAAAGTCCCTTGAGAGACAGTGTTTCCTAAGTTACTGTATAACATTGAAGCTGTCATAGATCTCCTTAGAGGCCAATGTCAAGTGTGTGTGTGTGTCTATATATATATATACATATATATATATAGATGTACCTTCTATTCAAACTTGTCCTCTTAGAGGAAAAATATTAAATATGTTAAAACTGTGTTTATTAACTTGTTATTCTGCTCCTTGTGTCTTAATATGTAAAATTTGCTTCAACTATTTTACCTGGAGTTATGTTTAGATACATACTATTAATATAATAACTTGATATATCACATAATTATTAACTGAAACTTTTATCACCAATTAAAGCATGGAAAAGTACACAGAGTTTCTAAAGATGAAAGATTGAAATATTTTTTGGTAAGTTCAATTAGTTTTGTAAGTTTTTTTCTTCTTTGAGTTTCCTCATATTTAGTAGATTAGTTAGAAAATTTGTTTTAAGTCTGATGAAATCATATGAGTGTTAAGAATAGTAGTTTATGTTTTCTAACTCCACACCTTATCATTCAGTTTTGTTTCAATCATCTTAAATTCTGTAGAGGATGGGCATCTCTGAATAAGCACTATAATTGAATTTCTAAATTCCATTTTGAAGTGCCATTTCTTTAATTATGCTTACAATGAAAACTGTTTACAATAGGTGATCTTTCCTTGAGAAAATGCTTTTTAGTTAGTGTTCTGAAAAGAGGAGTCGGGCAGTTCCATGAAAATTCTAATCAGTACATCTTTCTACAGTGATGGAAATGTCTATAATTTGTGTTGTTCAGTATAATGACTACAGTCATATATGGGCATTGAGCACTTGAATGAGTACTAGTTCAAAGAATTGAAATTTAATTCAGTTTCACTTTCTATTTAAGTATTCACATGAATGCACATTGCATAGGATACTTCGGATGTGGTAGACTAATGTGATAGACTATAGTTATATATGAAAAGTCTGGGCTTAACGTCATTTGTTGAAAGCACTCATGCATTGTGACAAATATATTGATAACTTCTGAACAGCATATAAGAAATTGTGAAAATTTGTGGGCAGTAATTTATCAAAGGAAATGTTAAACCAATCATTTTCATTTACATTTAAATGCCATTTTAAATAAAATGAACCAGATATTTTAAATTGGGGAAAGGTAAATTGGTTGACTCAAGTATTTTTTTTAATCATGATCTATATTTGTCCACATCTTCCCTTAAAACAACACATAGCATTTGCCATCAATATATTGCCTATCTACCTACATGTCTATCATCTATTATCTATCTATCTATATCTATCTATCTATCTATCTATCTATCTATCTATCTATCTATCTATCTATCATCATCATCATCATCTACAATCTAATCTATATCTATCATCCTTCTGTTATATATATTTTACTATTTTATCTATAATTTGAGTACTTATTATACACTCAAAGCAATATTTAGCATTTTGCTTGCAATATCTCCTATTTTCTTTTCAATAGTCATGTGATGTAGGTGTAATTGTATGCAGTCTGAGAAAAGATATAGGAATTTGCCATAGTCAGTAAGTGAGTGGTCATAGTTGATTTTCTGGGTCTCAGAGTAAGTGATTTCACTGGGGATGTCCTTCCAAAAGGCTTGTCAGAAGGCAGCAGAAGAGGCCAGAGAGCCAGGCACTTTAAAGAGTATCATGACATCATTTTGAAGGTCAACCCTTGCCCTAGATCTTCTTGTAATTTATTTCTTTCGTATCTAAAAATAAAGAGTTGAGATCACAGCTTAAACTTAACTTTGCATTCTTTTCACTTGCCACTAAGGTCCCTCATTCTGGTATCATCTTTCTATTGAGGTGGGCACTATAGAAACAGACTAAAAATTTTGAAGGTCTAAATGCTTTTTCAGTGTTTCCTTATGGGATAGAATCATAAGTAGCCCTGAAAAAAAAATTAAGAAACAATTTAATCAAGCTCCTGCAATTATAAACAAAGAGACTTAGATTCAGCAAAATAATGATTCACTTAAAGATACAACTCTATACATGTTTCTATTTGTTTTTACTAAATACCGGGTTGTCCTGTCCATTCTAATTCCCTTATTTTTTTTTTTCATCTCAGATTTCAAGATAAAGAATTAACAAATGGCCAAAGAGAATTTCACAGCTGTTACTGAATTTATTCTTTTGGGATTGACAGATAATACTGACCTGAAAATTATCCTTTTTGTGTTGTTCGTGGTGATTTATGCCATTACCTTGGTGGGGAATATGGGCATGGTTTTCTTAATCCAAATCACTCCCAAGCTCCACACACCCATGTACTTTTTCCTCAGCTGCCTTTCATTTGTAGATGCCTGCTATTCATCTGTTATTGCCCCAAAAATGCTGATCAACTTTTTGGTGGTGAGGGAAACCGTCTCATTCTCTGCCTGTATAGTGCAGCATTTGTTTTTTGGGGTGTTTATCACCACAGAAGGCTTCTTGTTGTCAGTGATGGCCTATGACCGTTATGTGGCCATTGTGAATCCTTTGCTTTACAGTGTAGCCATGTCTAAGAGGAAGTGTGTGGGGCTGGTCATTGGGTCATTCATAGGTGGAATGATCAACTCATTGACACACACAATAAGCTTGGGAAGACTGTCCTTTTGTGGGTCCAATGTTGTCAGCCACTTCTTCTGTGACGTTCCCCCACTGCTAAAGCTGTCGTGTTCTGATACTTCCATGAATGAATTGTTGCTCTTAATTTTCTCTGGAGTCATTGCCATGGCTACTTTTTTGATTGTGGTCATTTCCTACATGTTCGTTGCTATCACTATCCTGAGGATCCGTTCAGCCGCAGGCAGACAGAAAGCCTTCTCCACCTGTGCCTCTCACCTGGCTGCTGTGACCATATTCTATGGGACCTTAAGCTTTAGTTACATTCAGCCCAGTTCCCAGTATTCTGTGGAACAGGAGAAGGTAGTTTCTGTGTTCTATACACTAATGATTCCCATGTTAAACCCACTGATTTACAGTCTGAGAAACAAAGAGGTGAAGGATGCTATGAAAAGGGTCATAGAGATGAAACATTTCCTCTGTTAATTTCAAGTCCCTGTGAATTGTACAACAGTCCACCCGTCCATTCTTTACTTACTAACGATCACATGAATTAAATTAACTATAGTTTCTAAGTATGGTACAAACCATTTTATTCTATATACTCATGTTCACATGAGAAAACAAAAGTGGAAAGTGGAAGTGATTTAATTCATAACCACGTTTTAGAACAAGTAACAAAACTTAGCTTATGTAAGATACATATCTGCGTCAAGTGTAATAAAACTAATTCAATAAAATTTATTTCATCAATTCATAGAATTGTGAATTTTCTGATGTTTGGAAAAGTGAAAGAAAAAATATACATATACTTTTGGAGATATAAAGGATCAGGAGTTTTCCTAAGATACTTAAAAAAATTATTCTCTCAGAAATTTAAGATAATTGTATACATTTTTCTTTAATTTTTATTTTTTTTATTACTGAGAGAGAGAGAAAGAGACAGTGTGAGCAGGGGAGGGTCAGAGAGAGAGGAAGACACAGAATCTGAAACAGGCTCCAGGCTCTGTGCTGACAGTGTGGGACTCGAACCCACAAACTGTGAGATCATGACCTGAGCCGAAGTCGGATGCTTAACCGACTGAGCCACCCAGGTGCCCTTTTCTTCCATTTTTAAAACTTGCATTAAATTATTCAATCAATTTATTTGAGAGAGAGAGAGAACATGAGCAGGGGAGGAGCAGAGAATGAGGAAGACAGAAGATCTGAAGTGGGCTCTCTGCTGTCAGCAGCAAGTACAATCCTAGGCTTGAACTCACAAACCACGAGATCACAACCCAGGTGGAAGTCAGACGGTCAACCAACTGAGCCACCTACGCACCCCAAAACTTGCATTAAATTTTAAATATTGGAAAATCTTTATGGTCACTAAAAAGACAGGTATTATTCCAAATGACATTTTTCAACTAGTAACTACTTGTCGACTGTTCTTAGATATGAGTGACCTCATTTTGAGAAAATGATAGTTACAATCTTCAGCTTGTAATAATGTGCTTTCTTTAAATAATTAATTTATTTTAGTTTTTGCATTTATTCATGTATATTTTATCATATGTATACACTAATTCAAATATCTGAAACTGTTATTGACCTAAATCCATATATATGCATATATATGGATATATATATTCATACTCATGAAGGCTTACTTCTATGCTTAGTTGATATTCATGCAAGTACATTCCCTAAAATTCTGAAAATCCTAGGGTCTTTGGTTTAATTTTTTAAGAATTATAAGTTTGCTTCTACTAAGTGACAGAAATATTCCTGTTTGTCCTGGATTCTCCAGACCAACTCTGTCAGACATATCTTCCATTGCCATACTGATTTTTTTAATGTTCATTTATTCTTAAGAGAGAAATAGAGACAGAGCATGAGTGGGGGAGGGGCAGAGAGAGAGAGGGAGACACAGGATCCGAAGCAGGTTCCAGGCTTTGAACTGTCAGTAAAGAGCCACACATGAGGCTCGAACCCACAAACTGTGAGATCATGACCTGAGCTGACCTTGGACACTTAACCCACTGAGCCACCCAGGCGCCCCAGACCCCTACTGATTTTGATTTTATTGCTATGGCTTAAGAATCTTTACTCCATTTGGGGTGCCTGTGTGGTTCAGTCAGTTAGATATCCGACTTTAGCTCAGGTCATGATATCACGGTTCTTGGGTTTGAGCCCTGCGTCAGGCTCTGTGCTGACAGCTCAGAGCCTGGATCCTGCTTCGGATTCTGTGTCTCCCTCTCTCTCTGTCCCTCCCCTGCTCACGCTCTGTTTCTCTTTCTCAAAAATAAATAAACATTAAAAAAAAGTTAAGAATTATTGCTCCCTGAAATCTATGGTTTATCCAGGATGCAGTTACATTGTGACAAGAGCATCATTTTGGAAATCTTGACCAGCATACAGTTAGAAGGGTAAATCTTTCTACATGTTACCAACATTCTCTTCTGATCGTTTTAAGGATTTAAAATTTCTAAGTTGTGGGGTACCTGGGTGGCTTAGTTGGTTAAGCACCCAGCTCTTGATTTTGTCTCAGGTCTTGATTTCCTGGTTTGTGGGTTCGAGCCCTGCATTGAGCTGCACACTGACAGCACAGAGCCTGCTTGAGTTTCTCGGTCTCCTTTCTCTCTCTCTCTCTCTCTGCCTCTACTGCACTCACACGCTCTCCCCTCTCTCTCTCTCCAAATAAATAAACTTTAAATCCCTGATTTTTTTCCTGTCATTATTTCAAGATTTTTCTTTTTCTTTCCTTTTTCTGTTAGAGGAAGTAGCATTAGAAAGTTACTCTTTTTAGATGCCTAGTTATTTCCCCTGTTAAACATATACTCCTCTGGAGAATTCTTTCCCTTGAGACACCATCTTTGTCTTAGAGAAAGAGGGTCAAGTACATAACTCAATTAGGTGTCTTAGGAAAAGAAAGGTCTTCCTCATGGCAAGAGAACCCCAGTTGTCATTTAACATCCCTTCCATAATGACATCCATCTGATTGCACTGAACGGCCCCTGCAAAACAAAACAAAAACATACACACAACATCCTTTTTAAACTTTTTCCACTACATTAAATTTTTTTTTTTTTAGTCCTCAAGGTTCATGATAGGACAGAAAGGAGTATGTATGACCAAGGAAAAATTTTATCAGGAGGTAAGTTTTAAAAATGCCAAAAACTTCAGGGATGCCTGGGTAGCTCAGTTGGTTAAACATCTGACTCTTGATTTGGGATCAGGTCATGAGCTTATGGTTCATGAGTTTGTGTCTCACATTGTGCTCTGTGCTGACAGTGCAGAATCTACCAGAGATTCTCTCTCTCTGCTTCTTCTCTGCTTGTGCTCGCTCTCAAAATAAATAAATAAACTTTAAATAATAATAATTAATAATTATAATAAGTTCTCTCAAAATAAATTTAAAAACTTTAAATAATAATAATAATAATAATAAATTAAAAATGCCAAAACATTCTACGACAGAATAAACTCTGAAATTTTACTTTGTCTACTCTATGGTTGACTGATTTCTATTACACTGAGCTATGAAGTATATTAATAGGCAGATACCTCTGACCATATGTTTTGCTATTATTTCATTTCATGTGCTATTTCTGGTAAGTTTGTTGAGATTTAAAGAATATCATACAAATTAATCCTTATCATCAAAGAGACAATCGAGGTAAGATTGAGTGTAAATATAATATGAACTTCTGCTGAAATATGACACAGTAAGGAATAGGAATGCACACCCTTCATGCTTTCCAGGATGTCACTTACACATACAAGAAATCAGAATAGAGCTCCTCCTGTAATATGACTTCTGAATCTTCTCTACCTCATAGCAGTCCTATTCAGCTCTCCAAGTGGTTCCTCTTTCTCCAGGGAATTCTGAAATATACATAGTACCAGTTGCCATTCCCCATATCCTACTTCTTTCCCAGTGGTGCCTTTCTCTAATTACAAAATCATATGCAGATGCAATTTAACACCTGGGAATATTATGGATATTGTAGGCCATTAAGTATTTAATGAATCTCAGATCATTCCTTATTCTAAATATAACATTTAACTTTCATACTCAAGATTCTCAATTAGTTATCTCTCTCCCTTTTCCTCCCTCTCTCTTTCTTATATTTTCACGAGCTCTTTTGATGACAAACTGTATAGGTTGACTAATAATTTTTTTTCATGAGGTTGATAAAGTTATAGCTTGTTCTTTTTATCTGTGTAATCACTGTAGTGAGCAGCCTTTGGGTAGTAACATGAATCAGGGCAATATTCAATATATTGTACTTCAATGGAGAGGTGTTTTTCACATCTTACTCTATATGAAGGCACACTCTAAAACAAAATGGTGCCCAACCTTCACAACTGCATATAATGCTCTGCCTTTCTCCATTATATCCTTTAGAAAGGCTTTTTTCCATGCACTAACTAGGTCTCTCAACAGATAGTGGTTCAAGAAAGAGGGTCATGTTTTTCATTAAAAAAAAAAGCGATGGACTGTTGAGCTTCACGGCTTTTACTAGCTCCACTGCACAATGTCAGAGTCAACATATTCCCTTGTCCTTAAGTTATTTTCCAAATGGGTGAAACTTGGATAAAATATCAGCAAAGCCTAAGGAGCAGAAGATGATGGAGAATAAACATCCTCCTTACAGGCCTCTCTCTCTCTCTCTCTCTCTCTCTCTCTCTTTTAAAGAATATCTATCCCTTCTATTGTCCCTTGGAGAATTCCTACTACAAATCATTAACAATAGACATATGTTTTTTGTTTTTTTTTTGTAATTCTGCTTCTCCTTACCTATATTTCTCAAAGGGAGCCAAACTTTGACATATATCATTTCTTAAAATATAAACCTACATGTTTATTTCTTTTCAAGATGTTTCTGATAGCTCAATACTAATTATTGCCCCTCCTCCAATTTATTACACATTTACTCAGCCTTTGTCTTGCATTCACTTTGTTATGGCTTTATATTTGAGCAAATTCACCCATACAAAATGCCTGATTAGGGGCAACTGGGTGGCTAAATCGGTTAAACACCCAGCTCTTGATTTTGGCTCAGGTCATGATCTCATGGTTTATGACACTGACTCCTGCATTGGGGTCTGTGCCTGACAGTGGAGCTTGTTTGGAATTCTTCTGCTCCCTCTCTCCCTCTGGCCCTCCTCTCTTATATCTTTCTCTCTCTCAAAATAAATAAATAAACATTAAAAAAACCCAAATGACTAATTAATTAATTACTGTGAGTCAATTGATTTATTTTTAATTAACTACTTTTATCTTTCTTGAATTCTTTTTCTGTGCAGATGTAGCTTCCATTATTTTATGAATCTCTCTACTATTTCTCCTCTTCTAATCTGACATCTTAAGTGAAATTTTACTCTCTGTCATCTCTGGGATGACATCAGTGAAGCCTAAAAATGATATTAAGAGACAAGATAGGGTACTTCTTAAGGGCGTAAAGCCTTGATAATTAGCTAGATCACCTAGCTTTGAAACCTGGTTCTGACACCTAATGAGTTAGTGGACTCTGAAATTTACTTAACTCCTCTTAATCACCATGTTATGAATTAAAAAAAAAATTTAATACAATCTATCTCATAGAGCTGTTGTGAGGACAAAATTCATCAAGATGTGAAGAATGTCTCTCATACAGTCCCCAAAGATGAGATATTATTATGTAGTAGTCTTTATGACCTTCACAAAGATTCTTATTACATCAACAGTTTGATAAAATTTATACTCACATGACATTGTGTTGTGCAATATATATTTTTTTCTATTTTGAGACTTTATTTTTTTAAGAGAAGTTTTAAGTTTAGTGTAAACTTAAGAGGGTACAGAGATTTCCCACATATTTCCTGCCCCAACAAATGCATAGCTTCTCCATGCCCCGTAATCCACATTCTCCACTAGCCTACAGTTGTTACATTTGATGAATCTACTCTGATAAAGCATTTTCACTGAAACTTTATCATTTATATTACTAATCATCTTTGGGGTTGTATTTTCGATTGCTTTGGACAAATATATAATGTCTCATAGCCACCATTATACTTCCACACAAAGTATTTTTACTGTCCTAAAACTTTCCTCTGTTCCTCTATTCATTCCTTCCTCTTCCCTAACTCCTGGAAATCACTGATCTTTGTACTGAGTGTAGTTTTCAGATTGTTGTGTAGATGGAATCATACTGTATGTGGTGTTTTCAGATTGGCTTTTTTCACTTAGCAACTGTCATTTACAGTTATACCATACCTTTTCATGGCTTTATAGTTCATTTCTTTTGAGGGATGAATAATAGTCCATTGTCTGCATGTGTCATAGTTTACTTACCCATACACATTTGGAAGGGAAACTTGATTACTTTGAATTATGTAATTTTTTTTACTTTTTCAAATTTTTTTGTTTTAAGTTTTTATTAAAATTCCAGATGCTTAATATATAGTGTAATATTGGTTTCAGGAGTAGAATTTAGTGATACATCACTTACATACAACACCCAATGCTCATCACAACAAATGCCCTCATCATGCACCTTTTAATTTTTATTCCAATGAATTATTTTATTCAATGTCCATTGGATGAACAGAGAATTTATTGCATCATGCTGACCAAAGCAAATATCATAAACTAGTAACATCAATAAAATCCCAGAAACACTAAGAAAATTAAAGGTAAACAAAAGGGAAATTAAAAATAAGCACATGGGAAAGTGGAATGACATAGTGTAATTATACATGAGAGGCAAAATCGGCATGTCCTTGCCATTGCATCCATCCTCATTTGCCTTAGAAATATGACAGACTGCAAATAACAGGATTGTTTATTTCCCTTTGCTTCTCGCATGTAGGACAATCAATTGATGCAGGTAAATGGTAATAGTACATCAAAATATAGTGCATAAAAATATTGATAAATATTGCAAAACATCAATCCAAGAAAAGAAAAGCAATACAACTAATTCATTATAGAATAATCCTGTTACCCAAGGATACAGAAACAAGTGAAACATATTTTTTAAACATGGATAATTACTTTTCTTAAAAATATAAGGGAATACTTATAATATTCTAAACCAACAAGCCAGATTATTGAGAACAACCAGTTGAGGGAAAAAGCACAAACCACGGAGTGCTCAAAACGTTTCTTAATTTGGAAGTCCTCTGATATCAACCACATGGCCCAAGGGCCACTCAGATTGCTGAATTACAAAGTATGTTCATCCAATAGACTCATATATTGATGAGAAAAAAGGTGAATCTCAATGCTTGTAATAAGGGTGTTTGAACACACTAGTATGACTGAATACTTCAAATCATGAAGTATCACAAAAACAACCGGTATTACAATCATTCCAAAACATACCGGGGAAGAGTATGATGGCTAACACAGGAGGAAAGGACTTATACACATGCAGAACACACACACACACACACACACACACACACACACACACACACACACACGTACGCATGCATGGGCACTGCAATTTTATAATATACAGGTAAGAAAAACACAAGAAATCCTTGACAGCTTTATGTGTATGTGTCTCTCTGTGTGTATATCCATCTAACACATTCTACTGTACTATATTATTCACTTGATTTACATACAAAATCCACCTATTTCTTGTAAGGAAGGCAATTTTTTATTTTACTATCTTGTTCACAAATCAATTTATGGCAGTTGGACATGTCTAGCTTACATAAGACAATATATAAACATATAACATATGTTGAACTCATTTGTGTTTCCTATTTTCTTTGGAGACACGTAGAGAAAAATTTAAAATCCATGACCTCGTTTATGGTAATCCTATTAAACAGTGCATTTTAAGAAAAAAATATTACATATTTTTTTCCACATCCTTTGTCCTGCATATTTTACATCCTTGTTCCTCAAGCTATAGATCAAGGGATTCAGCATGGGGATAACGAGGGTGTAAAATATGGACGCCACTTTATCAGTGTCAAAAGAATGACTGGACTCAGGTTGCACGTACATAAATATCAGAGTCCCATAGAACACTGTGGCCACTATCAGGTGGGACCCGCAGGTAGAAAAAGCCTTGTGTCTCCCCTCAGCGGAGTTCATCCTGATAATGGCTACAAGGATCATCAGGTAAGACAGAAGAACTATCACAAGGGATGAAATCAAATCAAAACCAGCTAAAATCAGAATAATCATTTCAGTTTCATGTGTATTTGAGCACAGCAAAGATAACAAGGGGAGACTGTCACAATAGAAATGGCTGACAACATTGTAGCCACAGAAGGATAAACTAAAAATCTTTACGGTGACGATCAGAGACACAAATGTGCTGTAGAGATACGGAATTCCCACCAGCACCCGACACACCCTCTGTGACATGATGATGGGATAGAGCAGAGGGTTACAGATGGCCACATAGCGGTCGTAGGACATTGCTGTTAGAATAAAAATTTCACTAACAATGAATACAAGAAAGAAAGCTAGCTGGATAGCACAAAAATAATAGGATATTGTATTTTGATCCACAACAAAATTTACTAACATTTTGGGTCCTACGGTTGTTGAATAACCCAGATCAGTGAGAGCCAGGTGTCTGAGGAAGAAGTACATGGGTGTTTGCAGTCTGGAGTCCACCTTGGTAAGGATGATCATGCCCAGGTTGCCCACCACTGAGACTATGTAGATGATGAGGAAGAGCCCAAATAAAGGAGCCTGCAGCTCAGGACGGTCTGTGATTCCCATGAGAATGAATTCATTGACAATTGTTAGATTTTGTGTTTCCATGCAGACTTATCAGGAAACCTATTCTGGATAGAGACATCAGCATGGTCAATAGATTTCATGCATTGCCACCTGGGTGATTTTTATTATGCAAAACTCGTATGAATAAAATACATCCAAACTTTTCAATTTCATATATTTGAAAATGCACCCATCTCCCTCAAGACTAGTATAACATAAACACAGATAGTCAGTAGTTTTCAACTAGAGGCAATTTTTACTATAACCAAATGTCATTTTATCTATGTCTAGAAGACATTTTGGTTGTCACAACTTGAAGGTGGGGCTCTATGGGCTTGTGATGATTAGAAGTTTGTTTCTAAACATCCTGCAGTACTGAAAATCCAGTCAGAAATACCAATGGTGCCAAGTTTGAGAAACCAGAATGGTATTGATAGATAGATAGATAAAGAAATAGATACATAGGTAGATACAGACACATATACATATAGAGATAGATATGGACATAGGTATGTATAGGAAAATTTTTAAAAATGAAATCTATGTTTAAATTTGAATATAACACATCTAAACCATATTGTACTCTATTTTATAAAGTCAATTAATCACTTATATAATTGCAATTGCACAATGACATTTAAACATTGTAATTCATAATATGACTTAATATATGTCAATATATAATAAATTATGCAATTACATAATAATTACAATAAAAATTTTAAATCACAAATTCTAAAAATATACAGAACCCATTACTTCAATACATAGACCTATAAAATCCTTTACACCTACAGGTGACACAGGCTGAAATAGGTGACAAACTTGACAGATATTGGACATGTGTGTAAAAAAAAAACTACAACAGATTACAGTTGAGAATTGTTTGTCTTTATTGCATAAATAAATGAGATATATTTATGTAATATAGTCTCTGTTATACCTCCATTTGTGACATATATCAAAGTTAATCTGGATCAATTTAGGTAAGTTATACTTAAAACTATTTTTATATACAATACAATACTTCCTTGCATAGGGCTATTGAGAGGGATAAATGAAAATTGAATTATTCAATTACCTATGCTACTTGGAAATCATGTACATAGTGTTTTGTGTGTTTATTTGTTTTATTTTAAGTTTATTTATTTATTTTGAGTGAGAGAGAGCATACAAGCAGAGAAGTGGCAGGGAGAAGAAGAGACAGAATGCCAAGCAGGCTCCATACTGTCAGACTAGAACTCTGTGTGGGGCTCAAACTCATGAACTGTGAGATAATGACCTGAGCCAAGATCAGGAGTTGGATGCTTAAATGACTGAGCCACTCAGATGCTCTTGTTTTTGATTTTTAAAAATTTTTCCAAAAACTTAGTTCAAAGCAGGCTTTATTACATATTTGTATGTAAATTCTTCTGGACTGTGACTTATCTTCTTTGTCCAGGTTATGATTATGAACAGGTGCAGAATTGGTCAAGTAAGATGGAACGCAGCTTAGTGCAGACCCTATGCTTAGCCCCTTCTCCATAACTATATTGGACCATCAGGTGCTATTGTTTTAATTACTTGTCTTCCAATTTCCCTAACTATTTTAACAAAATATAAGAATAAGTTTCTTTTCATATAAACTTTCTTAAAACAAAATCATCCCCAAGGAACGTTTTCATGTCAATTAGACATGTACTAACATGCATGTGACAAATCAAATATACTTCATCATACAAGAACCCAAGAGAGAATGAGAAAATCTAGGCAAATAGGGAGAATGAGCAGCCATGGGCATTGTTTCCATATTAACAAAGATTCATTGAAAAAAATTCCCTTTGGATAAAGAGACACTGTATTTTAAAATAATTTAAATTATTTTAACCATTAAATCTTAAATTATATCGAGAGGGTCACAAAAAAGAGCCTGAGGTCACTATATAATTAAGAATTTGGAAGGACATCAAAATGAAAGACTCAGCACCTACAGCTTCTTAATTTTGCCAAAATTTAAAAACGAATATCTCTTTAGCCATGCTTCGTTTGATCTCAGTTTTGGTGTGTGTTGGAGATATAATTAATTATATAAAATAAATACTTTATAAGCTATAGCGTGATGTTGCCTTAAAGATGCTTTTGAATATTTATTTGTCAATCCAGGTGAAAATAGTCAAACAATTAATATGAAGAGAAAAGGATAGGTATCATATTCCTGCTTAGGAGTTATGGAGTAATAGAAAAGAAAAGCAAAACCAAAACAAAACAACAAAATCCTCCCAAAACAAAAACAAAACCAGATACTAAATCATAAATGGCAATTTTTTCCTAGCGCTTTGCTATTGAATTAAAGCAGAACTTTGCCTATGTCACTTGATCATTGTTGGTGTTGGGAACATAAGATACCCCGTGAAATCCTGTCATTTTACCTGTAATGAAGCCTCTGTCTGGACTCCCTCATGTGTTTCTTACGTGGCATACTGAGAACAATTTATGGTTTTTTTCAGCTTTTGAAGTTCTCCCTGAGGAGATTCTAAGCGACTTGTTGATTATCCCAAAAGTATTTGCGAGCATAACAAAATGTCGAGGTTGTCCTTTAATTATCAGAGAAAATTTGTGTTCACTGTATTTTCTTTCTCTCTTTCTTTTCTTTCTTTCCTTTTGACTTCCTTTCTGAATTCCTTCCTGACTTCCTCTCTTCCTCGCTCCCGTCCTTCCTTCCACCTTCTCTTCCCTTCTCTTCCCCTTCCCTCCCTCCTTCCTTCTTTTCTCCCTTTCTTCATTCCTTACCCCTTATTCCCCCTCCCTTCCCCTCTTCCTTCCTTCATTTCCTCCTTCCTTCCTATTTTTTACTCTTGGTTAACTTTCCTGTTGCATATATGGGACTCTTGATTAAAATATCAAATCTATAGGGGATTCCAACAAGAATCTGCATTTCCACAATGATCTCCTGGAATGAAAAGCACATTGAAGAAGTGTTTAAACACTCTCCTATCACATTATTTTTATTTTTTTAGGTAATTAAAATAATACAGTGTGCAAATACGAGGTGCTGCTTCTTTGATTGATTACTCTTGTTTTTACTTTTCCTGTAGGGACAGAAATTAGTTAGTTACTTCTCATTTTATTGTGAATTTCCAACGGTCTGTTTGCTTCTCTTCTATTTTTTTTCTTTTTAGTGCATATTGTACCGGTCCAGTGGCTCCATTCTGAGCACCCCCGACCCCCAAAATAGATCTATTCCCTTGTCACGAAATCCCATCTATCTATCTCTTTATAGTGACACTCCTGCCTCTGCTTTTGCCACTGTTACTAATTCCTGGTAACCAATGATCTTTTTTCCATCACTACATTTTTATCTTTTAAAAGATGTTGTATGGAAAGAGCCTAAGTGTCCACCAATGGACGAATGGATCAAGAAGATGTGGTTTGTCTATACGATGGAATACTACGTGGCAATGAGAAAGAATGAAATCTGGCCATGTGTAGCAACATGGATGGACCTTGAGGGTGTTATGCTGAGCGAAATAAGTCAGGCAGAGAAGGACAAATATCATATGTTTGCACGTATAGGAGGATTAGGAGGAACCTAACGGAACACCATGGGGGAGAAGAAGGGGGGAAATAGTGGGGGAGAGGGAGAGATGCAAACCATGAGAGACTCTTGAATGCTGAGAACAAACTGACTGATGGGTGTGTGGGGGAGGGGGGTGATGGGCATGGAGGAGGGCACTTGTGGAGATGAGCACTGGGTGTTATATGGAAACCAACTTGACAATAAACTATTTATAAAAACATTAAAAAATTTAAAAACAGAAACCAAAATAATAATAATAATTAAAAAAAGATGTTGTATAAGTAATATACCATCCTGTGGGGCGCCTTCATGTCTCAATCCATTAAAGGTCCCATTCTTGATTTTGGCTCAAGTCATGATCCCTGGGTCATGGGATGGAGCCCTGGATGGGGCTCTGCCCTGGGCGTGGAGTCAGCTTAAGATTCTCTCTCCCTCTACCCCTCCCCAACTCATGCATACTCTAATGCTCTCTCTCTCTAAAATTAAAAAAAAATCCATTTGTAATCTTTAAAAAATGTTTGTTCATTTTTGAGAGAGAGAGAGAGAGAGAGAGGAGAGAATATGTGATTGGGGGAGAGGCAGAGAGACAGTGGCGAGGGGGAGACAGAGAATCTGAAGCAGGCTCTGTGCTGACAGCAGCAAGCCAGAGGCAGGGTTCAAACCCACCATGAGATCATGAACTGAGCTAAAGTTGAATGCTCAACAAATTGAGACACCCAGTTGCCCATGCCACTTGTAATCTTTTTAGATTGATTTTTTCACTCACCAGAATTCTCTTGATATTCATTTGTGTTTTGTGTCTACAAATCATTTATTCCTTTATTGTTACTGCGCAATATGGCATAGTATCAATTAATTTAATCATTCATTCACTGAAAAGCATTTGAGTCCTTTCCAGTTTTCAACTATTATGAGTAAAACTTCTACAAACATTCACTTAAAAATGATTATATGAACATAGATTTTCATTCACTTAGGATAAGTATCCAAGAGTGTAATTTATAGGTTATTTTAATTTGAATCAAGTCCAGTTTACCAGGCAGTAAAACCTTGGATTGCAAGTAACCTGTTCTGTGAGTGGTCCTCAAGATGAGCAAACATTTCTAATGAATTTTTACTTGATAACGAGCAATGTCTTGCAATACGAATAACACATGATGCCAAACATCACATGATCACATCTGAGTCAATGGTTCCTCTCTCTCTCTCTTTGGAAACTGACTTTGATATACAAGCGCTTTGGATTACAGGCATGTTTCCAGAATGAAATAAGCTCACAAACCATGGTTTTACTGTCTTTACACTTAGAGTTTATGCTTTTGATGTCATGTCTATAAACTCTTCACTAGCCTGAGGTCCCCAATATAGGTTTTCCCTTATGTTTGTATCTAAATGTTTTATAGTTTGCCATTTTATATTTAAGTTGATATTCATTTTGTTATTCTATTTTTGTATAAGGTTTAAGTCAACGTTATTTGTTTATTTTTGCCTCTGTACTCCCAAATACAGCACCACCATTTTTTAAGGCAATTCACCGTCTATTGAACTACGTTTGCGTCCTTACAAAATTTTAGTTGAACTATTTCCAGAGGTCTATTTATGTAAGGTTGATCTATGTGTTTGTATCTCCACTAATTGCACATAGTGTTGATTATTGTGGCTACATAGTGGACATGGAGTGGATTGTTTTCTTCCTCATTATGGTACATTTTACTTTATGTTATTGTTATTTTTTTAATTTTTACTTATTTTTAGAGAAAGAGAGAGATTAGCAACAGTGGTGGGGGCAGAGAAGGAGGGAGAGAGAATCCTAAGCAGGCTCATGCTGCCAGTGCAAAGTTCATTGTAGGGCTTGATCTCACAAACAATGAAATCATGACCTGAGCCAAAATCAAGAGTCAGTTTCTTAATTGACTACACTGCCCAGGAGACCCTCATTATGCTACATTTTAAAATGTGTTTTATCTCTGCTAGTTCCTTGAATTGTCACGTAAGTTTCAGTATAAAGTTGCTACTACAAAAAATCTTGCTGGGTTTGCATTAAATATATAGATTGGTTTGTAAAAAATGGATATTTTTAGTGTATTGAGTCATTTAATCTATGAACTCACTGTGCCTACTAATTTATTCAGATCTTTTTTGATTTCTTTAATTACTATTTTGTACTTTTCTGCATACAGATCTTGTACATGATTTGTTTCTAACTACATATTTCAGTATATGTGGGGGGTTTGAATGTTTTATTTTTTTGTTTCTTTATGTGTGTGTATGTGTAATATGTATTATTATACTTATTATATATAATATATAGTTGAATTATATATACATTATATTGGTTTCTGGCTTGGGAACATTACAAATAAAACTTCAATAAAACTGAAGGGGAAGAAAAATTCCTCCTTTACCATCTTAATGTTTCCACCTTGGCCTGAGATCTAACTGACATAAGAGATTAATAGGACAAAAGCATTCAGATTTTATTTAGTAATTTTTTATATGTATGTGAGAATCTTCACAAGAAGAATGAAAACCCAAAGAATTGACTGGGTCAAGTATTTACCTACTAGGCTGAACAAAGAGTGACAATCATAGGGGCGGGTGCCTGGGTGGCTCAGTCGGTTGAGCGTTGGAATTTGGCTCAGGTCATGATCCCATGCCCTGAGAGTTCCAGCCCCACGTTGGCCTTTGTGATGACAGCTGAGAGCCAGGAGCCTGGCTTCAGTTTCTGTGTCTCCATCTCTCTCTGCCCCTCCCCTGCTCACATTGTCTCTGTTTCTCTCTCTCCATCACAAAAGTAAATAAACATAAAAAAAATTTTAAGTGGAAAAATAAATGGCAATTGTAGAAGATTAACTAAAATATTTGTGGGGACTAAAAACAGGTAAGAGTTATTTTATCAGGCTCTATTTGTATAGGTTTCTCTTGGGTTCGAGCTTCCATCTCTGGTGATGAGGGTGTTCTCCTCTTCTGGTATAAGAAGGCCATCTTTGACCTGGGCATTTCATTTACTGCTTTCAGAGAGAAAAGGAGAGTTCAGAGTGCCCTTCTTGTACTTCCTATGTTTTCTGCATCTTCAGCGCAAAGTAATCAATATGCCAAAGCAGCAGATTTGGAAGTGACATGTTCTGAACTCTTTCAGTTGCTATGAACATTTGGGTACAAGTCTTATAAGGATATGTGTTGTCATTTCTCTTGTGTAGAAAATGCGTGGGAGTGGAAAGGCTCAATAAAGTGTTAAGACACTGATGCTTATAACAAAGTATTTTCAAATAGCAATGCCATTTTATTTTCCATCAAAAATGCACTAAATTTTCTGTTTTTCTATATGCTCACTGACAGCTTGGTATTCTAATAGATTTAGAGTCTTATCCCATTGAGGTTTTAAACTGGATTTCATCAGTGAACAATGATACTAAGCAACTTTTTATGTACAAATTTCTCATCTTTATATATTATTTGGTGAAGAATTTTTCAAATGTTTTGCCCATTCTGGAGGTCTGTTATTATTACTATTGAGTTTTGAGTTGTATATATAATTTATAACTTACATATAAATTATATATATGTGTGTATACATATATAATTAGCCCATCATCATTCATTATAAGGTCTGTTCTTTTTTTAACAAATAGTCTTTTTCTTTTGCCTTGTGAAAAATTTGTTGTTCACATATGCATGGGTCCTTTTTTGGCCTATCAATTTTGTTTCATTGATCTAATTGTCAAGTTTTATACCAGTTCCAAACCCTTTTGACAACTGTAGCTTTGGAATGGGGCTTGCAATCGGTTAGTATTTTTCATAATGTTTATATTACAGCTCTGTTTCTCTTCATAAAGTAAATCAGGTAGTCTATGTTTTGGCTTCCCAGTTCCTCACAAAAAAATAACGCCTGCTTGGATTTTTGTTGGAGTTGTATTGAGCCTATAGATACATTTGAGAAAGTTTGGTATTTTAACAGTATTTAACATTCCATAAAATAAGCATAGTCTCTCTCTCACTTATTTACATCTTTAGTGTCTTATAACAATGTTTCTTAATTATGTGTACATGTATTCTTTTCATATTTATCTTTAAGTATTATATAGTTTTGATACATTTTTAGCAGGTGTTTTGAAATTCCATTTCTAATTTTTCCTGGGTTGTTTATAGAAATAAACATTAGTTTGCATCTTGATCCTCTTTTTGAAAAAAAAAACACACAGTAAATTCACTTTTCAGTTCGATTGCTTTTTTTCTATAGGTTCTCTTAGCCTAATTTGGCAGATTCCATTTGCTAAAACTCTTAGAATCGTTGCATAAGCAATCATAATTTATATTGTTCTGTCATTTTCTTTACTTATGGTGCTTTTGCTTTTAACATCAGGGGAAAGCACTCCTCAAAGAAAGTTGACTTTTCACTTCAGTTTTCTAGAAGAAAATGTGTGTAATTTGTTATTCATTTTACTTAAACATTTAGTAGAGTTCCCCAATCGACTCCTGGACTTGATTTTGAATTGGTGGCAGTTATTTTTCATAAATATTTTTATTTTGAAATCCCTTCCATCCTGGATTTTTTAATACAGTATTTCTTAGTGTCCATTAATATAAAAGTATATAACACACCTATTGTTAATATCCTAACCTAAAACAAATATTTTATTTTTTTGTTTTATTTATTCCTGAGAGACAGAGAGCATGAGCAGGGGAGGGTCAGAGAGAGAAGGAGACACAGAATCTGAAACAGGCTCCAGGCTCTGAGCTAGTTGTCAGCACAGAGCCCGACGCGGAGCTGGAATCCATGAACCACAAAATCATGACCTGAGCTGAAGTCGGACGCTTAACCGACTGAGCCACCCAGGTGCCCCTAAAACAAATATTTTAAATAGACACCCTTTGTGACTCTAAATTCTTCGTACCTTTTATATTCTAAAGTTTTGTTAATCTTTCTGAATCATCACTGTGTGATATAAAAACTTCTAACATTCTTCATAACATCAGTACAAATTTCAGTTATGTACCGATTCTTGATTTTTTTTTGAATTTTTCAATTTTGTGTGAAATATTAAACTTTCTGAAATAATTTTAGGTGCACTTCGTAGTGAAATAGAGACTAACTTTTAAAATAAAAAATATTTTCAAATTTTGTAAATCTCAATGCATTTTGTTCTCTTTTTGGTTTATCATTTGAGGGAATATGAAAGTTACAGAATTTATTTTAGATGTGGGATAGTGGGTATTGTTGAGTTAGCTTATAGTTTTCAGATTCATATATGGGAGACTTCTACTTTTGTCTATTACAAAAGTCTTCATCATTCACTAAGGATAATTTGGGGAAATATATAACCAAAAATATCAATTTAAACATTTTCATAATCTTAGCAGCCACCAATAATGAATATTTGTCTCTAGGAAACAAAGTATCTTTTTGTATTTATATTTCCAAAATTCATGCTCAGTGCATATGTCTTCTTAATAAATAAAAAAATCAGTGACATAAAGTTTTTAGTTTGTCCTCACATAAAAAAATATATATAGTGGAGTTTTTTGTTCCAAAGAGTTATTTTTATTCAGATTTGACTGGCTATGTATAATTTTTTTTTCATGATGGAGGATAGAGAAAACAGAGCAGTCTCTCTGTTATGTAAATAAAGTTCCATGAATGACTAAGATACACATCTTACAAAACTTTCACTGGAAATATAGTATAGAACAAACTATGGGATTATCTCTTTGTGGTTCCTAGTGAGGGATTTTCAAATCAATGCAGTGAAACAATGGATCTCAATAAAAATATATTACACACTTATAAGAACCGATGCCAAAGAAAGTCATCCCATGAAAATGTGGCAAACCTAATTCAACACAGAATAGACCTCTTATGCAAAGACACAAAGCCAATTAGAAAATGAATTTTAAACCATAAGTATTGTTATTTTTCAGAGATAGGAAAGTGTAACAATCTCATTAGACAAACACAAGTGTTTAGAAATCAAGACACCAATAAAATATAAAATCAAAAATCAAAAATTGGAAGCTTCTATGGGAGACCTCAAGAAACATACCTTTCTTGGGGTGCCAGAGTGGCTCAGTCAGTTAAACATCTGACTTCAGCTCAGGTCATGACCTCGCAGTCCTTGAGCTCGAGCCCCACATCGAGCTCTGTGCTGACAGCACAAAGCCTGGACCCTGTTTCAGATTCTGTGTCCCCCTCTCTCTCTGTTCCTCCCCTGCTCATGGTCTGTGTCTCTCTTTCTTGCTAAAAAATAAATAAACATTAAAAAAAGAAACATATCTTTTCTCCAGCTTTATTGAGGTATAAAGGACATGCAACATTGTTTAAGTTTAAGATGTACAATATGTTGATTTGATACACTATGTACTTCAATATGATTACAATTTAGCATTAGCTACATTTTTCAGCATGTCACATGAGCACCATTTCTGTTTTGTGTAGAGAATTTTAAGAATTACTCTCTTAGCAACTTTAAAGGATATAATGGAGCACTGTTAACTATAATCAAGAAAACATCTTAATTTGTATATCCACTGGTATAGAGAAATGGACTGATTCAGATAAATGAGATGTTGCATGATCTTGTGAGTCACTGAATAGCTAAGTATGAGTCAATAGATTTTCTAGGGCTTGTCTATAGAAACAACTGCAACTGATGAGAAGAGCAGGAAATTAAGATCCTCCACGTGGTACTGGAGCATTTGACCAAATTCACTACTGATGACTTCCAATCAGAGTCTCTTTGAAGCCACAACAAGTTTGATTTCAACACATACCACAAGAAGAATATAAAGGTTAAAGAAGAATATGCTGACACAATCGCACATGCACAAGCGCGCGTGCACACACACACACACACAGGCACTGGGAGATCTATTCTAACATTTGAGAACAACACAAGAATCATCTGAACTCTCCTTTTGGGCCTTTTCTTCCTCACTCCTGTATGGCATACCCACTCTTTTACCTGCATCTATGGTATATGGTGTCTTAACCAATTCCACTGTACTAAAAATTGTACCTAATTATTATATTTAAAATGCATCTCTCCCCCTCAAGGAAGGCAACTATTTTTCCTGTTTTGTATACTAATGTATTTACAACACATAGAAGTATGATTGGCACTTAGAAGACAACTTCTAAATGTATGTTGAATACATTTGTGTTTATTATTCTTCCTTCTAGAGACATACAGAACAAAGTTTGAAGCTCACAATCTGATTTATGGGGATCATATTGTATCTAAACTTTAAGAAAAAAGATTACATACTTTTTTCCACATTGTTTGTACTGCATATTTTACATCTTTGTTCCTCAAGCTATAGATCAAGGGATTCAGCATGGGGATAACGAGGGTATAAAATATGGACGCCACTTTATCAGTCTCAAAGGAATGACTGGACTCAGGTTGCACGTACATAAATATCAGAGTCCCATAGAACACTGTGGCCACTGTCAAGTGGGACCCACAGGTGGAAAAGGCCTTGTGCCGACCCTCAGCGGAGTTCATCCTGATGATGGCTGCCAAGATCAGCAGGTAAGACAGAAGAACTATCAAAAGGGAGAAAATCAAATTAAAGCCTGCTAAGATCAGGATAATCAATTCAATTTCATGTGTATTTGAGCACAGCAAAGATATCAAGGGGAGACTGTCACAGTAGAAATGACTAATGACATTGTAGCCACAGAAGGATAAACTAAAAATCTTTATAGTGACTAGCAGAGACACAAATGTGCTGTAGAGATAGGGGATTCCCACCAGCACCTGACACACTCTCTGTGACATGATGATGGGATAGAGCAGAGGGTTGCAGATGGCCACATAGCGGTCGTAGGACATTGCTGACAGAATAAAAAGTTCACTAATGATGAACACAAGAAAGAAAGCTAGCTGGATAGCACAGAAACAATAAGAGATTGCATTTTGATCCACAACAAAATTTACTAACATTTTGGGTCCTACGGTTGTTGAATAACCCAGATCAGTAAAACCCAAGTGCTTGAGGAAGAAGTACATGGGTGTTTGCAGTCTGGAGTCCACCTTGGTAAGGATGATCATGCCCAGGTTGCCCACCACTGAGACTATGTAGATGATGAGGAAGAGCCCAAATAAAGGAGCCTGCAGCTCAGGACGGTCTGTGATTCCCATGAGAATGAATTCATTCAGTGCTGTCAGGTTGTATTTTTCCATCCAATTTAGTAGGAAATCTATTCTGGATAGATACATCATTAGAGTCAATAGATTTCATGTACCATCTCCTGGGAGAGGTTTTTGTATACCTAACTAGTATAAATAAGATACATCTAATCTGTTCAATTTAGGATATTTGAAAACAAATGATCTCTCACAAAGACTACTATACATACTTAGAGAAAGAAAGAGAAATGGAAATAGATGACCAGTTCTCAACTGGAGCCATTTTCCTCCACAAAGAACATTATCCATTGTCTAGGGATATTTTCATTGCCACATCTGGGACTTAGGGTTCTACTGGCTTCAAATGTTTAGACACTTGTTAAGTTGTTAAATATCTTATTATATCCAATATCTAGGCCATAGCAATATTCATCCAGGAATAACAACAATAACAAAGTTAAGAAACGGTGGTGATATAATTAAATAGATAGATGAGAGACAGAGAGAGAGAGATGATAAATAAGTAGATGATAGATAGGAGGAGGTACATAGATATGAATATTAAACCAAGAATAAAAAATCAAGTTAAAAAATTTAGAAATCAGATATATGGGTGATTATTTTACTACTCTTTAAAGTATTATTATTTCTATGATTTATATGATACAATCACAAGATGACATTTATAAAATACATCAATCATATGGCCTAACACATGTTAATTATATTAAAAAGTTTAAACCAAATTTCCCACATGTATAAAATCCACTACTCAAAATATGTTCCTATGAAATACATTATTATGAAACTAGCTGGAAAGTTAACATACTTGACAGATATTTAATAGGTGTATGACAAAGAAAAGTATGACAAATTACAGTGGGAATTATTTTTTATATGGTGAAACATACCAGGAGATATATGAAAATAAAAGTCTAGAAGAGACTAAAACTCTCATATATAAAATTGACATTTCCTTAAAGAGTTTTGTGTAGAAAATGGAAACAGCTGGAAATAGTTTGCAAATATCAAGTACATTGTGATTTTTTGTTTGTTTGCTTGTGGTTTTTTTCAAGTTTATTTTTATTTATTTTGAGAGACATAGTGAGACAGGGAAGGAGCAGAAAGAGAGGGGGACAGAGAATCCCAAGGAAGCTCTGCGTTCTCAGTGGATAGCCCCAGGTGGGGTTCGAACTCACAAAGCCAGGAGATCATGTCCGGAGCCAAACCAGGAGTTAGATACTTAATCGACTGAGCCACTCAGGCGTCCCAGCTTGTTTTTTTTTTAAATAGTGATAGTAACTTACCTGAAATGTTTCTACTTTCTTTACTCATATACCTGCACATTCTCTGGACTGGGACTTAAATTCTTTGTCAGGGCTGTAATGTGAATAGATGAGGAAATGGTTTAGGACATACCTCACTACTTATTGCATGACAAATTTTGGACAATCATGTTGTGACTCCATGGATTACTTATCTTCTAATTTTAGTCTCAATTTTAGGAATGTCTTAATATAAGTCATTTGAATATAAATTTGCTTAAAATATTATTCTTCCCCTGGGGCACCTGGATAATTCAGTTGGTCGAGTGTTCAACTCTTGATTTCAGTTCCAGTCATGATCCCAAGGTCATGGGATGAAGCTCCATGTCCAGCTCCCCCCTGGGTGTGGGGTCTGCTTGGAGTTTCTATCCCACCCACTGCCAAGCCCCTGGCTCATGCTCTCTTTCTCTCACTCTCTCTCTAAAAAACAAACAACTATTCTCCTTATGGCATTCCTATTAAAACACAGGTATACTAACTTTTATGTAATAAATCATATATACTTTATCAAGCAAGAAAGTAAGGAAACATGGTGAAATTGGGAGGGGAATAAAGGGTTGGTACCAGAAGGTTCTCATAAAGAAATTTTATGAAAAATCACTTTGAATTAAAGGATAGACTGCTTTAAAGAAAATAATATTGAAAGTCATTGTGAGACACAATACCATAGAAACAAAATATACTACACTAAATATAATGCCATAAATACAATAAATATAATTAATAATAATATAATTAATATGATATAATAAATATAATATATAATATAATAAATATAACAATATAACATAATAATATATAACATAATATATATAATAATATATAATACATTAAAGATGATCTATACATAGATCCCTGGATGTGATTTGAAATCTTTCTCTACATTAAGTCCACAGAAAACCCTTCAACCTATTATATAGCAAACAATACAGATAAAGGTGTGTTTAATCACATAAAATGCATCTAAATATCCTAAATACCCAGAGATTAAAATCTATGCCAGAGTAGGAAGCAGATGGTATGTTAAGGTAATAGAATGAGTTTTGGTTTAAAAAATTGTGGCCATCAATGCTTCTGTTTAAAAAGAAAAAAAAGGGGGGTGCCTGGGTGGCTCAGTAGGTTAACTGTCCGACTCCAGCTCAGGTCATGATCTCATGGTTCTGGGTTCCAGCCAAGCGTCAGTCTCTGTGCTGACAGCTCAGAGCCTGGATCCTACTTCAGACTCTGTGTCTCCCTCTCTCTCTGACCCTCCTCTGCTCACACTGTATCTCTCTGTGTCTCTCAGAAATAAATAAAAAACATTTTTAAAAAAGGAAAAAAAAAGGAACTGATACTGTCTGCAATAAAATTGCAAGTCAGAAGTCCCTGAATGACCTATAAGCAGACAAAAACATACAATTTCACAACATTAAATATAAAGGTAATAATATGTAATTTCCACTTAACTTACCTAAGCCTTCCTTTATATGTTTGTGACCTCTTGATATCTACACTGCTCTGTTGCACACACCTTTTTTATAACAGAAATATATTAGTGTGTATCAGAGGACGACAATATTATAAAAATATTCAGTAAATGCAATCAAAATGCAGTATACATCTTGAGTTTTGCATGTTAGCATCTTTCTGCTTTGTTTTGTCTTCCTTTACAATCATGGAAGCCTAAAAAAATAATAAATAGCACTTTTTAAGTACCAACTTTTCTATGAGGTGGAGGATGTTAAAAGCACTTAATCTCATCAGATTTTGAGTTTTATAAAAAGAATCAAATAGGAATAGCATCATGGCTCAGTCAGTTAAGTGCCACACTCTTGATAGCAGCTCAAGTCGTGATCTACAGGTGGTGGGATTGAGCTCTGGGTTGAGCTTTGTGCTGAACAGGGAGCCAGCATGGGATTTTCTCTCCTCTCTCTCTGTCTTTCATTTACACACACACTCTCTCTTTCAAAATAAATAAACATTTTCAAGAAAAAATCAAACTGCTCTTTCATAGTTTATGATCTCTGTTGAATATTTGATATTTATGTATTTATTTATAATTTTTATTTTAATAGAGAGAGGGAGAAGGAGCATGAGCTAGGGAGAGAGGCAGAGAGACAGAGAATCCTAAGCAGTCTCAGCAGAGAGCACAATATGGGGCTGGATTCCATGAACCCAGGATCATGACCTGATCTGAAATCAAGAGTTGGATGCTCAACCAACTGAACTATTCAGGTGTTTGATATTTATTTTTTAAGCTGTATTCTTTGAGATTATTATACCCATTTTCTGTCAGATCCTACTGGAAAATAAAGAATATTCTGAACATCATTCCATTACCACAAATTTTGTACTTAAAGGTCTCCTAATTCCGAAAAAGGCTTTGCAAACCTCAAGTGAGATGATAATCCATTTTTCCTTTCAAGATATCAGGTGATAATTGTATTCATACATTTACTTTCATAATCTTCATGAAATTATTTTTGAGAGAATCACATTTAGTGGCTAGAATCACTAAATAAGTATTTGGAAAGATAAAAATCAAAGATGATACCTGAGTTTCTTAATTCTGCCAATTTAAAAATGTCATATCTCTTCAGCTGTGCATGGTTCACTCTCAGTTTTGGTCTCCATTTGAGATAAAACTATTCATATTAAACATAAGTTTTGTGTTAACAGTATGAAGTTTCACAGATGCACAGGAGCATTAGCCTCTCACCATGTGAAAACGTTCAAAAAATTAGTATGAAGTTAAAAGGAGGTGATTCCTACTCCTGCTTAGGCACTATGGTTACTGGAAAGCAAAGGAAACAAAATCAGAAATGGTCATATTTTGCTAGGGCTTTGCCAGGAAGTCAAAGTGGAACTTACGAAACATCACTGGAACGTTGTGAGTATTTGGTAGTATGAGACACCACAGATTTTCTGTCATTTTCACATGTAAGGAAGCCTCTGTCTTGTATTTCTTAACATCGCATATTGAGAACAATTTATGGGTTCCCTTCACCTTTTGAGACTCTCCCTCAGGAGATGCCGAGCAATTTGTTTATGATGGCTAAAGCATATGAGAGCATTAAAGAGTGCCTGGAGGTTGTCCATTAACAGGCTGAGATAATTTTTACTCACTAGTGAATAAATTATGCATATATGTATGTATGTATCTATCTATCTATCTATAATCTATCATTTATCTATCTGTCGTTTATATCTATCTATCCATCATCTATCCATCCATCCATCTAACATCTATCTATCTATCTATCTATCTATCTATCTATCTATCTATCTTTCATCTGTCTATCTATCTATCTATCTATCTATCTATCTATCTATCTATCTATCATCTATCTGTCTGTCTATCTATCTATCATCTATCATCATCTATCATCTATCTACCTATCTATGTATCATCTATCTACCTATAATCTATCATCTATTTCTCTCTCATCTATTTAACTATTTATTTATTTATTGTTTATTTCACTCCTATTTTTTACTAATACTTTACTTTTCATTTCACTGCACAGGACTCTTGATAAAATGTCATATATTTAAGGCAGGTTTATCAGAAGTTCCCATTTCCACAGAAGTCTCCTCAAAGTGGTGACATGGTAGATAATTGATAAATTCTGTTCTATTACATTATTTTAAAATTGTACATGGGATAAAAATCATACATTAAGCAACTGTGATGTATTGTTTCTTTGCATATCATTTTGTTTTCATTGTTATCCTTCTTTCCAAGGCAGAAATTCACTGTATATCCTTCTCATTGCATAGTGAGTTGCCATCACTGACTAGTTACCACTTCTTTGATTTTGTTTTTCTTTTTAATTTCACAGTGCAACATTTTATTCATTCCCATGGGTCCAAATCATTTTAATTTTTCTGGCCCACCTTGAAACATGCTCTTTTGTACTTGATATTTGCCTAGTTTATCAAGTTATCCTTGGCAAAATGTAATATTTGATATATGCATAACTATGTGTGTGTTATATTTCTAGAAATTTCATTGCTACAGTTATCACTTAATTACTTGCTATGCATAGATAATATAACATTTTTTGCTGCTTTCTGTATTATAATCCATGATACAAATTTAACATATTTCACTTATTTTTTAATGATAAATGTGTGTCTAACTCTCAGCTATCACCAACAATATCATTGCAGTGTACAGTCTCAGTGAATAGCCCTGAGTTTGTTCCCTTAAAAATTATATATATGGGAAGCCTCAGTGGGTCAGTAGGTTAAGTGTCTGATTCTTGATCTTGGCTCAGGCCATGAGCTCACAGTTCATGAGGTAGGCCTCTGCTGCTAGCTACTTCCGTCTTTTGACAGATTTGCTTCATCCCAAAGGCTTTTTGTATCATTGCGTTTTCATTGTGTTTTCATGTTCAGCTTCATCACTTTCTATTATTATATCTTCTACATTATTTACTCTTCCCTCTGTTTCTTCCATCCTTGTGGACATTGCATCTAGTCTTTCTCAAATCTAAGTTATTGCATTTGTCATTTCTGCCTGATTATTTTTTAACCTTTTTATCCCTGCAGTGTCTCCTATGAAGGAGTATTCTATGCGTTTCTCAAGCTCAGTGAGTATCCTTATGATTGTTCCTTTAAATTGTGCATCAAGCACAATACTTATGTCTTTGTCAATTAGATCTCTGGCCATAAACTTTTCTTGTTTGTTTCTTTGTTTTTTTCCCCTTTGAGGATGAATTCCTCCATCTTGGCATTTTGTCTAAGTCTCTGTCTTCTGTGTGTTAGAAAACCCTGTTATGTTTCCTGCTCCTGAGACTAATAGCTTTATGAAGAAGAGGTCATATAGTGTCCACGGCCTGGAGCTTCAGGGAGTGTCTCTGGAATGTGCCGCATGCTCCTCCTACTGTGTTTCGGCTGCTCTATCCTTCAGGCCAGTCATCTGCGAGACTCCTTGCCTGCAGTGGGTAGTGTTTTGAACTTGCCCAGACTGTTGCGAGTTTTAGCTAGGTGTGGTCTGGCGGACCTGTTAAAGAGACCTAATGCTACTTCCACTAGAGCTGAAAGCTTGCAGAACTCTGTAGTCAGTAATTGTGGTGCACACTGTGGGTGGGGTTTGTGCTGTTCTTCAGGGGAGGGGCCCACTGCGCTGGTCTTTGGGCACACTTGTCATGAAAAGCAGCCCATGCAAGTGCAGTGGGAAGGTGCTTGGTGAAGCAGGTTGAGCATCCAGGGTTGGCGCTGTGTTGTCCACTTAAGTTGGTTTATACTGAGGGGTGAGGGAGGGAAATGGTACCTACCTGCTCTTTTGTTCTCAGAGAGGCAACGCTACATCTCACAGAAGAGCAAACAGTCTTTCCCTGTGTGTCTTAGATTATCCTCAGATCTCACCTTTTGCTTGGGGATGTGTGCCTGCCTGGCTCTGCTCCAGAAGCAGGCTAGTGCCTCCGAGTTCTATCCCCACCAAGCCTGTGGACCTTTTACATCTCCACCTGCTGTTCACAAAAACTCATGAAAATCAACCCCTCTCATTTTTCCCAGCCTAAGGCTTTGGGGAAACATTCTCCTTGTGTGTATACATAGTATATTCAGCTCTCTAGCCTCTCTGTGATCAGGGATCCCTCTCCTCTGCACACCTCCAAACCATGCCTCAGCACCACATACCTTCCATGATATGGTCTCCTTTTCCTTCTGGCTGAGCAATTTGTTCTGTCAGTCCTCAGGTCCATCTCTTGGATATTCAGAAAGATTTAATTGTCATCTAGTTGTGTTTAGGACAAGGAAAGCCTAAGGTCCTTCTGCTATGCCACCATCTTCCAAAATTATTTTTTAAATGTTATCCTTCGTTTATTGGATTAAATTTAGTACCCCCTTCAAGAAAAATTAGTTGCACTTTTTATGAAACTCTATTTTTGAGTTCTGTATTATGTTCCTTTGCTTTATACATCTCCTTTCACCAATGCTACACAGTTTTGATTGTTATCATTATCTGATAAAACTTAACATGGAATAGAATGTGTTCCTCTATGTTATTCTATATTTGTATATGCATTTTAGCTAGGATAAGTCCTTAATCTTTTATACACATTTAATATAAAGACAACTGTATCTATAAAATATGTTCTGGTATTTTGTTTGGATTGCATTACCTATAGATCTGTTTGGGAAGAGTTAATATCTTTAGTAGGTCGAGTTTTCTAATCTATTAACTCAGTATGTCCTGCAATTTATTCAGATATTATTTGATTTCTTTAATCAGCATTTTTTTCAGCATTCAGATCTTGCATATATTTTCTGAGTTTTGTTCTAGGTATATTTCATTATACTTGTGTGGTTGCAAATGATATTTTAAAATTTAGATTTCTACAAAATATTTGTGTATTGATCTTGTATACTGTCCTCTTGATGAACTCACATTTGTGAGGGGATTCCTTGAGGCTTTATGTAAGACTACAACCCCTTGTCACTAGGAACAATTTCATTTCTTTTTCCAAGATGTATGCCTCTTTTTAGTTTTTAACTTTCTTTTATTTTTATTTTGAGAGAGAACATGAGAAGGGCAGAGAGAGCGGGAGAGAGAAAGAATCCCAAGCCAGATGTGGGGCTCAAACCCATGATGTGAGATCATGACCTGAGCTGAAATCAAGAGTCAGACACTTAACAGACTGAGCCACTCAGGTGCCCCTCCAAGCTGTATGCCTCTTACACCATTTCCTTGCACTACCTGGGACTTTTCCTATGATCTATTTTGGGTAACTATAGATGAGTTTGCATTTGAATTTTTTCTTATAAATTTAATTTTAGATTGTCTACTCTTCCAAATCTGATGTCCTTGATTCTGTATAATAATTTTGAGTGTCATCCATATTCTTGTGTATACTAATAATTTATTACTTTTTGTAATAAATATACACTTGCTTGGATATTACAAAATTTGTTCATCCATTCTCAAGTGGGAGAATATTTTGAATTGTTTCCAGTATCTGACTGTTATAAATAAGGTTTCTATGGACATTCATATACACATACTTGCAACGGAATGTGCTGTCTTTTCTCTTGGGTAAATACGTATCAGTGAAATGCCTAAATATTTTAGATGTTTGTTTACTTTTTAAGATGGTGAATAAAAACATAATACTTTTTAATATGAGTTACATATTAACCCCATAATGAAATAGAGATGAAATTTTAAGTGAATTAAATGTATTTTTTAATTTATAGGGGCACCTGTGTAGCTCAGTCGATTAAGCGTCTGACTCCGCTCAGGTCATGATCTCATGGTTCATGAGTTTGAGACCAACATCAGGCTCTGTGCTCACACCTCAGAGCCTGGAGTCTGCTTTAGATTTTGTGTTTCCATCTCTTTCTGCCCCTCCCCTGCTCATGCTCTGTCTCTGTCTCTCTCAAAAATAAATAAACATTAAAAAAATCATAATGCTTTCTTTTTTTCTTTTTTTTTGGCTTATAATCTTAAAGCCAATCAGAGCACTCCAATGTTTATTTTAGAAGTAAGATATTCTGTTATGTTTACTCATGGTTTGCTTTTTCAAATCCATATATTTTTAACATTTCACTGTAACTCTGTCCAACATATATAATCCAAGAAACACGTGTTTTCTTATATTTATTTCTTATATTTATATGTGCATAGTGCATACTTAGGTGTATAATTGTTCCTAATAATTGAAAAATAAACCATAAAGAAATTAATGATATTTATTTTCACATGACTATATGTTGCCACATATATATTTTTTTATGAATTATTTTTGTTCAAATTTTATTGGCTTCAGAGTAATTTTATTCCATGATGCAGGATTTAGTAAATAATCCAGTCTCTTTAAAATGTAAATAGGCTTTTGGCTTTCAAAAAGATAATAAAAATGTGGGACTCCTGGGTGATTTAGTCGGTTAAGCGTCCGACTTCAACTCAGGTCAGGATCTTACAGTTCATGGGACCAAGCCCCACATCAGGCTCTGTGCTGTCAGCTAGCTCAGAGCCTGGAGCCTGTTTTGGATACTGTGTCTCCCTCTCTCTCTGACCTTCCCCTTCTCATGCTGTCTCTCTCTCTCTCTCTCAGAAATAAATAAAACGTTAAAATTTTTTTAAAAAGATAATTAAAATACTTTAAAAAAGGGGGGTTTGGGGAGAGTTATGTGAGAAGTATGTCCAAAACCCACAACAAGTATATAAATTGGTGTGGTTTCATACATTTCATATCATGCCAGAGTCCAGCTCCAGGCCGGTCCAGGCGTCCCTGAGGGATGAACGGTGTCAGCAAGGGAGGGAGTGAGAGAGCCCTGAGATTCTTTCTGGTCACCAGGCCGGCATCTCTGTCTTGTTGGTTTTGGTGTCTTTATCTATAGGTCAAATGTTAACATGGCATCAGAAAATGGAATTTTACAATGGATAATTCTCTGTGATAAGATGTTTTTAGAAAATGTACAGAAACAGGTTTTACAGAATTGCCCCAATTATAGTGAGTTTGAGAACTAAGAAAATAACAGGGGGTTCACATTTTAATAACACCAAGATTAAGTTATAGGTTTGTAATACTCTTATCCATCCTCATCACAGTTGCCAGGGTAAGGGAAGGTGTTTGTGGAATGTAGGCCTTAAGGAAGGGGCTGCTTTACATCATCAGTTAGCAAAGGGATATGTAGTAACTTATCTACTGCCATTAACCATTCCTTCTCTCTAAGTTAGGCTCCTTTGTCTCCGGGCAAGACTTGATTTTCCAGTTATATTCCTTATGGCACCGGAGAGCCATCCATACCTTTAAAGACTTTAGCTCATTTCGAATACATAGAATAGCCTCTTTGAGTGCATTTACCTTTGTGTCTGGTTTTATGATTTCTAGAATAGCTAGGGCATGAGAGACAATTTTGGTTAGTTGATTTAATGTTGAGCTGTAATAACATCTTAGACTAACGCAACCATAGAAACAGAATTGTACATGTAAAGATCAATCTTATGAGTAAAGGTCAATAGCCTGTTCATAGCTCTAGGGAAAGTATGGAGGGAAACAGGACCTGCTGGAGACACGATGTCTGTTCCCATAATCAAAAGAAGAAGTTTCCACAATAAGTTCCTTCACAAGGTGCAATCATCATACCAGGGCCAGAATAAGGGGACAAGTCACTCCCGATATTGGTCAACAAGGTAGCTTGGGGGTTCAATGCTCAAGCAGAAATAATTGAGTGGGGGTGGATATCAGTTGTCATCTGATGGGCAAGAGACTGTGCAAACTTGCTTTAACCTCACCAGGAGTTTTCTTGACTAGTGGCCTCAGAATGGCTCCCAACAACATCACATGTTCACAGTCCAAATCATGGTATCATCTCCTTTTGTTTTCTCTATACAGGATCATCGAATTATGTAGTCAAACAATGTATCCTAATCAAAATATAGTATACACTCATTTGAATGAAATTTGTAGAAAGTTAGCCATATGAAAGAGAGGCAATACCTAATTTTTGATAGAGTGGACTTTACATACAAACATACAAAAACTAAAATGTGACCTATGCACAAAAATTATCTTTGATTTTTAGATGCATTATAAAGAATAATTCTGTTACACCAAAATGAAGCATTTAAGAATCAAGACCAAGTTGGGAGGAAACTTAAAAATCCCAGAAACTTCCCATGAAACTTAATTCAATTGGTTTATCTGCTACTATAGATAAATGGATGCATTTAGACAAAATTAGGTGTTGTGCTCATATTCTGGATTGTTGAAATGCCAAGAGTGTGTTGTCTATAGGCTCTCTGAAGCTCCTAAGTGAAAGTAATGGCGCTGATGAGGAAAAACCAGGACATAAAGACCTCTAATGGAAGAGAGATATTGGCGCAAATTCAGATGACTGATGACTTCAAGTTAGTGCAATACACGGAACTTGATAAAAACTACAATCAACTGGGTTTTAGACCCCCTATAGAAGCCTGTGTAGGCTAAAGAGAAAGAACATACTTACAGAGAAACTACATACACATAATACATAGACCTGGAAAGTTCATTGTGATAGTTGAGAATAACACAGGGGTCACTTTAACTCTTTCTGTACAAAGCTTTCTTCTTCACTCCCACACAACATTCCTAAACTCCTAGATTGGTGTTAGAATTTTAGCCCCCCCCATTCTATCGCACTAACACAATGCCTAATTATGATGCTTATAACTCTTGTCTTTACCTCAAAAATGGAATATATATGTATTATTTATTCACAGTGTATTCAGAACACTTCAAACTATGACTGGTACATAGAAGGCAATCTCTAGATACATATCTTGAATTCATTTATCCTTGGTTTTCCCTCTGAAACAATTAATAGAGATATTTAATTTGATAATCTAACTCATAGGAACCACAAAGTATATAATAAACTTAAGAAAAGGTACTGCATAACTTTTTCCATAGCCTATGGAAAGCATATTTTACGTCTTTGTTCCTCAGGCTATAGATCAAGGGATTCAGCATGGGGATCACCAGGGTGTAAAATATGGACGCCATTTTATCAGTGTCAAAGGAATGACTGGACTCAGGTTGCACATACATAAATATCATAGTCCCATAGAACACTGTGGCCACTGTCAAGTGGGACCCACAGGTAGAAAAGGCCTTGTGCCGACCCTCCGCGGAGTTCATCCTGACGATGGCTGCCAGGATCAGCAGGTAAGACACAACAACCATCAGAAGGGATGACATCAAATTAAAGACTGAGAAAATCAAAATCATCAATTCAATTTCATGCTTATTTGAGCACAGCAAGGATAACAAGGGAAGACAATCACAGTAAAAATGATTGACAATATTATAGCCACAGAAGGAGGAAGTAAAAATCTTTATGGTGACTACCAGAGACATAAATGTGCTGTACAGATAGAGGACTGCCACCAACACCTGACACACCCTTTGTGACATAATGACTGAATAGAGCAGAGGATTACAGATGGCCACGTAGCGGTCATAGGACATAGCCGACAGAATGAAAAGCTCACTAACAATGAACATATTATAGAATGCTCCCTGTATTGCACACAAAACATAGGAAATTGTGTTCTCTTCCACAACAAAACTTACTAACATTTTTGGCCCTACAGTTGTTGAATAACCCAGATCAATGAGAGCCAGGTGTTTGAGGAAGAAGTACATGGGTGTTTGCAGTCTGGAGTCCATCTTGGTGAGGATGATCATGCCCAAGTTACCCACCACTGAGACTATGTAGATGATGAGGAAGAGTGCAAACAATGGAGCCTGCAGCTCAGAACGTTGTGTGATTCCCACGAGAATGAATTCATTCAGCACTGTCAGGTTGTGTTCTTCCATCCAGGTTTACTAGAGAATCTGTTCTGGATAGAGATATCATCACAGTCAATAGAGATCATGTAGTCTCTCTTGAGAGAGGTTTTGGTACACCAAACTAGTATAAATAAGATACATCCAACCTGTCCCATTTAGGATATTTGAAAACAAACCCATCTCTCACATAGAACTACTATATATACATAGATAAATGGAAATAGGTCAGTATTTCTCAACTGGAGTAATTTTACTCCACAAAGAATATTTTCCAATGTCTGGTGACATTTTGATTGTTATATCCAAGAGTCGGGGTGCTACTGCTTTCTAATTGTTAGACACCTGTTAAGCTGCTATATATCTTAATATATCCAATATCAAGGCCATGACAACATTCAGTCAGGAATGAAAAGAGTAAGATGTTAAGAAACCCTTTAGATACAATTAGATAGATATTAAATAGATTTATTTAATGTTAGATAAAAGATAATCGTAAGTAGTTCTGATTAGTATAGAAAACACAAAAAAGTAAAAACTTTAGAGATTCGATGTATGGGTGATTATATTACTATTCTTTAGGGTATTTTTTCTAACATATATGGTTCAATACAAAATGACATTTATAAAGTACATCAATAATATGACATATATGTCTAATATATATGAAGTTGTTTCAATGCTTATTTATTAAGTTTGGGATAGAGATAGATGATAGATAGATAGATGATAGATAGATAGATAGATAGATAGATAGATAGATAGATAGATAGATAGATAGATAGAATGTCAAGCAGGCTTAGCCCTGTCAGTGCACACGCTGATGCAGGGCTCAATTCAACAAACCATGAGATCATGCCCTGAGTCAAAATCAGGAATTGAACACTTAACCAACTGAAGAATCCAGGTGTCTCCATAATAAAAATGTTAAACTGCAAATTCCCCAAATGCAGAAAGCCTACTACTCAAGACATGGTACTATGTTTGCACGTATAGGAAGATTAGGAGGAACTTAATGGAGGACCATGGGGGAGAGGAAGAGGGGAAATAGTGGGGGAGAGGGAGGGAGGAAAACCATGAGAGCCTCTTGAATGCTGAAAACAAACTGAGGGCAGATGGGATGGGGGGAGTATGAGGGGGGTGATGGGCATGGATGGGGGGCCCTTGTGGGGATGAGCAATGGGTGTTATATGGAAACCAAATTGACAATAAACTATTAAAAAATAAAAGAAAAAAAATGATCCTATGAAAGATATTGTGCCTACAGGTGAAACTGAATGGAAAGTTAGCAGACTTGACAGATATTTGACAGGTATATGAATAAGAAAAGTATAACACATCACAGTGAGAATTAGTTTTCTTCATATGGTGAAACATACAGGAGATATATGTATGGAGATATAGTTTTATCTGTATCTCAATTTAGAGTATATCCAGAGGTATTATTTGAGCAAAAAATGCAAGTTACCTAAAAGTTTTTATTCTCATATATAAAACTGTTGTTTCATTGATGAGTTTTAGATAGGATAAGTGAAGTTTCAATAATTTAATGTGTCTTTGTTACCTGGAAATAGTTCCCAAATATCAAGTACACTATGGATTTTTGTTTCCTTGCTTGCTTGCTTGTTTGCTTGGGTGTTTCTTTCATAGTGCTAGTAACTTACCTGAAATGCTTCTATTTTCTTTACTTATATATCCACACATTCTCTGGACTGTGACTGAAGTTCTTTGCCAGGGCTGTCGTGTGAATAGTTGGGGAACTGGTTTAGGAGGACATACCTCACTACCTATTCCATGACAAAATTTGAACAATCATGTTGCGACTCTTTGGATTCCATATCTTCTAATTTTCTTATCAATTTTAGTATCATTTTAAGATAACTTGTTTTGATATACATTTGCTTAAAATGGTATTCTTCCCCTTGGGGCATTGTTATTAAAATAGAGACATACTAACTCACATGTAACAAATCAGATGCACTTTATCAAGCAAGAAACTAAGGGAGCATGGTAAATTTGGAGTAAAAAAAGGTTACCACAGAGGTTTGACATAATAAAGTTTCATATGAATTCCCTTGGAGTTAATGAATATAATGCTTTAAGGAAAATAAAAGATGAAAGTCACCGTGATACACAATAGCTTAGAGACAAAATATAATACACTAAAGATGAGATGTATGTGGATCCCTGATTGTGTTTTGAAATCTTTCTCTCCACTGAGTCCACAAAAACCCCTTCAAACTGTGATATAGCACATAATGCAGATAAACATGCATATAGTCCCATACCATGTATCTAAATATCCTAAAAACCCACAGATAAAATATTATACCAGAGTGGGAGGTGAATGGCATGTTAAGGTAAGAGAAATATTTTTTGATTAAAAAGTTGTTATGCTGAGCGAAGTAAGTCAGGCAGAGAAGGACAAATACCATATGTTTGCATGTATAGGTGGATTAGGAGGAACTTAATGGAGGAGCATGGGGGAGAAGGGGAAAAATAGTTGGAGGGAGGCAAACCATGAGGGACTCTTCAATACTGAGAACAAACTGAGGGCTGATGGGGGTGGTGGAGAGGGGAAGGGGGGTGATGGGCACGAAGGAGGGCACTTGTTGAGATGAGCACTGGGTGTTATATGGAAACCAACATGACAATAAACTATTTAAGAAAAAAAAAAGTTGTGGGCATCAATGTTTTTGTTTAATAAAGAAAAAAAGGAAAATAATACTGTGAAATTACAGTAAAATTACAAGCCAAATCAGAAGTCCCTGAGTGAGCTATAAGCAGACAAAAACATACATTCTACAATATTAAACATAAAGCCAATTATATGTGACTTTCACTTAACTTACCTGAGCCTTCCTTATACATTTGTGACCTCTTGGTATTCTCCACTGCTCTGATGCACACACCTTTCTTATAACAGAAATATGATCATGTGTATCAGTAGATGACAATATTAGAGAAATGGCCAGTAAAATCAACAAAAAAGCCAGTATAAATCTTGGGTTTTGCTTGTTTCTTTCCACTTTGGTTTGTTTTCCTTCACAATTATGAGAGGCTAAAGAATAAATAGGACTTTTTGAGTACCGATTCTTCTATGAGGTCAAGAAAGATAAAAGCATTTCCTCTCGCCAGCTTTGGAGTTCCTAAAAAAGAATCACATTACGATTTCACAGTATACTGTTAATAGTTTCATAGTTTACTATTAATTATTTGATAATTAATATTTAAAGCTATATTCTTTCAGATGATTATAACTTGCTTTCTCTCAGATCCTACTGGAAAATGAAGAACGTTCTGTACATCATTCCATTACCATAAAACTTGTTAGTTAAAGGTCTCCCAATGTCCAAATAAGGCTTTGCACACCACATTGTGGGGTGACCACCCCTTATTTCCTCTTCAAGACATCAGAGAATAATTGTATTTATATGTTTATTTAAATGATCATTAAAAATGAAACTATTTTTGAGAGAATCACAAGAAGTGTCCAGAGTCATGAAATAAACATTTGGAAAGACCTCGAAATGACAGATACTACCTGCGCTTTCTTAATTTTACCAACTTAAAAAATTTCATGTCTCTTTAACTATGATTCATTTCCTCTTAGTATGGGTCTCCATTTGAGGTCAAACTATTCTTATTAAACATAAGTGTTGTAATACAGTAAGAAAATGAAGTTTCACAGATGCATGGGAGCATTAGCCTCTTCACAAAATTAATACGAAGGTGAAAGGAGGTGATTCCTACTCCTGCTCAGGCACTATGGTCACTGGAAAGCAAAGCAAACAAAATCAGAAATGGTCACATCATGCTAGGGATTTGCCATGGAGTTAAAGTGGAACTTACCAAACATCACTAAAACATTGTGGATATTTGGTAGTATGAGACAGCACACAAATTTTGTGTCATTTATGCCTGTAACGAAGCCTCTGTTTTGACTCCCATATATGTTTCTTAACATGGCATTTTGAGAACAATTTATGGGTTCCCTTCACCTTTAAACACTCTCCCTCGGGAGATGCCGAGCAATTTGTTTATGATGGCTAAAGCATATGAGAGCACTACACAGTGCATGGAGGTTGTCCATTAAAAGGCAAGGACAATTTGTAATCACCAGTGAATAATTAACCTATCAATTGATCTATCATCTGTGTATCTACCTATCTATCATCTATCTATCTAATTACCTATCATCATCAATAGTCAATTGTCCATCTCTGAATGTATTATCATCATATATATTCAACTATCTATCATCTATTATCTACATGGACTATTTATCAACTATTTATCATTATCTTTCATCTATTATCATCATCATCTATATTGAATCCCCTGTTTATTTATCCATCTATCATCTATTTAACTATTTACCTGTTTATCTATTTAAGTACTTATTTATTTTACTCATAATTTCACCCTTACTTAACTTTTAATTTGCACCACGTAGGACTCTTTTTTTTTTTTTAATTTTAAATGTTTATTTATTTGAGAGAGAGAGAGAGACAGAGCACGAGCAGGATAGAGGCAGAAAGAGAGGGAGATGCAGAATCAAAGCAGGCTCCATGTTCTTAGCTGCTTAACCAACTGAGCCACCCAGGCGCCCACACACTACAGAGGACTCTTGATATAAATGTCACATATTTAGGGCAGGCTCATCAGGGCTTCCATTTCCATAGAGGTCTCCTCAAATTGGTGATAATTGATAAATTCAGTTCTATGACATTATTTTAAAATTGTGTGTGGAACAACGCACCTGGGTATTTCAGTTGGTTGAGTGTCTGACTTTGTCTCAGGTCATGATCTCATAGCTTGTGTGTTCGAGGCCCAAATCAGGCTCTGAGCTGACAGCTGAGAGCCTGGAGCCTGCTTTGGACTCTGTGTCTTCCTCTTTCTCTGCCCCTCTCCTGTTCCTGCTCTCTCTCTCTCTGTCTGTAAAAAATAAATCAACATTCAAAAAATAGTTTAAAAATTACACATGGAAGAAAAATCATACATTAAGCAACTGTGACATGTTTCCTTGCATTTCATTTTGTTTTCATTGTTATCCTTCTTTGCAAGGCAGAAATTTGCTGTGTATCCTTCTCATTGCATAGTGAGTTGCCATCACTGACTAGTTACCACTACTTCTTTGGTTTTGTTTGTCTCTTAAATCTCACAGTGCAGCATTTTATTCATTCCCTTGTGCCCAAATCATTTCAATTTTTCTTTCCCACCATGAAATATGCATTTTCATACTTGATATTTGCTTAGTTTATCAAGTTATCCTTGCAAAGTATTCTACGTATCTGTATGTATGTACATTATATTTCTATGAATTTTATTGCTGCATTTGTCACTTTAATTACTTCCTGTGCCTAGATAATATGATGCTTTGTGCTTCTTTCTGTATTATGATCCATGATACAAATTTAACAAATTTCACTTATTTTCTTTATTTATAGGTGTTGTGTGTCCAACTCCCAGCTATCACCATTACATCATTACAGTGGACAGCCTCAATGAACATCCCTGAGTTTATTTTCTTAAAAATTATGTATATATGGATTCTTGATAAGAGGGAGTTGAACAGACTCATTAATTTTCCTAAATATTTTGGATGTATTTTCCCAATATAATCTTATATTAAAAATGCAAGACTTACCTGGATCTTCCCTTTCATATTACATAAATTATACCTTTCTTGTTAAATGTGCATTTATAGTATTATTATAATAATACTAATTATTATTTTAATTGTTATTTTAAATACTTATTAATTATTATTTATTAGACTGCTTCTT